>NW_027263801.1:56552-486908 GCF_044049435.1 Aspergillus pseudodeflectus | reverse complement strand
TTTGATTCCGAAAGTAACAGACAGTAGCTAGAACTAATTACAAGTGTTAACGAGTGTGCTTAAATACTAAGTTCCATCATATCCTGACTATGCTCGGCTCGTAGCCTGGCTATGATCCGGTCATGTCCTGGGTATGCCCCATCGTAGTCAGTCTATGCTCCTCATAGCCTGCCTATGATCGTAACCCTAATCCGGCCTAGCATCATAGCTCGACTATGATCGGTCTCGGTGCATTGTTCTTCCGTAGTTGTCACGGCGCTAGGCTGCGGCACAACGGATTCATTGGCTGTCAATGCCCGCGTTCTCTGACAAAGGGACGTCCGTATGCTTCGACAACAAGCCATGGTTACGTGTGCGGGCGTGCTTACTATTGGGCACTGGCCCGTGACATATACTCTGTAATAACAATTAATATTAATCGCGAAGAACTAAAAAGTAAACTGAGTACATATGCGAGAACAAGCATCCTTATATCCTCCTAGCGGTTACTGGTAGCTATGGGAGCTGGGCAACTATTTCTCTTGGCTACCATCATGTGACCTTGCGAGTGGTTGGTTTCTGCGGTAGGAGGTAGTTTCCTCAGGTATTATGTTGTCCCGCGCCCGATTAGTCCATGAATGATTGGCTGTCGTCGCTTTTTAGCGAATAGAGGGAGGCTAGCGTCGTAACAACTCTCGATAGTAATGCAAACAATTCAAACAAGACCAGAGCAGAGGTAGCTAGCGCGTACAACGCTACTCGACATCTCAATGCCCCTCCTCACTTCAGCATCGAGTCCTTTCCACTGAACATAGCCTTGGCATGCTCCTACCTTGTCAATGAAAGCGACCTCTGATTTCTCGCCTTAAACTAGAATATTAAACTTCGTACACTTACTAGACTCGATCCCTTTATTTTTATACGCCGCTGAGGGGTGAGCGAGATGGACGGCATTAGCGACACTGCCTCTATCATCACTGTCGCTCAGCTTGCTGCTTCCATCATCAGATATATGAAGGCAATTGTCGATGCGCCCCTCCAAAAGCGAAGGCTCCTCATGGAGATCATTCAGGCGCGAGGCTTACTGTTAACCCTTCACGAACTCACGGATGAAGTCAAAGATGAGGATTGGTCATCCACAATCCAGAGCTTAGCTTCACATGATGGGCCAATATCCACGTTTCGACAGCTGCTTGAGGACATGGCGGGAAAACTTGGTATCGCAAGTTCCGGTTCCTGCATATCAACTGGTTTTCATCGAGTGCGGTGGCCATTCGATCAGACACGCCTCCAAGAAATGCTTGCATCGCTTGAAAAGCTCAAATCAAGCCTAATCTTGGCTTTAGCCAATGACCACATTCGGCTTTCCATGGAAATCCGAAATGAAGTTCACAATGTTCAAGCCCAGTTGTCTGAGGCCACCATCAATAGCCGGAGACAAATGATCAGGTCCCTTTCTAGGGAACAAGAGCTTATTGTGAAGTCTTTGTCCTTGGCTAGTCTCTCTCCCGAACTCGATGGAGAAAAAGTGATGGAATTGAGACCGAGTACTGAGTGGTTTCTATCCCATGAGGACTTCAAACGATGGAACACTGTGAACCCAATACAGCAAACGTTGGTTCTTACTGGCGGTCCTGGATCAGGAAAATCAACGATATGCAGAGTTGCTCGTTTTTTTATTAGAACTTGGCATCAGCTGCACAATATCTGCATCACAGCCTTCTTTCCCTTAGGGCAAAGAAGGCTTAGCAGCGAGTCCCTAGTGCTGTCCAGTATTGTCCAACAAATTCTGTCGGAACGTCCATATCTCGTCGAGCATCTTACTGGTCTGAGAGTCACGGGTGGGCCACTATCTGTGGCGGACAGTATTAAGCTAATCAGTCTGGCACGGGGCGGCCTCGACCAGCTTTACGTTATCCTCGATGAATTTGACGCATATACGCAACCCGGCCTACGCGTTCTAAAGACTCTCCTTTCAATCAAGCCTCCCATCAATATTTTAATCGCTACGCGAGAAACACAATTTCTCTCTGAGGCGCTTAAGGACTATCCTTTTATTCGCTGCGAAGACGCTAGACCTTCTAGTGTCTATTTGGATAGCATAAAGGCAATGCTCGAGCAAGAGCCTTGCATATTAGCATATCTTAATCACGACCCTGGGAAAATTGCGGAGACTGCGAAACACCTTATTGAACGAAGCAATGGACTGTAAGTTCTTCTGCAGACGTTTCGACTTTATGTTTATATGACTTGTTACTGTCTGTTTCCGGTGCTGTTGATGATCAAAACCCGTGTTGCTAATGGTCTATAGTTACATATACACTACGCAGATGGTGAAGCTTCTTGCCCGTGCCAGGAATAAGACGCAATTCCAAAGTGCACTGGCCGATCGCTTCCCGACCTTGCTTGAGACCTACGATTCCATGCTTCGCGATGTCATGGAACAGCCACCTGAACTCGTCAAACTAGCCATAAAGACCCTGAAGTCAATACTGCGTGCCGGTGACCCGGTGGAAGCCAGTCGGTTAATAAGTGATCTGGCCCCAGAAATAGCAGCATCTGCGTTGCAACGGGACAGGAATCTTACACAGGCAGAGCTAATCAAAGCCATCGAGTCTAGTTGCAAGGGATTTGTTTCTTCTTCTGACCAAGTGAGGACGTACGGGATACATTTTCATTTTATCCATCAGACTGCGAAGGAGTTTCTGGAGAATAAATACGCAAATGATTCGCTTGCCGCAAGATCGGATTGACTAAGCGAATTTCTTGAGCGCGAATTTGGGAAACTATCTAAGAGAATGCAATAATGAAATTACATTCAGCTTGTTGGCTCGCCGTTGTGCTTACATTGTCAATTTTCTCGCTCTGTGGTGCTTGCAACTTCTTTCTTACATTGGTCACATGATATCTCCGAGTGTTGTGGGGTTCCATGGATTTCCATGGAGTTCCGCTCTAAATTAACTAGTATATAGCTTCTCCTTCCTCTTTTATATATCCTATATAGCTCAATATCTTATTACTTGCTAGGACCTCGCCGCGGGTGAAGACCGACTGGCAACTGCCACCAATCCGACCTCGCCGCTTACACTTAAGATGCCCCATCCTACTAGATCTAAATAAACCATGTTAAGCGCCCCCTGGATCCCCCTGGATCCCCCTAATGAGGGGACATGACTATAGCATCATGGCCCCTCCCTAGTACATGGGGCTCCTTTCTAAGGAAACCTCCCTAACAGGTAACCCTCCTAATCCAGGAATCTCGCAGGCTTGAGGATTTAGGCAATGTTATACCTAGAGCCCTTGAGCCAGAACATGCTACCGCGAAAACCCGAGGGTCCACACCGCCCTAACCCAGGTGGCCACAAAATGGTCGACCATCCGCGCTCTGCCAAACACAGTAAACTAATGTCTAACATCGAAGTATATATTTCCATCTCCATAGAACATCGCGGATAATTACCACGCACAAACGTGATAAAACGTAAAAGTGCGAGCCATCTGTCACAACACCTGACTAGCAAACTGTCAAATAAGACGAACGAAGCAAAGGAGAAACCGAGAAAACCAGCAAACACGCTGAAAAACAATACACGAGGCGTAGCCCTCACCCCCACCATGGGGGTTCGGAAAGGCTTCGCCCCCTCACGCTGCGCACGGGGCCCCCCAACCGGACAGGAACTGAACCTGGAAAGGAAACAATTTTAATCAAACAAGATAAAAGAAGAAAGAAAGATACCAACTGGAAACACTGTAAATACGCTTTGACAGTTCGAACATATCGAACCCATATCCAGAATCTCATCCAAACTCACGACCGCTTCCTAAATCGAATGCCCATTAACTCCCATGTAGTCCGACTAAAGTCAGGATAACCAACGTATCGAATACGCCTACCGGAATTTGAAAACGTAGAAGTAACCAACCACGACGAGCGGCCGTCCGACGTCGACAACCGACGCGCCTCACGCAAACCACGGCTCTTAAGCTCCGATATAGAGAGACCACTCATCGGAGACTCAATACATTCCGCTACCGCTTGCACTAAAGGTTCATTGATGTTCACCAGAGACACATCCGCTGAAGCCGCTGCATTAAGTCCTACATCAACTAAGGGCTGGGGAGCGGGCTGTGTCTCTAACTTCAGAAGACCAATTCTCTGCCTGACGCCGGAAATGGACACAGACGAGGTTGGAGTATGTCCTAAATTATCTTCAAGAAGCCTGGGGGATAGGGCTTCACGAGTTCTGAGATCTAAACGCAAATACAACCGTACAGCAGGCCACCATTTGCATGATGACAGACATCAATACTGCCATTGAACGCCCTTGACAATACATTGACGCTCTCGAGAAACTCCAGATCATTGCCGCCAAGGTTGAGGCAACGGTCGGTAAATTTCGAAAATCTCAAGATCTGATAATGTTCGTCAGCAGAAAGTCCCACGAATTGATTAGAGCCTACCACTTACGGCGGGAATAGTAATATCTTGACGAGCCTTGCTCTGCCAGCGACTCGGGGTCCCGATATTGGAAGCCCGGATGCGGGGAATGCATCCATCTGGGCGGATCTCGGACAGGCGCCAGAACCATGCCCACGAGGTGAGGGTGGTTCGAGGTCGTCGTAGGGTGCACGTAGCTTGGTGATGACAGGACTTAAAGCAGGGAATATATCATAAGTACCATGAACGAATAGAATAGTGCCAATCTCTCTCGAAGGAGATAAGCACGGCAATCAAGCTTACTGTTGGATCGAGGGTTCCGGCCGCGGCGCCAGCAGCGAAACAGTGTGTATATCGCGACCACACATATTGGTATAGTGGCAATCAGGGTTATAAGGGCAAGTATGGCCTCGATTGACCAAGTCATAGCTGGGACCGGTCGCGAGGAAAATTGTTGCTTCCGCATGAATCAACGACGCTCTGGCGGGAAGTTCGATGAGAGAGAAGATAAGAGATGGAAGGCGCACTGCAGTGGTACTGGTAGGGTATGCTTCAAAAAACAAACAAACTATAGTCCCGAAATTTCCACAGGAATTTTTGTGGTATCGTCATTCTCTGATACGGCGATCCGGACCGATCATAAGGGTAGTAGTGACTCGGATCCTGGGGGGCAGTGCAAGTATGTACTTGTCATGAGTATATGTATGGCGAGGCAAATCCAGCCGACTGCACTCCAGATCCAGCCAGGTACACTCAGCTTCAAGACCAGTCTCATGGGCCTGCATTCCATAGACCTAATTGACTTTCACAAGAACTCTATTTGACTTACTTTGCCATGCCCAACGACTATCTGTGGGGCACACGTTTGTTCGTCTAGTCCAAGTACCCAGAGGGCAATTAAAGAATACTAGTAATTAACACGAAAGCTCTACCGGTTAGGAGTAGCAATTTCATTGCAATTCAGCGTGCAGAACAATGTAAGCCGCAGACCTTCAGCCAATTAGTGGCTAGTCGTACGCGGATGTAGCGCCACGCCTTTGTTGTGGCTAGTGATTCGGAATTCCTCCGCCAGGCAAAGGGCGGATTTCACCTTAACTCGAATGATGGGGTCTATGATTCATATGCTTATCTCATTTGACCACGAAGGCGATCAATTCTGGGACGACCTAGAAACCATACTAGTGGAGTTGCTACCAAGCCCCAAGTGCACGAGAGGGTCCGTGCTCGTTGATATCAACGAGCACGGATCCTCTAACTACCAGAAAAGCCTTTGTCGCGTGAGTCCTAACAGAGATAAATGCCATAGTTACCCATCAACGCAAGACTAACCTTTCTAGCTGACCAGATCGATGCTAACAACAAAGTTGGTGCTGCTTTTCATGATAGCTCAGAGTAGATTATTCCAGGTCAACATCTTACGTATGTATTCCCCGCAAATGTACCAGGCAGGTTAGTTTTCCCCACGGGTGAATGCCTGAATTCCCAGGTTGCGTCGCGCCAGTCTAATAAATTGAACTGCCATGGAATATGCTTGTAGAAGTGAATTCAAAACATGATCGCTCAACCCAGTCACCCTCCCCTCCCGATAAAACACCGTGGCGATCATACAAGGATACGACGCACGGACGTGGCTGGAGCGTGGCTGCAGCCAAGTCTGATATGGTGTGGCTTGACCACTCCGGCCGGCGGCAGCGGCGCAGTCTGCATCTGACCCAGCCTTATGGCTGGTTATTTTGGCTACTGCGTCCCTTGATGGGGATACGTGGAGTGAAAGAAGGGGGAAAAGCTCGTCGGGGGTGCAGGTTGGGACATTATTGTGTTTGGCGAGTGATGCGTAAAATAGGCCAGTTTTACTATCAGTCTCTGAAGTCTGGGTGCAAGGCGGTCGTGCAATGTGGGGTTGCGAGCTGGGTGAGCGGTATTTTGGGGCTGCTGCTCTGGTATGAGAGGGATACAATATTTTCGGCGAGGGGTGAAAAGAGGGAGGCAGGGCTGATTGTAGTTAACGTGCTATGTGCTCTATGGAGGAAGTACGGACGGAGTCCGCAAGTATTCCTTATTGTTTTGGGGTAGTGTGCATTGGAGGATTCTTCTAATTATGGCAGGCCAAGGGGGGAAGTTCACGGCGCAGGCTACGAGCCGACAAGAGGAAGAAGGGTACAGTACGAGGCAAAGTGTTCCCATTCCAGTCTCAGCATTCCGACATTCACCCCGTACTCTCAACGGAGATAGTCGTGCATTGTTAGAGGATACCTTCTCTACAATGCATCCGATTCCCGAGAGGCTCGAGAACGCCAGCTGGTGAGACAATTGGACCGTGCAATGAGGCCTTACGGCCGGACAATCCAAGCAGGACCCACTGCTAATATCCCCAGGAGGATTCCAACAGCCCAGTCTCCTTCCTCCCGATATCGAGTCAAGTCACGGCATATCCTCGCATGTTGGGGAGAAAGTCCCGGTCCATCTGCAAAGCAAATATAAATAACCACTGGCAGCCCTCGTGTCTTGAATCCGGCGAAAGACCAGTAGAACTCCAACTTGGCGCTATAACCACATACCAATCATGTCGCACGTGCTTCACAACCTACAGCCTACCCCAACTAGCTCAGCACATAGAACGCCATATCCCCGAATACACAAACGAAAGTTTGTCGAGATCCGGCCAAAGGGTATGTACCGTTCAGCACACGTGCTACAGGCGTACGAGCTCGGGCTTCAAACGAATCGATGGGCTAACAGGAGATGTTGGAAGCAGGTGCGGTAGTCAGCGTGGCAAGAGAAAACTCCACAGAATCTCGAAGGAGACAACACGCCGATGCCCAGAAGTGTCAACGAGATCGCATGAAAGCTGCGCTGGACCAGATAGCGCGGATAATGGAGATGGGAGGAGTCGACGAGAAGGGACTAAGTGGCACAAAGGTATGTTGTTGTCTGTTGTATATAGAGGGGGCGAAAGGGAGTTTAGCCAATCCCCTGTCTCGATTCACGCTCGTGCTCACTCGGAGATTTTCTTGGCCAGGCAATGCTACTCGAGACGGCGGTGGAGTACATCCGGTACCTACAGGAGCAGGTCGAGGAGCTGAGGGAGTCTAGCAGTAGTAGTAGTTCTGGGCACGCGACACCAAGGGTGGAATCGGGGTGATGCGATGTCAGGATTAAGTAGATTCAAACCAATGGAGAGACTGCATTGTCGCACGATTGAACGTTTATCTCTGGGCAGTGTATTGAGGGTGCGTGTGGAGCATGTTTTAGATTATGCGACTGGCACGTTTGCCGCTAGAGCTCAAGGTAGATTGCAATGGACACGAGCATCTCGTGGACTTGGGCCATTTTGAGAACCTGTTTGTCAGTAAACGTGGGAAACGACTCGAACGAGCGCATCGGGGCGGCCGTGGTTGGTGGACGGGGAGGCCAAGTGACCGAGTCGTGCGGTGCACCGCGAGTCAGGATGTCATTGGGCGGCGGTGCTGGTGCAATGCGCACGAAATCATGAAATGTTCTAGAAGGGCTGGACACGTTCTCGATTGCAGGCCCCGGATTAGCCAGCGGGAGGGTCCCTGTCGCGGCGCCAAGCGAGTGGACAGCGCGCTTGGCAGCCCGGCCTGCTTGGCTTCTTGGCTCCCATCGCCAGGCCCACCGCGCGCTGTCTCGGGGTGACCCTGGACCTGGACGGGTGTTGCATCTCTTCACTATAAAGACCTGCTCACGATCGCCCGTGGACTTGCCTTATCTCCCAGCAACCTTTGGATCATTCCACAAGCGCAGGCCAAACTTCTCCTTTGGAAACTGCAGCTGTCTGACAACCGTCAAGATGGTTCTTCATCAATATGATTACATCTTTGCCATTGGAA
The DNA here is from genome assembly GCF_044049435.1 of Aspergillus pseudodeflectus. Lineage (NCBI taxonomy): Eukaryota > Fungi > Ascomycota > Eurotiomycetes > Eurotiales > Aspergillaceae > Aspergillus > Aspergillus pseudodeflectus. The sequence continues at coordinate 478,640 of NW_027263801.1, read as the reverse complement.
CGATCTTTGCGTTCCTCGATGCCTGGAACATTGGTGCCAATGACTGCGCCAACTCGTGGTCGACCTCTGTGTCGTCGCGTTCGTTGAAGCATTGGCAGGCCATGGTCCTTGGTTCCATCATGGAGTTCGCCGGAGCGTGAGTTCACCATTTCACTACTCTTGTTGCCCTTGCCTTTACTAATATCATTCAGTGTCGGTGTAGGAAACAGCGTTGCCGATACCATCCGTACCAAGATTGTTGAGATCGATGCCTTTACCGACAACGCCCCCCTTCTCATGCTTGGAATGTGCTGCGCCGTCGTTGCCTCGTCCATCTACCTCACCATCTGCACGAAAATCGGTCTTCCTGTCTCCACAACTCATTCAATTCTCGGAGGTATACTTGGAATGGGTATTGCTCTGATTGGAGCTGATGATGTGATCTGGTGGGGAGGTGATATCAACTCTGGTGTCGTTCAGGTGTTCCTTGCCTGGGTTATCGCGCCTCTGCTCTCTGGTGTGGCTGGTGCTCTCATCTTCCTGATTACCAAGTATGGTATCCTGCTGCGCCCAAACGCAGCTCTCAAGGCGCTGTACACTGTGCCCTTCTACTTCCTCTTGACCTCCGCCCTCCTGACTAGTTGGTGCCCCCCAATTGCTGACCCTTTCTGCTCATCTTACTAACAAATTACAGTGCTTATCGTCTGGAAGGGTGGCAGTAGCAGAATTGATTTGGAAGGCGCAGAGATCGCTGGTACTGTTGTGGGTACTGGAGCTGGTGTCGCACTCATCTCTGCCATCTTCCTCTGCCCGTGGCTGTACCGCCGCGTCATCAAGAGCGACTGGCAGCTCAAGCCCTGGGATCTCATCTACGGCCCCCTCCTCCTCCGCCGCGGTGAAGTGCCCCCTCGTCCCGCCCACGTCAAGACTGTCCGCGACTACTACCGCGGCCACAAGACCATGGAGGAGCTACAGGCCGAGCGCAACGGTGACGAGGAGACCGCCCGCGCAGAATCCTCTTCATCCACCACCGGCGAGCACCCCACCCCCGACCTTAAGGGCCAGCCTGATGTCACCACCAACTCGCGTGACGAGACCGGCTCCACCACCACCGACCCCGATGTCATCAACGTCTGCGGCCCCCGCCCCGAGGGAACCTGGTACAGCGTCCCCGTGCTGTTCTGGTACGCCAAGAAGGCCTTCCTCAACGGTATCGAGCAGGACATTGTCAGTGCCCAGGGTAACGCTGGCAAGCTCTCCGGTGATCTTGAAAAGACCCACGCCCACGCCGCCCACTACGACAACGAGGCCGAATACATGTTCTCCTTCCTCCAGATCCTCACTGCCTGCACTGCCTCGTTCACCCACGGTGCCAACGATGTCGCCAAGTACGCATACCCCACCCGGACCAGTTTTGCTCGCGTTGCTAACAATTTCCAGTGCTGTCGGTCCCTACGCTACCATCTACGCCATCTGGCGCAGTGGCGCCCTCGAGGGCGCTAAGACCGAAGTCCCCATCTGGATTCTGTAAGCCTCCTCTCACCGATGTGCCCACAAGACTTCACATCCGACTAACACGCTCCTCAGTGTCTTCGGTGGTGCCGGTATCTCCATTGGTATCTGGACCTACGGTTACCACATCATGCGCAACCTCGGAAACAAGCTTACTCTGCACTCTCCCTCGCGTGGTTTCACCATGGAGCTTGGAGCCGCCATTGCTGTGATTATCGCCACCAGACTTAGTATGCTCCCTACCCCTACAGCTCCCGACACCCCTCTATTCCACCAAAGCTCCGCCTTTATTCTCAGCGACTAACCTTCCAACCCAACAGAGCTCCCCGTCTCCACCACCCAGTGCATCACCGGCGCCACCGTCGGTGTCGGTCTCTGCAACGGAACCTGGAGGACGATCAACTGGCGCATGGTTGCCTGGATCTACATGGGCTGGATCATCACCCTCCCCTGCGCCGGTATCATCGCTGGCTGCTTGACTGGTATCATTGTCAACGCGCCTCGCTGGGGTATGGCCAACTAGACGCATACACTCGGTGGACTTGGTGAGATAGAGTAGGCTTTGCTCTGCTGCATCGCTTTCTTGGCCCTCTGATCCCTCTTCTGTTCTTTCTAGACTAGTCCAGGAGCGCTGCTTCGTCCCCGTTTTGGGTTGTCCTGCATGTGCATTTGCATAGGGTGCGCCTGGATATGGTCTGACAAATACCCTGTTTTCCTACCTCTCCTAAGTTATATAATATGTCGATATCCCACTATCTCTAGAATCATAGAAATGCAGGCGTATGAGTACGCATACGCTGCCTCGTAATAAACTCTACCTCAACAGTTCCTAATCTAAGTGAACATAACCAAACCTGATTGTCTTCTTTTTATATGTCCTCCATGCTTTTTGTATGGCTTGGGGTATTATAGCGTTTCCGCCCTACAGTTTGGTAAGCTGACGTTCAGACCAGCCAACTCACGCAACCATTTCCATGCAAGTCCATAGATGCATATACCACTCATTGTAATCCATCATGAAAATCCGCAATCCATCAACCCCCTAACCTCCACGACAGCCTCCGTAGGCGGAAAATGACAACCCCACCCGGGGCCGGCATTCTCCTCAGAACACAATCCGCCAACATCCGCCAACATGGGCTTCACCACAAATCTCAATGCACGCCCCGCGAAACCGCCTTCGCCCTGGATAAGCTCCATTGAAACACCGTGATTTGAGCGTGCTGCCCCCTGCATCTCGAGATTGTAAAGTGCGTTTGCGGGTAATGTTTCCGAGCATCCGCCGGCCTTTTCGCGGCTTCTTGCACGATATCCTCGGCGGCAAGGCCCATGCGCGTGTAGAACTCGATCCACTTCGAGGGGATCTCAAGGTTGGGCCTAGGGGATTCCGCGTGGGAGGAACTTGGCGATGTTCTGGCCGCCGTGGAAACGTCCCCGTGTATATTATCCAGGAGACGTTCTGTGGGTACGAGGCATCAAGTCCGTTAACAAGGGCAAAGCTTTCTTTTCCCGTGGAGTCCTGCGGTTTCGATGATGGTGTCGAGATTACAGCCAGACTGAGCATGCTGCAGGCATCGGGGTCTGTTCGCTTCGACGAGCGTCCGTAACCCTAGGCGTGGAAACTCGGACAGCGATCGCCGCGCCCGAGGTTCGAAATCAGTGGCTGCCAGAGGTCAGAAGTACCAAAGTCGCCCGAAATGACAACCAGGAACGGGAGTGATGTGCCGTGGAGTTAGTATTGGTAAATCTTCCTGGTCACCGTCGCTTTTGACGAGATCGCATGGTGGAATACCACCACACCCAGCAAACCCGCTAATCATCCACATGTGCCTGGATTGACTAATTAGCTACGTAACGTCTCACTGACTTGCTTGATGAATGACACCGGTCCACTTTGTTCCTCGCGGAAACATGAAGCCATCAGCTGGATATGGCGAGAATGCCCAGAAAGAAGGAGTGTTCTTTTGGTTTAAGGGCTCCAAGAGCCCAGGGTGTAGTTCCTAGCCTGGTGCAGTCAGCTATTTCTCTAAACTAATTTGATGGGAATAAATGGGTTTGAAGGGAGTTTTATCATTAAAGGGATGACCAGGAAACAGAGGGTGAAGGTTTACGCCTGGAGTCCACTGTGTAATGTACGCAAGGAGACGGCTGCTACAAACATACGCACGCCGGAGATACAAAGCCCAGCTTCGGCGTACGGCCCGGACTCTGCCTTTAAGTACCTTATATTCTCTCGTTGCAAGTCTATTATAGCCCACATTGCTCGTTTATTCCATCACCATGGCTACCAAAAACTGTACCTTGCTTATGACTCGGATAGGAGACAATTACATTTTAGATATCTAGGTCACTTACTACGTCTTTTGTACATTTTCTTTGCATTTGTGGGGCTATGTGAACTAGTATCTTAACAAAATATAAATTTAGAAAGTATGTCAATCATGTTGAATTTAACAGAACGTTGTGCAATTGGGACAAACCCTTCAACTCGCCACTTCCTCACAGCGCAGAGCCTCAAGCTGGGGTTGTTTCAGCCCCTTCTTTCGATGTCACGAGTACATAAGTCTGCGAGTGACTGAACCTGAAAGAAAAGTTGAGGCTTTTGAGTCTCGGATATATGGACATGATACATCCGATTGGCTGCTCATTTGGGGTCCAAATCTCGGCATCTGCCTAATCTCACTCCACCCTTTGTCTGGCGGACCTTAAATTCTGGCCTTGGTTAATCAAAGCGTGTTTGCAAACCGAAAGCGAGACCGAACCCAAGAGGCGTTCATCCATGCACAATGCCGCCGCTCCGCTCGCATCGAAAGTCACGAACAGGATGCCTGGTCTGTAAGAAACGACGAGTCAAGGTGAGTGATGAATGTTTCGTTTCGGATATGAGCATACATCTGTCAGATCGGATCAGACGATGCGTTCACACCCGACGAACGAATCAAATTAGATTGGATCGTCGGCTAATGTAAAGCACATCAGTGTGACGAGTCCGGGAATCCCTGCGCAAACTGCAGCTTTCGCGGCTTGGACTGCGCCTACGCCGAGCTCCCAATACAATCATCCCGTGCTCGGCCCACTCTTACGCGCTCGCGTACGGCGTCGCCTGCGCGGCGTCCTCTTGTAGCGCCTGCGCCTGCTCCTGCTCCTGCTCCTCGCCCTAATCCTGGACATGAAAGTGCATCTTCGTATCTCCCTCAACTGAGCCAGCCACACCCACACCCATCGCCAGCGTCACCGTCATCATCATATCGACTCAACTTAGAACTAATGCACACCTTCAGCACGGAAACATACAAATCCCTCTTTACCGGCCCATTCGGGAGGGATGAGTGGCAAGTCTTCGTCCCGCGGCGCGCACTCGAAGAAGGGAATGAGTTCCTTCTCGATGGGCTACTATCCATTGCGGCGCTGCACACGGCTGCACGGCTCGGATCTAGCACTAGTACCGGTACCATGGCTCGCAAAGATGAGGATGAATACCGCGCCCGGAGACAAGCGCTGATACAACTCTACATCGACGCGGCGATGGACTACCAGAGCCGCGCACTGGAACCCTTCCAAAGGGCAATCGAGAATATCTCGCAAGAAAACTGTGATGTCGTCTTTGCTCATTCAATAATTACGATTATTAATGGGATTGCTTTCCCTCGAGTCCTCAAACTCACCACCCGTTCCGGTGCCGCAGGTTCTGAAACGAGATCGGATTCGGATCCAACCATCAGCACGAGCGTGCTGGAGACAATCTTCACCCTCTTCGAACTCGTGCAGGGGACTGCACTTATAAACCTGCTCACGTTGCCGTGGCTAAAGGATAAAGATCCCTGTCTCGTCTACGAGAATTTCTGGGCCGAGTCGAGGCTCGCGGAGCTTGATAGGGACACCGAGGAGGCATTGGAGCGGTTGAATGAGCTTAATGTAGCCGAGAACCAGCTCCAATCTCGGGACCACATCAATACTACCACATATCATCTTCACCATCAGCTATCCCAATCTAGCCGCCACGCCCTAATCTCATCAGCCATCGCCCGCCTCTGCAAGTGCTTCCAGCGCTATGCGGCGATGCAGGATCCCGTGTCCGTACTTACGTGGCTCGCTACGGTCGATCGGGGCTTCGTAGATTGTTTACGGCGGCGCGAGACGCTTCCGCTGTTGGTGCTTATGCACTGGGGAGCGCTGCTGGCGATGTTGGATGGTGAGGTTTGGTGGGCGGAGGGGTCTGGGAGGGCGCTTGTGGAGGATGTGATGGGTATCCTACAGATGAGAAGTGAGAGCGTTGAGCGAGATCTGAGAGTGAGAGGTGGATTGGATTGGGTGAGGGGTGTTTTGGAGATATAGGCCTGGCAAGTCCTGGATAGGCAAAGCCTCCATGATAGAAGAACCGCTGAAGATATAAAGTTTTCCTACCAAGAAGCTGTAAGTGAATTACACCCGTTCCTTGTCTACGATGAACAATATGAAGCTAGCCTACCCCGCAACAGAATGATGCTTGGAGTTGTGGTATTAGGATTATCTAGACTTTCCAACGCTTGTTAAATGGCCTTCTGATTAGTGGGTGGGACAAGGTATAGAACCCAGAACCTATGATACTGGAGATAATAAATGGGCTAGTCACTTGTGCTAAGGAAAACGCCATGGAAAGATATCAATGTTGCTAGGTCAGCTAAAGTAGAAATAAATAGGATGCTCCATCAGACCCATATTAAGAGATTTAGTAAATTATCTGGCATGGCTATGTCACGCGCTTGATCTTCTTGTTAGTTATAGCGATGATATTGGTCTTAGTTATCCTCTCATGTTCTGGTGATAAGAGATTCCGCTCCGGTCGCGTTGATTTCCTTGGAAATTGCACATAACTACTCTTAGCTCAGACTAAATTTTTGAAATTTCTCGCTAAATAGCCGTTTAATTGACCTTAAACCTGGTTTAATCTTTTAACCAGGCTTCTGGCTATCGCCTAATACCTAGAAGTCATGGTTGGTGGAACTATTTGGCTACTGTTGGGGATCTTGCCCCTGAACCACCTCGAGCATGCCACCTAAATCATAGCCGAGGCCACAGCACTGCTGGAGCTCGATAGCACTAAACGCGCCAGACTACCAGCTTAATCTTTGGAAACTTTTCTTAACAGCGTGATTACTTTAGCTAAGAAAACCCGAGAACAACCATCCGGACAGGAGATCTTGGGAAAGCTAAACAGCCTACAGCCGATTAGAAGACATCACTCTTGCCAACGTAATTGGTACTTGGGATGCGGGTTGAGGGGTAATTTGTTCTGTCAGATGTAGAAGCGATAATTCCAAGCTTGTGCCCCGCGGCTGGAGAAGGCTTGATAGGGCCCATCGTGCCATTGCGATCATAGAAATGGAAGATGTGTGGGCACTGAGGAGACTGGTCGAGCTCTAGGAAGAGCTTTTTTGTATAAGCTCTCCTCTGCTAGAAATTGGTTGATTTTACCAATAAGGATTGGACCTTGGATGCTGCTGATGAAGATTGTACGGTATCCAAGCTTCTCAACGCCTTCTAGCTTGACTTGGTAGACGGGGCTGGGGATGAGCTCTGGGCCGCGGACGCGCACAGTCTTTTCTGTCAACTGCTCGTACTGCGTGGTCGAGCAGGAGAACACTACTAGGGCCGGGTAGGCGATCCGGTCGCGAGTATGTCTCCGCTCTAGTTGTCACGCTCTGGTCCTGGACCTCGAATTCGGGGGCCTTTCACTCCACTGCAGTAGTTATCATGATTCCATCAACCGTTGGGGCTACCGGTGGGTCCCTTGAGGATATTTCTGCTCGCTATATCTCCGTGGGTTCTACACAGTGGACCACCCTGCTCCAAGATTCATCTTCATCGTTGGGCGGCCAATGCAGATCTTTCGTAGTATCATCGAGCAGGAGCTGATTGTACGTAGGGTGGCAAACAAGCCCATCAAGACATCTACGCGGCTGTGAATCCCTAGCTCTTGTAATGAACGCCCCTCCTTTGCACTGGCAGCGTACCAGGCCTTGGCCTTGGCCATCGCGCTCAGAGTTATTGCGCGATTTGCGCGCCTCACCCGGGCGCTTTTTCTTGGATGTTAACCTTCACTATGGTACTTCTAGAGCCTTGTGATTTATTGAATTTTATTCGCCGTTCCGATTCAAAGTTGGTGCTGGACATATGGTATAACCCTGATTGGAGGCAGGCAGATTGTGTGACCCTAGTTTGCCATCACTTACTAGTTAGTAACGTCAATAACCCGTAATGCATAAAACTCTAATGGACAGAAAGCTTAGATAGGGTAATCAGACAGTGGTGATTCATAGACCATTGCAGCAACCACTTAAGGAGTTAATTGTAATCAGAATAGAAAAAGTATAGGGCGTCATCATTCAGGAATAGAAGACTGGCTAGAAGGTTATTTATACCCTCTGCTCCTCTGATTGAAAGCTTTTTCTCAGCTATCAAGCATTTAACAACTTACATGACTTAGCTAAACGATAATATTTACTACTGCTTTAATTTTGATTAAATCAGACACTGTACGATTGCATCTTCAGCCTCCTCCTATTTTTCAATGAGCTAATCCACATGCTTGAACAGATGCCTGACGCTTATGGATTCATCTCGTGCGATTCTGGACAGACTCAAGGCAGCTTTGACGTGGACGGTAGAAGAATTAACCTTCGAATAAATATCAAGGAGGAGCCTAACTTCAGGTGTTCCAACGCGAAGCTCACATACGATTCTGTTGATGGTATGAATGGCCTGGAAGCAGTCAAGTCAGGTTCCTATGTCAAGGATCATAATTTATCAATTGCGCTCGAAGGAGACTCTGGTTCGCAGACCATTACAGGCTTTGTGGACACTCCATTTGGCTCGGAGGGACTCTCTGGAACGGCGTATTTCATTCCATATTTCTAAAGATTGACGGTTGCTGGGAGACTCTTTTCAGTCATTGGGGATTTTGTTATTTATCTTCTGCGCTTAATGACCACTAAAAGGTCAGTTGCAATATATCTCCACTAAAAGTGGTTATTTGAATTTCGACGTCCCCAGGTCGATTTTCCGTCCTCCTTATTTGGAAGCTGTTACTTCACTCTTTAAGATACTATGTAATTCCTTGGCAGTGGGGTTGGAGAAGAATCATCAAGTGTTTGACAGCCAGACCGGTTTCGAGACACACTGTATGATCACAACCTACCATCCGCATCCCCCGGGTCTGAAATCCAGATCATCCTCGCTAGCGAGACTTAAACTTGCCCGGCACGCCGGATATGGCATACTGCAGCGTAAACCGATCCACCCTGGCGGGAACCACAAGTTCTAGGGGGATGCTCGGCGTATAGTTATTGAAGAGCCATGCGAAAGCTATGGTGATCGCTGCCGCAGCTAGGCTGTAACACGGCGTCAGTTCGAGCGATGAACGTGGCATTGCCCCACGGTGACTGCGTTGCTGATGGTGAAGGCGGGAAAGAAAGGCGTAAGCTTACTTCTATCCAATACAACTGCGAGCCCCCTTTGAGAATGTCACCAAATAGTGTTCGAGCTTTTAACCCTGGGGACCGAGCCATCGCTCGGGGACGAAGGAGAGCACATCCTCTCCCTAGATGTCGCGGCTGGTGTGCATGGTGTACGCCGACATGCAGACGACTGTCTGGGACAGGCAAAGTATTAGTTTCTATGGCCAAGAGATAGACCAGACGTAGGTGGAAGGAATACCTACCCCAGGCGAGACGACCTTCCCGTCCACGATCAACGGCGACATGTTTGCGGGCACCACACGCGGTAAACAGACCGGGAGGCCATTCCGGGTCGGTGGCCTTCCTTGGCGCAGGCGACCTACAACATCATTAGGAGGTAAGCCTACTACGGTAAAAGCTTTAGGTCAGGCCACCAGATACTCTCACCCCTCAAGCTCCAGCAAGGGATGATCCCCTTCTGGTTGGGAAAGCGTCATCCAAAGCCCTGACAAGTCTCAGTGGGACTGCTGAGGCGGTCGACCTTGTCCCCGAGCGCCTGCAATTTGTCAACATCCACCGGCTCCAACTTGAATGCACGTGAGAAAAACGGATTGAGCATGCAGCGGCATCGTCTGTGCAAGGCAGGGTCAACTTCAGCAAAGACCGTATGCAGGGTGATGAACGCATCATAGAAATCCTTGTGTTTCGGATATGGGCTGGCTGTAGATGACTGAATACAGATTTGTGTCGGTGATGTGGGAAGCTTCCAAGGATCCCCGGAAAGCCAAATGATGACCCCGCGTGCAGAATGGGCAGCATTAGCGGGCAGGCATCGATCGACTCCTTGGTCCATAGAGTCGGCCGGAATTAGGTCATCGTCCTTGGAGGATCAATATTCCAGGGAGCTGCGAAAGTGGACAAATACGATTAGCACGTGTTGCTCCGTTCATGATTCTTCTCGGATCAGTTCCGCTGCCGAGTAGTGAAGCATGATTGCTAGTTGCATCAGTATGCATAAGATGATGTACAGAAGGCAGGGCATGCCCTTGGCATTGTCAGGACGTTGATCGCGCGGTTGTTGGGTGAGGGGAGAATTAGTTGACATGAATCCTGAGTGCTGGCAAGCAACCCTGGATTGATCCCAGGGCGGCACAAACGCGTCTGACAGCTCATTTGTCCAGCGGGGTTTGGGCCCTTCAGAATTCAACCGACCAACAGTCCGGGCTTCCTAGCCGTCGGGCTCCATTTGCTTCCAATGGGCCGGCGTATCGGGTGCCCAAGTTTGTACGGAGCTCATACGCCAAGTGCTTTGAGCCGAAGGGCTCGAGGACAAGTTGCAAGGTAGGAAATATGGGTCGGATCTCGAATGCACGACCACTGGGCGCGGTGAGCACGTATATAATAATTAATTAACAGAATAATAGGCACCGACACCGAAGCGTCATCGCGCCCTAGATATAATTACAGATAAAGGATATGAAGTTGAGACTATTCCATCGACGGCAGAAATAGTAGTCTTGAATACGAGTCCCTTTGCATTTGATCCATTAGTCCGGAACGCATGAGAGAAAACAACAACAAGGGGATACTACTCACACTTCAAACAGCCACGCACCGATCATCGCCCTCCGGAGCAGGCACAGCAACAGTCGCAGTAACGATCACAGTCACCAAGCCATCATCTCCGATTGTACCAGGCGGGACTGGGGCGTCGGTGGGCGCAGGCGGGTGGTCCAAGGTCACGGGGTGGGAGTAGTCTGAGCACCAACCAATCGTCTTAGGCACATTTCCAGGCTTCGTGTAGTGGGAGGTGGAGGGAGCAAGAGAAGATGAAGACGTAGAAGTAGAAGATGAAGAAGAGGGAACGGCGGTGGCAGTAGCAGTGGTGGTGGACGAGACAGATGGAGCTTGTGCGGGGTGGGAATGGTGATGATTGTGATGATGACTGTGGTGCGGGATGGTAGAACCGCTTGGGCTTACCGTGATGTAAACGGTAGTAGCGTCACAGGTCGTCGCCGAGGGGCCCGTGGGGAACGGGGGCGGGACCGGGTCGGTGTCGGCGCAGTGGCTGCCCTTGGCCGGCTCGCTGATGCTGAACTTGTCGCCCTGCGCGTAGATGATGTACACGTTGGTTCCGTTGATCGCGCTGATTTGGTAACCCCATTCCGGGTTGGTGTCGCAGGGGATCTGCACGGTGTGGGATTCATCGGTGGTGGGGATGTCGTAGGCCAGGGGCACGTAGGTGGGAGGCCACGAGACAAAGTTCCAGAGGAAGAGGCTGAAGGTGGATGGGTCGGTGTCGACGGTGCTCCATTTGACAGTCACGGTGGACCCAGCGGCGTAGGTCGAGTTCTCGCTGGGCTCAGTGATGCTGATGGCCGCCGCGAGGGAACTCAGCAAGAGTGCAGAGGAAATAAATTTGATCATGGTGTTTGAATACCGAGATCAACGGATGAAAGAAAGAAACTAAACGAGTGACGACAAGGCTGTAGTTGGAGAAAAGAACGACTGGGGTGAGATGGGAATGATAGTCAAGATCGGCACACCAAGAGCCCCGAGCAGTAATCTTATGTTAAATTTCCAAGCGATAAGATCATTTAAGGGGGGATTGTATGGACCCTTGGCCGGAAATTGTTGCCGCCGGAACAACTGCTAATTGGTGATGTATAAGACATTGATTTGGCTAGTGGATTAGCCAATTTAGTAAAGAAAAAGAACCAATGACTGCCACGTGGGGCTCTTGATGTAGATAAGGCTGAACCAGTTAGCAAGTGCCAATGGGCTGAGCTAAGCAATGTGGCATTGCGAGTGAGACCGTCTATATATAAGTAACCAAAAATACTACACTATGTTAACAGCCAGCCCACAGCCTGAGTAAGCATTTGGAGTAACTTAACTGTTCCCACCCTTCAAGTTCCAACGTGGGGTAGTTCCGGATTTTCCCAGAATCCGCCATCCATGCAGACCATAGAGACACAACCTCCATTCTCGAGCTATATAACCACGGGGAATCGAATCTAGACCTATACGATACAGGCCCAAGATTCTCTGCAAACACTATAAAGGCGCTTTAGAACACCTTGTATAGAGGCTCCAACAGGTCTCGGCCGCACAGGATGGACAAGCGCAGTGCATCCCTTCATTGCTCCTCGTGACAAGGAAATGCGTATAATTAATATCAAAGTGTATGCCAGGAGAAGGTATAGTTATTTTGGGAAGATGAGGAAGCTAACAGCCTGGAAGGGCCCCATGGTCAACAGTCGCGTGGTACATGTTCCATCGGCCGGGACCCCAAGCCCAGAGAAGAATATAGGCGTTCTCGAGTAAGAGAGAATCTTAGATATTGCGAGATGGATCGTCTTGCGTCGGGGATGGCATATTATTGGCCTGCGCTTTCTCGGTCTGGGTACAAGACGTCTAACCCGCCCTGAGTCCCCAAAGCTGCTGGAGAGCAATCCCAGTGCGGGGCCATTAGCACCGTTTCCCTTCCGTGGGCTTCTACTTTTCGCAGCCATGTTGACCCTCAGAAGAGTCGACGGATACATAGGTTTCTTTTCGCCCCGGGATCCAGTGGATCGTAGATCGTATTCCTGCTCCAATCCAATAATACCTCGAGCCTCAGGCTCTAGAACCCTCCCCCAAAAAAGCGGCTGTTCCCGATCATCCCCGCTCACTCCCCGCCCGCGGCCACTCGCACAAAACAAACGTCGGACATGCTGTCTATCCAGGCGTGCCCTTATCCAAGTCTGCGGTATAATCGCCCATGATTTCTGCAACTACTAGTGCAGCGCGCGGGAAACAATGAGGGCTGGATCAACAAAGCAGATAAACAAGTCGGCACTGCCGAGTCGCTGTCGCTGCCTTGTGCTCTGCTCCTTGTCGTGCTGGCAGCCGAGCTGGATCGTACTCTTAACAGTCATATCCAATCTCAAGGTTATATGTACAAACTTCCTCGTGCCTCCCCAGCTTGATACTGGCCTCAATAAGCAGCACCTTGGCCAGCGCGGCGGGTATACATTTCCGGCTATCGCATGCATCCTGCCAGCCAGTGGAACAAGGCTGTAGGCGCTCACGCGGTTTGCCCTGGGCGGGTCGGCGAAATAAGTACTGGTAAAGAAGAACACATCTGCGCAGCAAACGTGGAATAGTAGTGGAGTAGGCCGAACCCCCAAGCGGATCTATGAATCGAAGGTTGCCGTATTGATATTTCTCGGCGCAATCCCGGCGGGTGGATGCCTCCACCTCTCAGCCAACCACTACCCTCCTCGAAGGTCCATACATTAAGTAATAAGGAGAGTATTGCTGTCGTTGATGAAGCAATAGCTAATGATACGTTCTGGCCTCGATATTCAGGACACACTTGCCATACCCACATGCAGAGCGGCAAGCCTATATATATCTCGTGAGGGATGTTTGCTACGAATAGGGCTAGACTATCAACAGATGCATAGTGAAGTCGTCTCTGTCTTTCGTCTTGTAATGCTATCAAACCAAATCTATCAACCAGCAGTATGCAACTAGAACAACCACGACACATAACGGTTGTAGAACTTGCTCCAACCAGTGGCATGCAAATCCTCCTGCTGCTTCCGCGCAACAAACTCCGCCTCCTCGCGATCAATCGCCGCCTTGCCCGTCCAGATATCCGCGTTATGCGGCTTGACCAACTCGGTCTTTTTCACAAATTTCCAGGCGAAGAACGCAGTCACGTACACGGGGATGCCGAGGTACGCGGTGATGAAGGTCTTGTAGTCAAAGTTGCCGTAAGACGAGGAGTCGTGGATGAAGACGCTGAAGCTGCGCGTGAAGGCGATCAGGATGCAGAAGAAGAGAGCGATGTATGAGCCGATCATGCCTAGCGGGGCTTTGTAGGGGACGGACTCGTCGGGGACGCCCTGGGCTTTGCGGGCGCGGATGAAGCAGATGTGACAGATGAGCAGCGAGATCCAGGTTAGCACTATGAGGGTTAGTCGCCATGCTTTTCTTGCATCACAGACGGGGCAGGAATGAACATACATCCAACAATGGAGACAACATCAGTAAAGTATCCAAACACATCCTTCGAGCCCTCGGACACACTAGTAAATGCGAGACAGCAAAACAAGGACGAGAAGCCCAGCGAATAGATGGGAATTCCAGCGTCGTTGGTCTTTGCAAAAATCCTCGGTGCCTTGTGCTCGCGGGCGAGACCATAGAGCGTTCGGGTCGCAATGTACAGATCCGAGTTGGCGGCGGAGAAGACAAAGACCAGAATGCAGGCGTTGATGATGTGCGGCAGGCCGGGAATGTTCTTCATGGCTGCGACAAAGGGAGAAGCTGCGGCAGAGCTGGATGCCTTGGTGGCAAAGGCCAGGTCTTCGGAGTTGTATGGAACGAGCATACCCACAAGGAGGACGCTGAGAACATAGAAGACGATGATACGCCAAAAGGTAAGCTTGATCGCCTTGGGGATCGTCTTGCGAGGGTTTTGCGCTTCGCCAACGGTTACACCGATAAGCTCAGTGCCTGTTCAGGTCGTTAGCTACTTTCAGTGCTGGTTATCACAGGATCTGTTCGTACCGAGATATGCGAAAGTCGCGGAGACCATGGTTGACCAGAAAGCCAAGAATTTACCCAGCGAGCCCTCTGAGTACTTAGGTGCAAATGCGCCAGGGTCGTTCCAGTAGCGAAAGCCCTTGCGATCGTGATCCGGACCACCCCCGAGGGCGAGGACTAGCGAGCACAGGATGATTCCGATCATGACAATCACCTTGAACGCGGACAGCCAGAATTCCATTTCACCAAAGATCCTGACGCCAAAGTAGTTGATCACGATAATGGTCACCATAAAGATGGCAATCCAGACTCCCGGATTGACGTTCTCGGCGGATGTGCGCGGCCAGTAGCTGATAACCAGCGCAGCAGCAGTCAACTGTGTTGGGGGGAGAATAATGTATTTGATGTAGTAGCTGGAGGGTCAGAATACAATCGCAAGAGGAACAAGGCGAGCAACACCTACCACCAACCCAGAGTAAATCCCAGCGCGGGGTCGCAGAATCGACCAGCATAACCCGTAAAGCCACTCGAGAGGGGAAGCCATGCAGCCATTTCACCCAAGCCACACATCACCGTCCACACGATGAGGCCCATGAAGGTGTAGGCGATAAACAGAGACCCGGGCTAGTCATGGTCTGATTAGTATTGCTAAGTTTCCTCACGATTCTCAAAGCTTACTCCTGCTCTGAAACGGTCAGCCAACCCCAGCAGCCACGGAAATCATCCAGGGAACATACGTTAAGGCCTTGCCTGTGCCAATAATCAAACCGGTTCCAATAGCGCCTCCAATGGCAATCATACTAATATGGCGAGCCTTGAGGTCACGGTGCAGCTCAACATGCTCGTCCGTGACCTCCTCCTTCTCGTTCATGGGCGCATTGTACTCGACGCGCTGCGTCTCAATAGCGTCGATCTCATCGTGAGGGGCCATGGTGGTTCAGCAAGCCCGCGTCAATTCCTGCAGGCACTTTTCACGCACACGAGAGGGGGAGAAGAGGGCGGTTTAAGAAAGAGCGGGAGGAAAACACCGGACAGCCACCGGTGAGCCCTGAGTTAACCGAGGGTCCCGCCTTCCCAACGCAAGACTTTTCGCTCCTGCCAAGCTGCCAAGCACATGTCCTGCGTGATGGTGGGGGTGAAGCTTCTCCAAGTGTGCAGTGGCCAACCCTTCCCCAGCCCTCCAGGACCAATCGTGCAGTGGGGCGACCACGCTTACACTCGGGCGAGGCTCCACAGAACAGAACCGTAGAATCCAGAATTGCGATGTGCGCTTGTCAGAATTGTCGCACAAGGGCGCGGCCCCGGTGAGATTTTGACCCGAGATATTTCCTGTGCGTGGGAAAATCTCGGACGTTGACAGCCTTGTCCCCATGGGTCAGACGAGTCTGCGGGGTCTGTCATTCTCGCCACCTGGCCCCCAATGGGGATCCCACGGGGATGCATTTTCTTTACTTAACAGTTATTCTACACTTCCAATGAAAACCAGTGTGTTCGCTGCTGACTGGGAAGAAAATGCCTCAAAAGGTCCACAAAATCTGTCAAATGAGATATGCGACATAAGCTGATCGGAGAACCTCCGGGGAAGGAGAGATTCGCCCCCGGACTACCAAGCGGGCCAACAAGGCACATACACATATGACGAAAATATACTTGTCCTTGGATATTCAGAGCTTGTTCTCCAAATGAACTAGGAACACCACTGCCGTTCTTGAGGGATTAAGCTTCGCGTGGCGCGCGAATACCGCAGCCCGTTTCCATGGCCAGACCGGTCGGCCCTCCTGCAAGCCTCCTCAGTCGGAAGCGGCCATCGCGCCCGTCAGACGCAAGGCACTGACACGGTGGCGCAATTCCCGAGGCTAGTATCACTTCTTCTGATTCGCTCACCCTCCCGCTTAATCTCAGACAGCGTTCCGCAGCGCGAAGACTGTGATGTGAACTCGCTTTTGGGGTACTCGAAATCATGTGCGTGGAGCGACCATGAAAGCGCAACACCTTGGCTGAATTGGCCCAGGTCGTCATCAGACAACCTTCAATTGCACTCCAACATCGGAGAAAGATACGCAAAAGTCGCCGTCAGCCGTACGGCGCGTAGGATTGCAAGATGGCGCTACGAGGTGCACCCGTCTTACATGACAAGTTCTCCGAGGTTCTCAGTCGCGCGATCCAGGAATGTGCGACTTGCAGAGAAGCTCACGGCCATAGCATCGTTGCCGCCAGCTTGAGGGACCGTCGCGGATATTTCTCGATTCAACTCTTTTCTGGAGATTCGATCGCTGCCTGCCGGATTTGCGGCTTCACGCCGCACTGACTTGAGCTATGAGCATTCATTTATAATTCCCCGTGTGTCGGGTTGGACCACGGACGATATATATCAATCCCTACCCAGTCAGGTAAAAGTTGACGGACCCTCATATCTTACTCATATCTTACTCCATTAGCGATATTACCCATGTCGGAGCCTGCGTGTTACGGTGAGGCCCCTTCAACTCATGCACCCAGCTCATGAGTATCCTTGGGCCTGTTAGCGGCTTCTACAATCTCCTCCGCCTCCCCTCCAACTCTAAGCAGGAACCCATACGCTCACCTGCCTGTGCCTCGACAAGTTCATTCCGTTTGCTCTGCAGCTCCTGAGTGGGATACGCAGCATCAGCCGCGTTGCCTCCAGACGACTCCCTTCTAGAATCATTCGCTTTCCTCTTCCTCTGAACCGAAAACGACGACAAGAAGAAAACCAGAGCTCCTACGATCAGCAAAACCCCTACACCAACACCAACCGCGATCCCCGCTTTCGCACCCGTTGTCAACCCATCCGCTCCGCGGTCCTGGCTCGGAGCCGGAGTGTCCGCCGTTACCGTCGACTTAGTAACGCCGCCTCCCCTTCCACCCAGCGAGCTCGACTAAGATTTAACCGCTCCAGCCGGTGTCGAGTGCTACGGCACAAGCACCCCAGCCAACAAAACAGGCTCCATACTATAATCATCCAGCATAGACGCCGCTTCCGTCGTCAGAGAGTATCCAGGAGGTTCAGTCGGAGGCCACTATTCCGGTCAACTGAGTGGTTGCTGTTCAAGCGCAGCTCGAAGCTGTCGCTCGTCAAACGGGCTGCATGTGCCCGCTCGAGATCTCATGTTGTGGCTCCGAGGTCAGCCCTCGCCAACAGCGTCGGGGGATGCAGAAAACGCGCGGCAAGTGCTATTATCCCTGCCAGGGGCAGTGTTTGGAGCTCGTATTTTTTTTTTCTTTCAAGAAGCAGACGGAGTCGTTAGTTCGAGCCGGGTCGCGGGTTCGGCCATGTCACTAACATCGTCTGAAAAATGGCAAGCGAGGCAGTGATTTGTGTACTGAGTTAGAAAAGGCGTACATCATTATTCGCCAAGCTGCCACTTGAGGGAGAGGAAGCAAAACCCGGTTGCTGGCTGCGAACCTTTCAAGTATGCAGGCGATATCAGGTAGTGGGCTACTAGCCAGTTGTGTGTACCATCCTTACTGATGCCTTTGCTCCGCCCAGAGCCTTCAACACTTGGCTACCAAGGAGGCTCTGCGGGTAAATGGATAATAAAGACCTAGCAAGTGCTTTCACTCTGGGGATATAGTCTGATACAGGAGTGGTTCATCAAAACCGCTAGGTGACTTATCACTCTCGGCTCCACACTGAAATCATCCACTACAAGCGGGGTACCACCCCATCCTCAAACTGAGCCTATTTTGATGATAGTGGATAGGCTTCAAGTAATTGTGGTCTTTATTAGACAACAGAGTATACTTGACTAATCAAACTCTAGATTATACTTGGTTTAGTACCTATATTATGTTAGATATATTCTTTTATTATCCTTCCCGTGTCCACCATAGAAGACTAGTGTTATTAATTGAATTAAATAGGAAGCATAAACTAGCTCTAGTCTTCGGTTATAGTACTCCGACTGTATAGAGCCATAATAAAACCCCTAATTAATACGGTTAAGAATAGTTATCTATTAGTACTATGTTAGACTTATCCTCTAAAAGGGAGGGATCTTGAACAGCCTATGTAATAGGATAAATATCCCCAACAGTACATGCTAAGGAACATGACATCACAGCCCTCTGTTTGGCGGCGTCAAGAGCCCTTATCAATCTCGATCCTTCGCCGCGACTTTGCAGCATTGTCTTCAGCTAACCTTGACGGGAATGAAACATTCTCGCTACCAAGAGGACTTTCGAAACATGATGGTGCAGAGGCTACACCAGTAGTATGACCTTGACCAAACCAAGTCAGTAATAGATTAAGGCCTAGCAGTTATATGCTTGATGGTGTCAAATGAAAGATGTGGGTATGTGGCTGAAGCAGAACAAGTCAAAGTGGAGAACAACGACCGAGTGACCACGGCATATACCTAAAAAGCGTCGATATAAAATTTCATGGTCACCTTGGCACTTATCAGGCAGTGATAGTGCTGCATTGAGGTAAGATTAACGGTAGACGTTGAGGTCCATTTCATTCCACCTTAACCTTATGCCAAAGGCATCCAGTATGACAGAGAAGAGGACGCTCAACCTTAGTTAATATATAGAGTGGGAACCTGGGAAACCCAGCGTCGGAAGGCCAAGAGGCCACACCTGGGATGGTCCTGGATCTGCAAAACCGGTTGTGACTAGCGCGTTGATCCCCCTGTCTAGGCTCTCCTTGGGTTACGTCGTCCCGCCTGTCAACCGTTAGCGGATGCGCCGGGGTGGCCCACGGACATATCATGCAACGCAGAGTGGTCGGCGCGACAGGCACCGCTCCATTTGGTCTTGGTCCGGCAGTGGGCACCTCCGTCGTTGGAGTCGGTTAATATCTTTGGAACGGGGTTGTCTGGCGTTATCTTTGACGGTGCCCCATTCTCCCACTTTTTTTATGTTTGTCGCAGAGGATTCCTTCGTGCAAGTTGACAACTACACTTGAATAACGCAGGATCCATGCCTGAGCATCAGGTTTATCATATGCATCCCCTCGGATGGGAGGATGATCCCGAAGAGGAGAGATTCAAGGTAACGACGCTCGACTACTTGTCAGTACAGGCCTACAACAACTACGCGTTGTTCTTCCGTCTCGCCGACGAGGACAAGCGCAATGCGGCCGAGGTACTAAAAGCAGGCCTCGAACGAACCTTAAGCCAGGTACGACACCTCTGTGGTACCATCGAGAAGGACACTGCGGGCGGCCACTCGTTCTGCAAGAAACGTGACAGTACTGTCCAATTCATCGTGCAGTGGCTCGAGTCAGGGGAGTACCCGTCACTCGACGAGATTGAGCAGTCGCACTTTTCCGCTGTCAAGCTGGGCGATCTCAACATATGGAGTGTGCCACCGATGACATATGGCGAGAAGCCCGAGGCAAATCCAGATCACAGCCCCGTGGTTGCCGCCTACAAGGCAAACTTTGTCCGCGGGGGTCTCGTCTTCATTATGCACCACCACCACTACTCCAACGATGGTGATGGGCTGGGCTGGGCTTACCCATCAGCTAGCGGAGAACTGCTATGCGATTGTGAACAAAACGCCATTACCAGACTGGGACCCGAAAAATCTCGATCGCTCACGCGTGACGAAACCCGAACCCCCAGAGGAAGCCAACGTCGGCGGGCCCCCAGCACCCAAGCGCCATCCGGAGCAGAGAACCGGCATATCCCTACTCTTCCATCTCCCTAAGAGCAAAGCCGCGGAGCTGAAAGCTCTGGCCACGCCAGGAGACGGGACAAGGATTTCAACCTACGACGCCTTCTCAGCGTTTATCTTCCGCCATCTCACGCGGGTCCGCGCACCGGTCTTTAAACCTGCCATAAACAGCCCGCTCTTCTGGGCCGAGGCGGCCGACATGCGGAGACGATTCCACAGTCCAAAAGTGCCGCCACGACTGCAGGGGAATACCATGTCGGCAGCACTAAGTACGACCGCGCCAGTCACGCCACCGACCGTCGCACAGGTTATATCCGACTGGCCTTTCTGGAGACTCGCTGCGTGCATTCGCGCCCTTACCAACAGCGTCACACAAGAGAATTTGGATGCAATGCTAGATATGGTCGCCATGGTGCGGGATAAATCGACCTTGAACATCCGCATTGATGCGCAGCCGCCCATGTCGATTCTCCAGACGGACCATCGGGATGCGAACATCACCGGCGCCGACTTTGGGTTTGGGTCTCCGATTACCTATCGCCATCTACTGGACAGGGTAACCAATGGTGTTATTGTGATATATCCACCGCGCATGAACACGGGGAATCCTGACGAGGGGTGCGAATGCGCGATTTTCTACGAGGAGGATCTGGCGCGGACGCTCATTGACGATCCGGAGTGGAATGAGTACTTTGAGTATAGAGGTGTAGATGCGATTGACGCTGCTTCATCCGGTTCCTCATGGTAGATATGAATAGCACACACACTCAGACATAGAGCATATCAAACATGATTACACTACTTCCTTCTCCGCACCCTCCAGCTGGCTAACCTTCCAAAACCCTCTGAACATCTTCAAACTCTCCATGAGCCACTCCCCTTCAACCCTCCTCCACGTCTCATGATAATGGCCACCCCCCGTGCCCTTCCACCAGCCCGTAACCCCAGGACTCGCCGCATGATAAACAACACCCCACACCGCACGAATCTCATCCTCCGAGACCCGGGTTAGCTCGCCGGGTCCAACGATATGGATCGTCTGCTGCGTCTCAAACGCGGTGCGGAAGAACGCGACGAATTCGTCGCGGGAGCTGAATTCGTATCGCACCCCGATTTCCGTTGCGACTTCGCCGTCTGGGTTGGTGAATGTGGCTGCCAGAGTGGGGAGCGTCAGCGAGGCGAAGCCGTCCCAGTCGTGTGTGTCGGCGAATCGGCAGTATTGGGATTTTTTGAGACGGAGGCTTTCGGCGAGGTCGTAGGGGAGGATGGAGGTCATTTTGTTGGTGATCTAACGCCGGTTGTTTTGGGTTAGGACTATTGTGGTCTACAAAGTAATCGCGGGAATGAGTTGAGCGAGAATATCTGAAAGGGAATTGAGAGCTGTGCGGGGTTGTTCCCTTTATATGAAGGATCTGGGTGCGAGGTATGCATTGGGCCATGGGATCTACGTCCGTTAGTTAATTTAGCATAAGCTGTAGCGTGCTTGGCAGACAAAGTCCCTTACACGTGGGTTGCAATAATTATCTCTGTTTATACTCTGCAATGACCATGTTGGATAATATGCATTCTTCTAGCAATAGCCTCCTTCCTAGAAATACCTACAACTTGTACATCTTTTGTTTCTCTTATAGTGTGATTGGTCGTTAGATCTCCACCCCGTATACCTAAGTAACAAGCACACTCTGAATCTGACATGTGGAGAAAATATGATTAGGACAAGAGCAGCCGAAGCAAAACGGTGAACAGGAATCTGGACGACAGGCTGAGGAAGTTAGTGGATGAAGGGCAATATTCAAGGGTCACTCTATGCGCTACCATTGCTGGCTAAGGTGTACAACCTGTGGTACAGGTGATTCAAGCCGTGTAGTCAAATGACAGTCAACGTTAAACACTGCGAGTATGTTCAAGTTTGCGCTGCTGACAGCCGCGGCAGCAGGTCCAAATAAAACCAACTGGATACGACTACTCCTGCTCACGAAGAAGGTGTTTCATGACGATCTGAGGTTTCTCTAGGGACGGAATTGACGGCACACGTTGCCCTTTCCAAACCAACCTGATTGATCAGATGCGAGCCCCTCGAAATGAACCCGATGCAGGTTCAAAATCGCCGCTATATCCATCACCAGAAGCATCAGCCTTATATATGCAGGTGTGTCCGAGTTCTCTTCTCAGTGGAGGACGGCGAGTGTAGTACAGAAGGTGCCAGCTACACGTGGTACAAAGGCCAGAATACTGTCAAGGAAGCCGCGAAGGACCTCTTGTCGCTCCTAAACTCTTCGACCTAATCAAGAACCGTTCTTATCGGCATTAATACAGTTACGAAGATGCTCCAGATCAATCATTCTTCTTGTGTTCAGTGGACTTCCTCTTTCGATCCCTTGGGCAATGTGTTGGAACGAGGCGCAGCATCACCAGGTAGCCAATCATTATTTTACGATTCTCGTGACCGAAGTCAGGTGAGCCCAAAAGACGAGCCTTCCCATGATTGGCTTGTTGACCTAGGTTTATGCAGCGGTGAGGCTGGAGGAAAACGCCTTCAGGCGAGGTCAGCGCGGGGTTTCCTCTTTCCTCTTTGCTCTCTCCTCATTCTCTCTCGACCAGCAGATACGTGAATCCAGAATCCGATAATCGATGGATCCGCTCACAGCTGTCAGTCTTGCCGGAACGATCCTCCAGTTCATCGACTTTTCCTCCAAGCTTGTTGCGGGAACCTACGAGATCTACCGATCAGCCAGCGGAACGACCGCTGAGAACGAGGATATCGCTACAGTCATCGCCGATTTGAAAGAGGTTACGGTGGAGTTGGATGTGGACATAACGGGGAGAGGCAAGCATGAGAAAGCGCTGAAGGCGCTCGCGACGAAATGCGCAGAACTGTCGGGTCAGTTGCTGGCCGTGCTGGAAAAGCTAAAGACACCAGACAAGCATTCGGCGTGGAAGAGTATGGGGGTAAAATGGTCCAGCATGCGAAAGAGCGACGAAATACAAAGGATTGAGAGGAGGCTAGGAGAGTATCGGGCGGAAATACTCGTGAGATTAACGTTCCTGCTTAGGTCGGTCGAATTTTCAGATGCGAGAAAGAGAAGCGACTGACGCGGTTGGTTTGGCAGTGATCAGCAATCATCGACCAGGGCGCAGCTAGACCGGATACAGAACGATGCCAAACGGCTCTCTACCGAAAGTGCGATCAGGCTGTCGAACATCCGGGACGATATGTTGAAAGCCGTGGAACACCTGGCGACGCACCCGCCCACAGCCCCGGAAAAGGGCCAGACTGGAAGGGTGCGTGATGCACCCCACACAGTGCAGCCCCAGCTCGAGCTGCAGGGGGTGAAGGCCTACATCGATAGCCTAATGTCGCTTGTGGCAACAATACCCCTGGAGAACCGCATCTTGGATAATATTTACTTTACGTCGATGCACGATCGAGAAGACACTATACACGATGCTGACGTGGGCACATTGGGATGGCTGTTCCTAGATGAGCAACTTACGCTGAACGACGATGAAAATGACAAAGGCACGTACGACGATAAGCAGCGCAAAAAGTCATTTAAAGAAGAGCAAGAGAGAAGGGCCGCTGCCCGCTGCTCGTTTCTAGCCTGGCTCCGCACGGACAACGGGATATATCACATTTCCGGCAAGGCAGGATCAGGAAAGTCTACCCTGATGAAATATCTTTGCAACCACGACAGGACGAATGCGGAGCTGATGAGGTGGGCTGGTGATAAGAAACTGGCCTTCGCTCGATTCTTCTTTTGGAAGGCCGGAGCTGATCTCCAAAAGTCGCTCCAGGGGCTCTACCGATCTTTGCTATTTGAAGTCCTAAGGCAATGTCCGGAACTCATACCCATAGTGTTTCCGTCTCAGTGGGAGAGACTGCAAGCTTCTAGTCAATGCGTAGCGGACAAAACATTATTCCGCCATCATCACATTCTGGATGCCTTCAAAATCCTCATTCGGCACACCACCTTCCCCAACCACCGGTTCTGCTTCTTTATCGACGGCTTGGATGAGTATGACGGTGATACCGTGGATCACACAACGCTGGCAACGAACCTTCGATCTTGGGCCCTTGGAGAGGATATTAAGATTTGCGTCAGCTCGAGGCCACATCTTGAGTTCCATCAAGTGTTTTCACGCTCATCTGATCGGCGTATCCATCTTCACGAGCTCACAAAACATGATATCTATCTCTATAGCTGCCACATGATCCAACAAGCCATGGGTTCGATGGGTATCCATGACAATTACTTATCTCTGATTAACAGGGTCGTCGACAGATCAGATGGCGTATTCCTATGGGCCTGGCTTGTCGTGCGCCTTTTGATGACAGGGATAGTGCGTCAAGACCCTATAAAAACCCTTCTTAGTACGCTGGACACGACTCCTAAACAACTCAACGATCTGTACACAGGGCTCCTGGATTCTCTACAGCAGCATGATCGAAAAAGGGCCGCCCAGATGCTCATTCTCGTGGCATGCAACACACACGAGCACCCATTCAGCAGTCTAGCCTTTTACTGGTTGGATCATCTTGAAAATCCTGGTTTCCCGGCTAGCGGCAAGATCTTACCCTTCAACAGAAAGGCACTTAGAGCTGCACAAGACACTACTGACCGCCAGGTGAGGAGTGTTGCCAAGGGCTTCTTGGAATCGTTTCCCTTCCAAGACGTCAATCACCATGTCAAATCCTCTCTGGGCCCTGCGGGCTTGTTGGGATATCGATTTTTCCATCGAACCGCCCGCGACTTTGTTTTGAATCACCCCAAATTGGGAGAAATTGTGGATACAAAAGCAATCTCCAGCGTAGAAACCGCGCATCGACTTCGACTAGCGGAGCTTATGAGCCTAGACTACCAGCTTCGGTACCAGCTCTGCAAGTATATCAGCAGTACCATCGGAGAATATTTCGGGAAAGGACTTCCCGTCATACTACTGGAAAAATATCATCGTGTCTTTGAGGAGACTGCCAGAAATGTTCATGTTTCCACACAACTTAGCCATAATCACCTTCGGGCGAGCATTGAGACAGTTAACCGACACCACCTTCTGAAATCATCTTTCCCTCATCTATTCGTTGCTTATGGCTGCAGACATTACGCGATGCAGCTGGTGGAGAATGATAAGAGGCTGCTTGAAGGGACTTCGGAGTTGAGCTTGCTAGTGACCGCTGCTCTACACGGCGATGCGATATTGGTCAAGTCTCTTCTAAAAGCAGGCGCCCCTCTTGACTCTCAAATCTTGGTCACTTGCAATTATGTGGAGAGTCACGACTCTGGGAATTCTGTTTCCTGCCCAGTTTGGATGGTGATTTTGACCTACATCACCTTTAATATAGGCGGTCGCTATATTCAGGAATTTACCCATTGGGAAAATTATTTCGAGGTTCTAGAAGCTGTATTGCGACACAAATCTATTCCCGACTGTGTCATCATCATATCGCCCAACGATCTCTTTCCGTCATCACAAAGATACTTCCTCTCGCTACGCCAGATGATCTCTGAAGTGGCACCGGACAACAGGGACATATTACTCTCCCTGTTGGAACAGCGGTCAGGCACTCGACAAGCGATACGAAAGCACCTGCGTGCTGTACTAACTCGCTCGTCCACAAAAGGGGACGGTGGACCTGTGCTTGATGGCCGCGTTCCCATTAAGCCAAGCGACTGTCCTGATAAGAGGTGGAATCCGCTCGAGAACGCTGAGGTGGTTTGTGGCGAGTGGAGACTTCCCGCTGGGTTCTGTATCGCGGTATACTAAAGGGTTCCCGGCGAGATGCGAAGTCAACAAAGTAAACGCTTTCTTTTACCATGTTGGAACCTCTTGACAAGGGAGCCTTGTATGTGGGCGACCCATCAAAGGGACGATCTGCGACAACCAAGGTCCAATGCTATTGATGCCGAATTACGTGACTAGCCTCGGGCCATGCTTTCGATTTGCAAGCTACTACGTCTTTCGTTGCACCCTTTCTAGGACTCCTAGACTTTGATTTATATGTGCATATGAGCTGGGTGCTGTTAGAGTGGTAGAATGCAAATGGAAGTTGAAGTTCGTTTGGAGGAAGGAGATTTTCGAAAGCTTCCGTGGTCTCATGGACGTCAAGGACTGCATATGGGCGCGTTGCCCAAACGGCACGCCGAGTTCTACGTAGGGGTTGTATGTAGAGGCAATGGAAGATTCAACGTTATCCACGGACCGAGGTGCGAGACGACTATAATGACCTATGCGTGGGTGTGCAAACTGTCTCCTCCGGAGCGCCTGTGCTCTCAACTCCAAGCAGGTGCAAGCCAACTTGGGTCATACGGCGCACCCATTTCCCGTGGGTCAAATGGCCAGCGTTCTCGAGTGTAGTTTAGTTGAGCTGTCTATCCGTTGGTCAGCGGCCATGAGGTTTTCCCCGTCCGCGTTTACTATGTGTGTAGGATATGAAGTCTGCTCATCATATTCAAGATAAGACCAAATGGCCGGTGGGTCTCGCGTAGACATAACAGTGCCTCGCATATAGTCTTTGTCATGGCTATGGGCTTGTATGACGTAAAAGGTGCCTCCTGCCTCTTCTGGGCGCAATGCATGTTATTCAAGTGACCTTTCTATCGACTTTGACTAACTAGGGCTGCCCACGTGCGTTCCCGTGAGGCCGTCCTCCTTGGAGAATTTCAAACATTGTATGTCAAGATTACTGCGGATACTATGGTTCTCGGAACCATTGATACATCAATCCAATACATACAAAGTGTCAAATGGCAACTTCGCCGGATTCCGGAGTGAAGCAGCTAGCCCCTCCCCTTCATATCACCATCATTCTAGCGAGTCACTGTCCGAAAGGATTTCATCGCCATATCTGTATAGAGAATCCGAATCATAATACCAATCATGGTCCGAACTTTCATAATCATCCTCTAAAGGGTGGTATTCATATGCAGCGACAATCTCCCGGATGAGCTTATCGTTACCCGAAGGAGGCCGACGACGGATCCCCATACCGCACGGCACCACCTCGTACGTAAAAGCAACCACGCCGAGGTCAGTCATCACCTGATGGAACTGTTTACTTATACGCCGGTCATGCGCATAAAGCTTGATTGGCGCCTCGGTCGACCCGTACACGCGTTTTGTATGCCGCCTGCCGGATGGCCCACCGTGGCTGAAGAGCAAATACTCAAAAAGCTTCTCCATGCGGAGACCCACGGGCCCGGATTCAGAGTTTTGTTCGGATTTTGTATACGCCTGTATCGCATGCATCAGCCTCGAGGACCCGTTGAGAACCAAACGGATTAGGTTGCGCGGTGGGGGGGGGCTTCTGCAACTTCACTTACTGGAGCACTAGACCGTTTGACCCTATTGCCGACCCTTGTGTGACGGACATGGAAAACCCCGATATGCGAGAGGGGAGGCTGCTGGACTAGCATTCTGCGCCAGCTCGCGTCGCGTCGGCCAAAGATAGCCATGGCCTCGGAATCTTTGGCCATGGGAAGTTGGGGAATGGAGAACCTTTCGTCACACTTGTACTTTGCGGGGAAGATGCTAGGGAACGCCTCCGCCAATAGTGGGTTAAGAGTTTTCTCTCCCGCTGCCCATTCGGACTCCTGGATTGGCATGAAGAAAAGGGCCCGTTGGAGGAATCGCGACGTTCGTATCAGATTCTTCCAGGCGTGGCAGACTCGCTGGCCGAATGTCAGGAGCGTGCGCATGTCCACTTGGAGGAGGATCATCTCGAGTATTTCTGGGGTGTGTAGTGCCCTGCGCATTGCTTCCCTAGGTTGACCTGGGCTGTTCTCGGGAGTTTCTAGCGTATGCACAGCTCTGCGCGTTGCTGCCCTGGGAGGGTCTTGGCTATCCTTGGATTGTAGCCCTAGTACGGGACCCATATTGTAAGTCGTGGTGCGGACTGGGAAGAGTTTCCGCATGGAATGGGGGACAGACTGCAATGGGCAAGGCTCTGCCAGGGTAGGAGTCATGTGACTGGATTCAAGAGCTAGCGGCGCAGGTTCAGCTGTGCACATTCAGTGGCGTTCCATTTGGGGCATTGTTTGGCGACTGGCGTATATTGGTTGTATTAAGTCGGGTGTACCCCGCAGTGTCTTTTAAAGTGGGCTGATCGCCCACTTTTTTTCCTCTGTTGGTTTATCTGTGTAACAGAATCTGAATCAGTATGTTTCCTTCCCTTTGGATTTCCGTCGTTAATCGATGGTCACCCTTCGTGATCGAAGTAGGAGGTAGTGTTCTGCTACAACTCCTCCTGTTACTCTTCTATTTTGGTAAATCGTTTATGTTTCAGTCAAAAGATAGACCAGCGCTCTTGCGCTGTCTTCCTCTTTGTTTGTTTAATATACTCCTTGCGGGAGTATCCCATGGGCTTTTTCTTTATTTTCTTTCCCGTGTTCGGGGAGATTCTTTTTGGAGTATGTCGTTGAGTGAGGTGTCGGGTCAGCTTCCTACGTGGAAGCAACTACTGAGTGGATTTGTTCGAGGGACTATCTATTTCGATATTGTCTTTTACTGTTTGCATTGGGTCCTTCATCAAGGAGTGTTTTATCGGAAGATCCATTCCGTTCACCATCGGTTCGTGGAGAGTGTGTCTTTGGCGGCATATTACAGCCATCCTGTGGAGTTTGTGCTTGTCAATTTTGGAAGTGCAGTGTTGCTTTCCTGGTTTATGAGGGCGCATGTGGTGTCGCAGTTTCTTATGGGTGCTCTCTCCCAGACAATTGCTCTTTATATTCATGAACAAGGCGAGATTGGTTGGCTCCTTGTGTCGCATGATATGCATCACTTGAAGCCTTGGTCGAACCTCGGGTCGATTGGGTTGATGGATAGTCTCTTTGGTACGCTTGAGAGTGAGTTTTCGTTCTTTTTGTAGTCTTGCTGCTTACTTATACATCATAGGAGTTGCCCCCAAATCTAATTCTGATGAGTCTGGTTGGGGGGTCCCTTGCGCAGCAAAGGGGGGCGAAGCCCTTTTACAACGTGGTGAGGGTGCGGCACCGAAGTCTATGATAACCAAATAGGGCGTTTTTGATTCCTCTGTGATATCTTCTTTTTCGATGAAGCTGTGATATATGTGAAGGGTGTTTGCTAGTCAGGTGTTGCGACAGATGATTTGCACTGGACCCCATGGGAGTGCACGGGAGTGTTGTCTCACCTTTGTGCGCCGTGATTATCTGCATTTTTTTTTTTATGAAGTTCAAACTAACTAGTAAGGATGTTTCCTTCTAAGGAGGTCTTTCAATAAGACGATGGTTCTGGTCTCTGGAAATTGGTTTTAGCTATTACTGTTATACACTCCGAGAAAAATATATACTGGCAAAGAGTGCCTATTCCGACAGCTGCTGTTCAACCATTTCTCGGAACATGACAATTGAGTTATAGCTAATAGATTCTGGACGACCACCACGACTACTATAGGTAATCATATTGCCTGTTTTGCGATATCGGATTGAAAGAAACCATTCTCCATTCGAGGCAAAATCTGGATCTTCTGTGGGATGAGTACTATCACTACCTTTGTTTAGCCAGCAAAAGTGAACATGTTAAAAACAGCAAGAAAGGAGCCCGGCTGTCTCCAGTGCCTTGTTTAGTTAATGAAAGACTCGAAGCTATACTATGCAGTGTAGCTCGGTAGGGATCTAATCTGGGGGTTCGTGCCTCATGACTAGTAGAGCTCTGCCTGTATAAGCGAGTAGGCCAATTATAGTTACCAATATCTAGTCCCACAGCCTATCTAGGACGAGCGTCTGTTGTAGGCAGACAGAGTTGCGTTGTTGCGGCGAATCATAGGGCTGTCATCCGGGGATACCTAAAGTCCGCTAGAGCGGTGGAGCGAGCCTAACTCCGAATCGGGATAGCAACATAAAAGCAGAGCCCCGTGTCGATTTAATCCATTCGCTCGTGATCATCAGCATTGCATTCATCATGGCAACTGAAAAGCTCACCTGGCTCATCACCGGCTGCTCCTCAGGCTTTGGCCTCTCCCTCGCCCGCGCCGTGTTAGCTGGCGGACACAAGGTCATCGCGACCTCGCGCAACCCGTCGCGGACTCCCGTCCTCGTCGCGGAGATCGAATCAAAGGGTGGAAAATGGGTCCAGCTCGATGTGAATAGCTCCTACAGCGGAACAGTTATTGACGAGCTGGAACGCGGCGGCGACCGTATCGATGTCCTGGTCAACAACGCCGGGTACTGTGTGTATGCTCCCATCGAAACGGCCACCGAGGCGGAGGTTAAGGCGCAGATGGAGACCATGTTCTTCGGTCCGCTGCGTCTTATTCAAACTGTACTGCCGTATATGCGTCAGCGGAAGTCCGGCGTCATCGTCAACATGAGCAGTGGTGCTTCGCTTGATGGGATCAACACTATGGGTGTGTATGCGGGCGCGAAGGCTGGATTGGACGGTAAGTTTCCATCGATACCAGACCATTTGGTGACACGGCTAATTGAGTACGATGCAACAGCTCTCACCAAGATCCTCGCAAAAGAAGTCGCCCCATTCAACATCCGTACCTTGACCGTCGTTCTCGGAACCTTCAACACCAACATGCCCAACTCGATCGTTCTTGGCGAGACTCCACTCCCAGAGGACTATAGGGGGACGTTCACGGAACAGGTCCAGGAACTACTGGTTGGTGGGAAGATCAAGCCGAACGGCGACAAGGATAAGGCCATGAAGGCCGTCTTTGAGGTTGTTGCTGGCGTGGGTGTCGGGGAGGGACATCAGTCTGAGAAGTTGCTCCCCCTTGGAAGTGATATGAGTCCGAGGCTCAAGGGGGTTCAAGAATATATTGGGCAGGCGCTGGATGTGTTTGGGTCTGTGACGAATAGGGTTGATGTTGACGAAAAGTAGATTTAGGAATGGGAACACTGACTAGGGGGTGGACTGGAACGAGTAATTTGCGTTTTCATTGACTGGAGCAACCGGAATCAGCCCTCAGTGGTGTGTCAATGCTGGTGCGCATCGCCGTACCGTCTGTCTAATTGAATATGCGACCAGGTAACAAACAAGAAAGTCTGTCCCAAGCAGCATGAAAATGCGAGTTAGGAACGGACTTTGTACCGCACACAATGTACGCTGGACGTTCTTTCCCTGACACGCAGAGAAAAAGTAAAAAAAAGTTGAGCTGATTGGGAAAATTCTCATACTCAAGGAGGTCGGAGCTTGACTTCGAGTGAGAATTGTCAAGGGGTTAGGGCACTGGCAAACTAACCGAGCACAACCCCCGAGTCCCGACCCTAAGCAGAGTGAAGGCGGTGACGACGTATTCCAGTCCCCTAATAAAGATGGAACCATGGCCGACTATTCGCTGCCTCGATGGAGCCTGTTTGAGGTTAATGGAGTGGACTGAGTGGAGGCCTCGTTTTGCGGCACCGGATCCACTCGGTTTCGTTGAGTTCCCACCCTCTAGCAACAGGTTTCGTATCACTTGCCTTTTTCGCCGTGCTAAATAGTGGAGTAGAGAAGTCGTTTATATGGACGGGAAAACTGTCTCGACGATTCGGAAAATATTCTGTTGTCTCGGGAGTATGTACGGCGATCGCCGTGTCAAACGAAGAAATACGGTGGTAGATCGGCCCTATTGGAAGTATCGACACAGGAACCTTGAGATGCGCTGAGACTTCTTCACAAACTCTACCAAGAGAACCAGCACTCGGAATCCGGAATAAGTCCGCAAGGTATTATCAGTCTGAAACAGCGTGCGTCGGCAATTCTCTGGCTAAGGTACTGAACGTGTGCGCGGCAGGGGTCTAAGAGTGGGAATGAGAAGCCCATGTTCCAACAGAATCTGGCCTGCCAAGAGGAGCGGGCGTCTGAGCCTGACTCGAACCTCTCGGATGCCACCGGATGCGCCGGATGCAACACGACATAGGCTTTCGGACTTTATCGCTATTGAGGCTTGCGTGGAGAAACGAAGCGTTCTCAAGCTTCCCCGCCAAGAGATCGACAGGGGACTCGGTGTCAGGTTGAGGGCACCGCCACAAATCCACGAATCATACGAGACCCGGACTGTGCATGGCTTTGAGGGGGTTATTTCAGGGGCGGCTGACTCGTGCCAAGTATGGTAAGCCACTTTGAGCTTGATTCAGGATACAAGGAAGGGGAGAGGTATAAAGAGGGCCTCGGAGCCCAGCATTCATCCGATTCTCAGCTCAGACTCAATCGACTGGTTCGACACACATCCTCCATTTCCACTTCTGTTTACTTCTCTACATTCCATCCTCGTCGCTCTGTCGCAATGTTCATCAAAAACAGCCTCATCCTCTCCCTCGCCACCAGCGCGCTGGCCGCGCACGGCGCCCGTTCCCACGCCAACAAAATGACAAAGCGGTACACCTTCCCCCTCCCCGAGTCCCAGGGCAGCGTCACCCTCGACGAGACCTACGAGGTCTCTGGCGAGACCTTTGACGGAGGCATGAAGACCTATGGCCGTGGCGTTTCCTGCACAGGTCAATCCGAGGGCGGCGACTCCGACGCAGTCTTTATTGTCAAGGATGGTGGCACCCTCAAGAACGTCATCATCGGCTCTGACCAGATCGAGGGTGTTCACTGTGAGGGCTCGTGTACGATCGAGAATGTTTGGTGGGAGGCTGTCTGCGAGGGTATGTATCTCCTTCTCGATACGGGAGTAGGGCATGGCTGATTATGTGCACAGACGCCCTCTCTCTCAAAAAGGGCGACGGCCCCTTCAATGTCATTGGCGGCGGTGCCCAAGGCGCCGAGGACAAGGTCATCCAGCACAACGGTGGCGGCACCGTGACTGTCTCCGACTTTACCGTCTACGACTTTGGCAAGCTGTACCGCTCCTGCGGAAACTGCGACTCCATGTACGAGCGCCACATTGTCATCGAGGGCGTTACCGCCGTCGACGGCAAGTACCTGGTCGGTATCAACAGCAACTACGGCGACACTGCCACCATTGACAGCGCTACTTGCGCTACGGATGTCAAGACTATCTGTGCGGAGTATAAGGGGACGGATGACAATGATGAGGAGGTGAGTATTTCTGGCCTGTTTGTGGTGATGTGGATGCTAATATTTCTGGTGTTGCAGCCCGAGGAGATTGGCGATGGTCCCAGCGACTACTGCATCTACTCCGACCCCCTTCCCGAGTGCTAGACTTGTCCCGGCTTTTGGTGGCGGAGGAATGTCTTTCTATACGGTGTAAATAAAGTACCACATACAGAATGTACACATTGAAGGCGTTGAGAACGGTAATCGGATCGATTGCTATTTTGGTAGATTAGTCGGAAAGGCCAGACCCACCAATGTAAGTAATAAAACCTATTATTATAAAAATAGTGATGATCATTGCAAAGTGCATGGGCAGTTTGTCTTTGTAAAGAAAATGCATCGGGTGTAACTCTACTGAACTCTATCAGCGATACATTGTTCCTCGACCCGCAATATGACCTCATTGCATACTCTCCACTGCGTCACCACCTTGACGCTGAGCTAAACCAGGCCTCTCTTAACTATCGGGTCGCGCGTTTCCGAGAAGACCAACTGTCCCTCTTCACTTTTGCTCCCCTTCCACCGCTCCCCGTTTATCTCCGAATACCAAAATGGCGAACGTCTTCTTTGACATAACGATCAAGGGCGGTAAGTTTGTTGATTTCCCCGTTGCTCCATCCCCTTGCTCACATTGTGCAGCGCCCGCGGGCCGTATCGTGTTTAAGCTCTACGACGAGACTGTCCCCAAAACCGCGCGCAACTTCCGCGAGCTCGCTACCGGCCAGAATGGCTTTGGGTACAAGGGATCTGGCTTCCACCGCATTATCCCCGAGTTCATGCTTCAAGGCGGCGATTTTACCAACCATGATGTAAGTCAAAAAACTACTCGCAGTGGGGATAGCAGATTCTTATCACCGGCATCTAGGGAACCGGCGGGAAATCCATCTACGGTAAGAAATTCGCCGACGAAAACTTCCATTATAAGCACAATAAGGCTTTCCTTCTATCCATGGCTAATGCCGGGAAGAACACTAATGGCTCTCAATTTTTCGTCACCGTGAGTATACCACTTCCCTTGTCTAACCCTGCTCTGACGGCAGCAAGCTGACGCAAACGTTCAGACTGTCAAGACCCCCTGGCTTGATGGCAAGCACGTGGTTTTTGGCGAGGTACTCGAAGGACAAGAGCTTGTTAAGACGATTGAGGGGCTGGGTTCTCAATCTGGGACCCCCTCAGCTGAAGTGGTTATTGCAGACTCTGGAGTTGTCTAGCGCACTCAAGCTTGTCATGGAGGGAAGATCATCGTGTAACACTGGAAGGCTTTCTGGTAGTCTAGGAGCGCAAAATGCCAATGTCAAATTGATTAGTCTTCCGATGTAATTACCATGTAGGGCAGCGGGTCTCGTCCTGAATCTGAACGATGGGTGCGCATAATATGCGCTGATTCCTCTTTGTGGTATGTATGACTTAGGCATTTAGTAAAGCAATCACACCGCAGTACTGTTGGCAGCAGTCTAACAGTCGGAAACCTTGACGGATGCACTCAACCGAGTGAAAGAACTCTAACTCTATCTGGAGTCAATACTGACAGGTTATCTTTAAAAACGGCTGATGCTTATCATCCCTGCGCTGGCTAACCAAGTATCAGCATGTTGGAACTTTCAGGACAGTAAATGCCCCGCCTTCACAATCACTGGCTGTTCCTACCGCGACGTTTGTGACCCCAAGTCCGCAGGTGTCCAGTCACAGAAGCGCCGACAAGCGAAGTTGACCCTTACTGGAATCCTTTTACCCTTAATTTCCGGTACATCGTCCGTCGCAGCGGTAAAGACCTCCTACACATCGTACCTGCCACCTCACACCAATTCCATGGCTTCAACCACACCATCCGCCCTGGTCTTGAACTACACGAGCTTGGTATTGCCACTAGAATCAAGCCTCAAGATCTCGAAGGACACCGCGGACGCCATTGGTAGCCGGGCCAGGCACAACTGGATACTACCGAAAATTGCGTTTGTCCCGAGGTTCGCAGGGGCTAGATACTGGTCGTGATATAGTACTGGAGTGAACGCCGTCTGCGTGTATGTACCCTTATCATTGGCTCCCCATATCCATCGGCAGGCGAAACCAGAGCCCAGTACTGAAGGACTACTGTAAGAGTATGAATTTGCTCCCGTGTGGCTGATCTATCGATTGGATGAGCAACACTGCGCCCATGATAGGTGATCAAAGCTTGTTCTCCGTCCTATGCCGAATAACATGCTTTGGAAGCGAATAGTACTTCTTGTACCCCTCCAAACTCTCCAGACTAACAACAGACCACCCGATAGCCGAGTCCATTCCGTTAAGGATCCACTTCACGTTGATCTCGCATCTCTTGCCCTTGGCCGTGTACGGGAGTGCCACGACCTTGAAGATGTCCTTGGGGGTGTCGCGCGGAGTACCGCTTTTGGATAGCCTTCTTGATGCGGCTCACGAGTGTGTGCGACAGTCTTGGACCCGATCTCATCATAGCGAATAGAAGCACCGCCTCATCTTCGTTGAACTCGCGCTGCTGTCCCATACATAGCGAGTCTTCGATTTCGCGGACTGCGTCAACGACCGCACAGCTCTCCAATGATCAGAATCGCACGCCGGAGGGATCCAGCACACCGTCTCTATTGTAGGTCGTAAGTATTCTCCTCGCGAACCTGTTACCCAGTAACCTGTATATACTTACAATCCTCCCAACATCCTGATCCCCCCGCTATCTTTTTCAACTTGCACAAAGTCGCCCTGACACCACACGCGCGGTCCGGGTTCGTGCGGTGTATGATGACGGGTACTTCTCGTCACCACCAGCTCCGTAGAATGACAATGGCTGACTAGGAAATGGCAATGTCCATAGGAGCTCGCCGAACTCTCTATCCCGAACGCGAGATGGGTCCGACGAAATGGGGTCGTATACCTCGATTGCCATCCCCAAGCACTTGGCCAGGATTTCTGCGGGGTAAAGGGGGATTAGCGGCATACCGCCAACGACGATCATAAACGTTACGACGAAGGTCATAGTAAAATTGGTACTCGCGCGAGGAAAGAGGAAGAAGACTCACGGCTACCGCAGAGATCCGTGCCCCCGCTCACGGAGATGAGGTGGGTCGTCGGCGGGAACGCTCTTTCGTTGAGCCAGGTGTACATGTCTGAGAGGAGGGTGGCACCCGTAGAAATAACGACTCGGAGGCTGTTAGGTCGACGGTGCTTTGTAAACGCTTCCATGAGAAAACGGGTTGGATTGGATGGCCTGTTGAACTTGCAGACATGTCGGGCACGATGATCCTGCAATTTCAGCTCCGCCAGGAAGCGAGGGGGTGTGCCAAAGACGGTAACTCTAGACGATGCAAGGTTCAGAGAAGGTCAAGTAACAAGGGAAGCTGCACTTACCTAACTTGCTCCCGAGCTTTACCAGGACGTCAGGCTGTGGGTGAAAGGGTGACCCATGATAGAGAAGCATCGACACTTTACCCGAGAGGTTGATGAGGTTCAGTACCCACATCAGCCAGGAAGTCTGGAATAGGAACAAGTGGTTAGTCGATGGAGTTTGCTGGTCTTGATTAATCATGCGCCTTCATGGAATCTCACTGTGGTATACTGGAATAACACATCGCCCGGCCGCATGTTGTTTTGTAGGTGGGAGTCGACTTGGACTTTGAGCGCTGCTTCCCGTGGACTGGGTCCATCCGGTTAGCCTGACGTCGACCAAGATCATATCGAACCAAGCCGGGAGGTACTGCGCCAAGCTGATCTGCCAGATAAGACGGCGCACGTACACTGCCAGAAGAGAACAAGATAAACGCGGGATGATCAAAGGGCAGGCAGTCGATTGAAAAGTGGCTCGCCCAAGCCCTTCCTTGCCCAGAAAGTCGGTCCAAGCAATGCCCTTGTAAATGTTTGACAACAAACTCGAATCCTGAATCGTCGGAAGAACAATAATATGGGGTAAACCAGTATCCATCTTAGCAATCTCACTGGGCCATTCCGCTATCCGCCCGTCTAGCGAAATACACTTCCCTCCATAGGTATACCAGTTATCCGCCAAGGCAACCTTCGGCCTGACCTTGCCAACCCGATGAACGACCGCCTTGGTACCCTGATCGGGGGATGCAGATGACCAGATGGCGCCGATGGATAGCGTCAGCAGACATAGGACGATCACGTCGACCGGGATTGATATTACCGCAGCAACGTGGTACCTAATTCGGACTCTGCTGTTGACAAGGGCGCTGCGTGCGGAGGCTGTGCGCTGCCGGAGCCCTTTCCAATATACTTTCTATAGTGGGTGTTCCCGTGCGAAGTAGATGGCGATTTCATCATACGGTCCGTGGCCTGGCCCAGAATGAGTTCAGCGAGATTGAATGTTTCGAAGGGGAAGAAAGGGATTGGGCGAACAGGGGGAACTGACCCTATATTGCGTGAGCTTTTGGTCCAAATTCATAATTCTTGGACCCTGAAGGGAGATCCCTCGAAGGCGTCTCCGGCGAAGACTGCAGCACCGCGGTGCCCAGACCCGATTTCAAGAAAGGCGCAGGCAGATTCCCAGAACGTGGCGGCTGTCTCTGGATCAACCGACCACCGGCGGTAGACGTCGTCGTATGTCTTCAATGCAAGCCCAGTCTTTGCATTGAAAAGGTCCGTAGACTTGGAGAGGGTTGTCTCATGGATTAGTACGGAAAGCCATACTGCCGTGTTAC
The DNA here is from genome assembly GCF_044049435.1 of Aspergillus pseudodeflectus. Lineage (NCBI taxonomy): Eukaryota > Fungi > Ascomycota > Eurotiomycetes > Eurotiales > Aspergillaceae > Aspergillus > Aspergillus pseudodeflectus. Next base: position 440,866 of record NW_027263801.1, on the reverse strand, counting down.
TCGCTGTTGTCCGTTTCTCCATCTCTTCAGCTTGCACAAAAAGCTCGTCCATCAATCCATAAATACGTTTGGTCATGGCTCTGTCGTCCTTGTTGACCTTAAATGTGTGTATTTTGTTTCACAGCCTTTCGGCTGGGTTTGTGAAATTTGGGATATACCAAGTATGCTTTGCAGATCTTCTTCGATACGCGAGTTCCGGCGTCACTGCCTCGGCGCTTAGCAACGAGGTTTCTGTCTTGCTATAACTTTGCGATCAGTCTCTGCACGATAGGTGGCTAGTGAGGTTGAGTAGACATCTTACCGATAAATCCTATCTTCCCAGTCACAGAGCCACCAGGGTCGATGACGCCGGCGACCGGGTCGGGGTGTTACCATTGCCGCACAGTTTCCATCGCTGGAGCGAGTCGTGGGTAAACCTCGAGTAGTTGTAGTTCATCCGTAGCTCGTACGACTGGTGTTCCGCCTCTGGACATGGATGGCCGGTCTGAATCCTCGAGTATCTGCTATGGGGAAAGTTGAAATTGGGACTCCAGCGGCCTCTCTCTAGCTTTCTCCGTGTTAGTCGTACTAGCTGTCATGTCTCCTGTATCAGTCCCAATCCAAAGGGGACAGTATCTAGTAACTTCGTCCTTTGTTCTCTCAATTCCGCTCGGGATCGCCAATTCTGTGTGAATGCCTTCCTAGACTGTGACGAATCCGACAATGTCGGTGCCGTTGAAGTCGACCGTCCTCCGCGAGTCCGCGCTTCGAAGGAATTTATCGCGGGGTAGCTCCGACTCGCCGCTTCCACTGGCTGCACGATATTCTTTCCATCGCTTGAGGCACGCTTGACAAGAGTTGTGTGTCGTTTTGGGAGACTGTTCCGCACGGCTGGGAGTCGCTTCAGGGTTGTGTCTTCGGTGCCGATCTGATGGATTAGTGCTCCGGAGCGCTTCTCTGGGGTCGGTCGGATTGTGGTGACAGCCGGAGTGTGCGGAGAAAGCGAGGGTATGAAACCGTGGGAACGAAACCTTGCGCCTTGGTGGGAAGCTCGACAACGGGCCTGAGGAGGAAGAGGGGGGAATTATATTATTAGTAGACGCAGCGATGGACGGGGAAAGGGCAATTGGTACGTACTGGGCTTCAGAGGACAGACGAAGCCGGTTCCTCGAGGGCGGTGGTTCGACAATACGGGTGTTGCTCTGCAACAAAACTGGCTTGACAAATTGACAGGATTGGACATCGAGATCGAGGGGTAGGATGGCGTGGTGTCTAGGCAGAGAAAGTCCGGCATGTTCGAAGAGCAGCAATTGATCAAAGGCATTATTTCATTGCCGTCCAAGTCTGGGCGAATCTAACTAACTCGGCAACCGGAAGAGTCCAGCAGCAACGTTGCATTGATCTAGCTAAAGACAAGACAAGACAGGAGAGACATCGGCCAACACAAGACCATCGATAGAGACAAAAGAAAAAGAAGAGGGACGAGACGATATCAGAACCAGTACCACCAATCATCCAAAGAGAGCGTCAGAACGGCTACTCCTTCCTATCACCCTGAGCACCCACAGCGGCCACGGTACCATTCTGAATACCCGGGATATCCTGGATGCTCTCGGCAGTGCAGCTATCATCCTTCTGAACGACGACAGACCAATGGTCGGGATGATCGACGACACCGCCGGCGACCTTCTTGCCCTCGTGGTCGGTGACGCATTCCCTGGAGATCACAATGGTGCTGTCCATGATGTTCTGGAGGGGCATGGTGCGGCCCTGGTTTGACTAGATGGGAGGACGAACAGGAGTCAGCATAGTGTTACCATGAAGGGGAAGGAAGGCAGCAGGGTAAGGTGTGTTAGGTGGGCAAAGTGGGATACTCACATCATTGCAGTAGCGAATACTGGTCTTGTGGACACAGTAGGTTTCGACACACGAGTGACGGCCAGCGTGGACGGCAGCGGGGAACCTGGGGTTGACATTGTCGATGGTGTGCTCGAAGAACCGAATGGCCTCCTGGACACGGCTCAGCTCGGGGTGGATGGCCTTGCCCCAGCAGTTGACGGTGTGCTGCTGCAGTGAGGTCATGCGTGTTAATTAGGTTCTCCTGAGGTGAAGTAGGAAAGGGAGTATAAGAGAGGGGAGGATGTGAGGAAACGTACGGCAGCAGCCATGGTGGCAAGGAGAGCCAAAAGGAAGGTGATGATGACAATACGCATCTTGACGGTTGACTTTGAGTGAAAGATGTTGGAAGGTTGTGGAAATGGAAGGGATACTGAAGGCTTGAAGGCCGAAGAGAAGTGGAAGAGAAAACAGCCTGGGAGATGGAAGGTGGGTGGAGGAGGAAGGAAACAGGGAGCTTCGAGGAAGACAAAATCTGTTATTTATAGTGCGCAAGACACTGTTCGTTAAAAGCATGATAACTTGACTGTGCAAGGCGATGAAAGAGGAGACAGTGAATGTGTTTACATAGGGTCACAACCCTGTGAGAAGAAAATGCCATTCACTATAACGCAATTAGGACAAGTAACGCTGCTTCATGGGAAGACAGAGGCCGCTTTAAGGGCCAGGGTTTTTGACGATGGCCTCAATTCTAGCCACAAAATGGTGCTCTGGGCTCGTTCGAACGGTTAATTGCTCTCTGGCACCGTATCGGAAGGGACGCATGTCTATCGGGCCAAAAGAGCTTCTGCCCAGGGCATCAAAAATGTCGATTTCTGGGCCTGAGCTGCTCGATCGTAGGTTTGTTTTGACAGAAAGCATTCCAAAACATCAATCCAGTGTGTCCGCTTCCCCCGACTCTAAGCTACCTGGCCTTTTCGGCGATCTGATGAACGTTTGCGCTCTCAAGAACCTAGAAGCACGAAGGGCATGACAGAGCTTTTGAGCCACCTTTGCGATTGAGGAAAGTGGAAGAGCCCGTGGTTTGTGTTGTCGTGTCTCGCTGCCCAGCAGGGTCAAGGTATGTCCGTTGTGTTGCTATCTCTAGACGCAAAAGTCCCCTCGCCATAAACTGACGACCCTCAGACCGATAGCATCAGCTCCGACTTTGATTCTCTATTCCTTTATACCAGCTCCCATGCGCTCCCCTCTCCGAAGCCGCAATCCGAATTCGAAACCGCTCTGTGTGCCCTTCAACCCACGACGCAAAATTTGACAGCCTCGGTCCGAGAGAGGCAGCACGAATTACGGCACTACCATACCCAGAACTACGCTTTCCTAGCCGGCGAAAGACTGTGACATATTCACCACTGGGCCTATATCCTCAGAACTGGCCGTGGGTGTGGACAAAGGGGCCTTGGTAAGCTAGGCGTCTTTCTCTGCCTAGAGCCGGGCACCCGACTTGCTGTTAAGAGAACGTCTACAGAGAGCTAAAATTTCACCACGTACAGAAATGCATAGCTTTGTTGAAGGACCACTGTTACACCTTGCATCAGTATCACCGCGCCTACACCATTCTGATAACCTTCGTTCTTCCTCCGACCGCAAGAGACAATACCAAGAGATTGGCCGCAGTGCCCGAACACTGTCCATAACCCCGGGCCCTGCTCGTTTCATTGATCCGATGAGGTGGCCAGGCTTGTTTCTCCGGCAAGGCGAGCCGAAAACTCCTGCTGGCTCCAGAAAATCCACCTGTGCAGTCGTGCAATCCCGCTTGGTCGGTCGATCCTTCAACTTACAATTATACTGTGCGATACATAGTAAGCTACAATGCCCGGATGTGCTACTGTTACAGTCGCTGATGAGGTCATTCTGAAGTCCAGATAGGGTTTCAGCGCGTGCCACATGGCAAAGCTTACCGCGCCGGGGATCCCCTTCGCTGCCAGAAAACGTGAACTGTCAATGGAATTCGATTCAAACCCAGACGAGTTTACAGCCGGGATCATACAGCCGCAAGAGCAACGAGATGGCGGCGTGCTACCTAGCTCCCTCACCCACGCCTAAACCTACCCTCCATATTCCGGATTGCCAGCGCACCCTCCACCCAGCTATCCTCCACACGCACATCCTGAACCATACCCACTGCCAGACCCCGAGCCACCACCGCCCGCGCCGAAGCCAGACTGCATTCCCCCAGTGAAGCTTCACCATGGTGCCGTCGATCCTATAAATCCATCCACCCATTCGCCATTAGCGCGCGCTCCCACATCAAGAAGAACATACCCGAAGCAGGAAGGATACGTGCACCTACTGGGTCTGATTGAAAATGTCGATCGCCGTCTGGGCCTCGTGCTCGTTTGGGAACCTGATGAAGCCGAAATATCGGCTCGAGCCGTCGTCGCGGTTTGTGGGGATTATTTATACCGGGTTGGTTAGTTCGGTTCGGTTCGATTCGAGAGGAGAGAAAGATAGCTTCGGAAGATGGGAGGATGGAGCGACCGACGTGTTAGGATGCAGGCCCTGCTGCGCCAGCTGGGCGTCGATGGTCCCCGCCGTGGTGTTGGGGCAAGGTGTCCGATATAAACTGTGCTTGCCGACTAAGGGTCGTGAGTATTAATTGTATTAGGCCATTGTGTTAGAGAGCTTGATTTTGCGACCTTGTCTTCTGTTAGTGAAGAGGGAGCGGCCTATCCGGTCAGTATATATCTTCCATTCCGGTCACACATAAGGTCGCACTTAATTCATCAGGGATGATAGCACTTTACTCAGAACTCATCATCTTGCATATACACGCCGAGCAGAAATTGATGCGGCAACCATTCTTCCGCAGCAACCGGGCATTTCTTGACACGATCGAGGTTCAATATCCATTGGAGGCGTCCTTAGGATTGGAGAAGGCGGGTAATGCGATCTATCCCACTGTGCGTAGGTGAACAAGTCCAACTTTTCTTCGAAAGATCATTACAGGCAGAGTGTCAATTGTCGATTAGTGTTGTAATCGTTGCTATGCAGGTAGCCATAGTGTGTTCATCAAGGCTGCACATGAGGAGTGTGAAGTAGTTCGCCACGAAACCGGACAAGCACCGACAGATCGGATGGTTAGATTCGATAAGACGAATCAGACTATGGGTTCCATCAATGAGAGATTTATTCTATCAATCGAGCCAGGTACAAGTCAAGATAGAAATTAGGAACTCGCTAGCCTACCTGCTAGAACTCATCCACATATTCTTGTGATACCTCCGGTACTTTGCCAACTTCTGGTAGTCGCTCCGAGGTAGATGGTCAACCTGTTTGAACGGACTGCCTACCGCAGGCTAAGGTCGATAACCAAGGTTCTGCAAACGTCTAAATCTACTACAGCCCCTTGACAAAAGTTTCCGTACACTTTTAGCGCGCCGCGCGTCACCACCACCAACTCACCAACTTCAAAAATTCAATGTCGACGCCACGCAGGCCTCTGGCCGATATCGATGCGAATAGGCAGCTTAAAAATGAGTTAAGTCCTTATACAAGAGGTGTAATTGAAGCGCTAAATTTAAATGGGGACTTAATTCGCCTGATCGCGGAGAAGTTGCAGATTCCGCCCTCAACGGTCCAATACACGCTCGAACAAACCACGCGACGAACCAACGGGGAAACAAGATCTCGAGATGGCAGGCCTAGGAAAATAAACGCTAGAACTATGACTTTGATTATACGCATCATTCGTTAAAATCCGTTTGTTCGTTATCGAGAAATTCGTGATTAAATCCCCGTGCCTGTTTCCGACCGTACCCTCCTCCGAACGATCAAAGAATCAGGATATGGTCATTGGAGAGCTAAAAGGAGGCCTAAACTACTTGAGAAGCATGCTACGGCGCGTCTTGAATGGTGTTTAGAGCGAGAAGACTGGACTGTTGAGCAATGGCGCGTTGTTATCTTCAGCGATGAATGCAGCATTGAAATTGGGCGTGGAGAGTGACATCGCTGGTGCTTTAGGCTCAACCACTACGGTGAGAAGTGGAAGAAGGAATATATACAGACGTATGATAAGTCTAAAGGCTTCAAGATAATGGTCTGGGCATTGATTTGGGGTGGAAACCGCTCAGATATCGTGATAATGGAGGCGGACGAGAATTCAAAGCGCCAGGGTTACTCTCGCTTCTCATATCTTAAGATGCTGCAGGAGCAACTACCTATAATTTGGGAACTAGGATTATTATTCATGTAAGATAACGCCTCTATACATACAGGAAAGGTGGTTAAGAATTAGTTAAATAATGAAGTAATTCCTCTACTAGAGTGGCTGGCTATCTCGCCTGATTTGAACCCCATTGAACATGCGTGGAATCGACTTAAAGAGATGATATTTGACATTGATCTGGCCCTAGCGACGTATATAGGGGATCAAGACAAACTATATAAGCGTTATCTTGATACAATTGATGCAGCGTGGGCGAAGATATCACAGGAATACTTTAACGGGTTGATTGAATCGATGCCACGGCGCGTAAAGGCTTGCATCGCTGCTCGTGGCTGGTACACTAGATATTAATTGCTAAAACTAATATTAGTTGATGCGCGGAGATCTGACGATTAAGCGTATATTTTTAAAATAATTTTATTACCTAAATTGGTTGTATGGTGACTGAATTACTGGTCAAAGCGCGATTATATATTTTGGTTGGGTGCCATAGTGTACGGAAACTTTTGTCCTAGAACTGTACTAGCGGTGAGCTGATGGAGAGATTGTGGCCTTCTTTCATGACAAGGGAGTCCCACTTCCCCAGCTGGTGCCTAACCTAGCGAGTATATTCGTGCCGCAACGGTTCCAGGACTAGTCATATGGAATTTTCATCGCCATGGTGAGTGGCTCGCTACGACGAGATGTCGAGTGTTGAGCACGAGGTACTAATGAAGTAATGTCCGGTCTCCTTGTGGCTCTCTGCTCGGTCCAGTCGCAGGCTGTGTCGAGCCCGTCGGAAGAGCTCCACTAGCGCAATCAATTCTGGGGCCTCATCAGCCGCTTGGGGACGCCTAGCCTTGTCCCCAATGTTGTGTCGATTTTCTGATTGTTCTCTGCTTAAATGGTCGTTGAGCGGGGTCTCGGAGACTTTTTGGTCCCACATAAACCCGGGGCCGAGTCTTATCGCAATCTATTCCCATTGCACCGTCGGGGAGCTGGAAGCGAACTGCGATAGGATGTCCGCTAGCGGGTATGGAGCCACTCGGTGGTCTAGCGACACGGGATGAGGTGTGATTCGAGCCGCGGGCTGGCCGGGTGTCAAGAGTGGACGAATGGCAAGAACATGCAGTAGTGAATCTAAGTTGGAAGGATTGCACTATCCTACCAGCGAAAGACACTCCGTAAAATGGGTTGGTATGATTCTTCTTCGTGATAGGTTCCTTCGTGCCATAGATCCTGCGCAAAAGACGGTAACGCAGTAAGTACTACTCCGATGTCAGCGAACACAGGCAGCTACTGACTAATGTTGATGGACGAGGGGTAAGGCGCACCATTCATTCGGCTGGTTCACTAATCCGCCTCAGATGTGCTTCATAAGCTGCATCAACAAGATATATAAAGCCTGCGTCAGCGAGTTGGTTTCTCAACTACAACTGCTTCCAAGCAACCAAGTCCTTTTTACGAGCATCAACAATGGCCGACCCAAACCTTTTCGTTAAGGCAATGGCCTTTACCAAAACCGCCCATCGAGATATCTACCCCGCTGTTCAGCCCACCCGCCCAGAACTATCCCAGAGTGGAAAGGTGATCGTAATCACCGGTGCGACACGTGGACTGGGAAGGGTGAGTACCGATCCAGCTTTGAACACTATGGTACATCTCAGTCAGTCTCAGGCGCTTCTAACAGCAAGGGCTAGGGCTTCGCACTCGCATTCGCCCAGGCGCGCGCACATGCCATTGCGCTCCTCGGACGCTCTGCCGAGGCGCTGGCCGAGACAGAGAAGCAGGTCAAGGAGATCAGTCCCGCGACGCAAGTCCTCCGTATCCTCGTTGATGTCCTCGACGAGGCCGGGATTGGTGCTGCGTTTGAAGAGATTGTTGCGCAGGTCGGCATGCCTGATGTCCTTATTAACAATGCGGGTTACTGTAAACTGGAGACGATTGCTGAGTCCAGTGTTGAGTCGTTTTGGAAGGTCCAGGTCCGTTTGAATCCTCCTTCCACTCCATCCTCCTTTTAGATGACGCAAGGACAAGGTGAAGACCAGGCGGAGCTCCTGCTAATATCCAACCTTAATCCATCCAGGAAGTAAACGTCAAAGGCCTCCTCATCGTCACAAAAGCATTTCTCAAGTCCATCGAATCAGACCAAACGCAACCCGAGCACCACAAGCAGCGGACAATCCTAAACCTCACCTCGGTCTCCACGCAAAACAACCCCGTGACAATGGACTCCTACACAATCAGCAAAGTCGCGCTGAACAAATTCACCGAGTTCCTCGCCGCCGAGCACCCGTCCATCACGGCCATAAACCTCGACCCGGGAATGGTTGCTACGGATATGGGGAACAGCGTTGAGCTTATTGCGCCGTTTTTGCATGATACCGTGGAGCTTGCGGCCGCGGGCGCGGTGTGGATGTGTAGTGGAGATAAGAGCTTCCTTTCAGGGAGGTATGTTTCGGTGAATTGGGATGTGGATGAGTTGGAGGCGAGACGGGAGGAGATTGTTAGGGAGAATCTGTTGGTTGAGTCGGGACTTACGCGGGGACTTGTTCCCACTGCCGAGGAGTTGGTTATTCAGCCTTGAGATTTGATGATGAGAATTTCCTACCTCTCTGCCCCAAGTTGACCTTCACAAAGGCAGCAGGCTATCCTCTTTTCCTAGATACGCCATGACCTTTCTTGTTCCATTCTACGTGCTCAGTAATACGTGCGGCCTGAGGTCTCAAAAGGAGAGAAGGACCCTCTATCATACTCACGCATGAGATTATCACAGAATATAGTATTAATGCGCATCATGCGGAACCGCGGAGTAAACCATGCACTGTTGGAACCCTAATTTCAAACCAGACTTTGACAAGAGGGGATAGAAACCCGCAGAAAGCTCAGATGTGAAAGAAGGATACATGTGAGTAGCACTAATGAAGATATCAAGGAGTAGAAAAGCTATCTAAAGAACCTGGATCACGTGGTGCTTACCCATAGACATGTCGAGCGTTTGGAAGGTCTCGGAGATCCGCGTCTTCCTTGTTTAGGGTGGCAACTTTCCGAGTCAGACCGATGTTCTCGGTTTACGTTTGTATGCAAACGAAGTCCGTTTGTAACAGAAGTCGGTATAGAGTGTTGAAGTAGCTACACTAGCCCTGAACAAGACAGAAGTTCATCTTGAAATCTCCACCTAAGGAACGTACATTGCTGGTACGAACAAAGGGAGAAGTTTCAGCAGATTTGTGCTGTTGTTGGGCCACCTGGTTGGGTAAGGTTAGCGGCTGTGGACTACGCTTGAGCGAATGACTTGACCTGATTCCAGCAGTTTCTGAGTTCAGGGGCCGTCACCTCAAAAGGACGAGGTTGGGGGCAAGGCCGTACAATCCTAAAGTGGCTGAAAGACCAACTGATGAAATACGCGAGTCAGCCGTAGGCCATATTCTTCAGTCATACAAGTGTAACAGGGACTCGGAGTCAACAGGCGCACTTCTTGTACCAAATATCAACCGGAGGTGCACAAAGACTACCCCTGTAGATCATGATAAAATACCCATATGAAAAGTACGACAGGACCGCCCGTCTGGCCATCCACCCCAAAAAAATATACATTTCCGCCTTCTCAACCTGGCTAGAGATTGCGCCAAAATGAACTATCCCCGTCTTACTTGCCTATTTTTTGTCTTGTACCTCGCATATAATTTCAGTCTTAGTTATCTTAAGCACATACGACCACAGGGTGTGGAGAACAGGGCTTCCCGTCCGCTCAGCCGTACTTAAGCCACACGCCGGTAGGTTAGTAGTATGGTGGGTGACCACATGCGAATCCCTACTGTTGTATGTTTTTTGTTCTTGGATTTTTTTGCGCCCGTTCCGGACTGGTCGGGCTTAGCGCCCACGCTGCCCTACCTTCCTTCAGTCCTTAACCCGAACGCCCTGAAGCTCTCTAAAACTCGTACAGCGGCGTACTTCCCACAACCCCTCAGTCCATCATGGCGCATCACCTCCCACCAGAGCTATGGGCACATATTGCTCTATACCTTGAAAATGACCGCTTATCTCTCACTAAATGTGTACGCGTCTGCCGTCAATTGCAGCCCGTCTTCGAGCGCTTGATTTACCGCAGAGTGAAAGTGGAGAGTGAGGAACTTCAACCCAAAGATGGATTCATATCTCTTGCTCGATTCAAATCTCTAGCGAACCAGATGCGGCAATCTTTTGTTCGCCGCGTGGAATATACAGTCGTCATACCATATAATATCCCCGACTACCGAGCGACGAAGCTTGAGGGATACAGTGAGCAGAACGCACTCAGAGACGCGAATAACGAGGCTTTTCAGGCCGGCATATCGTCATTGTTTGAGTTTCTCACAACATGGAAAGAAGATGCAAAGATCTCCCTAGCTTTGGAAGTCCAGGGGCGAGTCAGAATGCTTGAACCAGAAACCAAAGCAAACCAAAACGCTAAGGAGTGGCAAGGTGAGCTGCGTGGAGAACGTGTTACTGGTCCGTATCGCGCGCAATTTCCCAGCGGGGATGCTTCGATGTTGACTGAGGTTTCATGCGTCGACCATCTGATCGTCCAATACTCATATCGATCGCAGGGGATTGCGACTGGTGCCTTTTTGCAGATCGCAGAGCGCTGTGCTGCTTTGCGGCGCCTGCACCTGGACATGCCTGGCCAGTTGCGGCCGGATCATGTGGAATATATGCGGGAGCGTAGGGAAGGTATGTTTGGTCTGACTGTCTTGCATCTTGTTTACTCGTACAAAGTTTGAAAACTGACATGACACACACAGCACTTGCATCGGGACTCTCAAGGCTCCCGTCGACCCTTCAGGTCTTCGAATGTGTAGGCTGTTCTGAGCAGCCCTGGTCAAACACGCTTCCTGCTTTAGACTTGCGGTCGGCCAAGGGAATCGACGAGCTGTCGTCCAGCTTGCGTCTTTTTTCGTGCAACCTGAGAGAACTAAGGTTAAGACTCATGTCTGTGGACATGGACTTTCTCTTTCCGCTTGACGAGCGCGGTAACCCTCTGCCCGAGTCATCTTCCCTGTACTGGCCGCACCTAGAGACTATTGCCCTAGACGGCGTCGCGGAGTATACACCATCTGGTATGAACTCCCGTCTCTCATGCTCCTGATTCCGGCCTGATAAACTGACACCAGGTCCTTCACAGGCGAATGGCTCTTCGACTACGAGCTCGAATCTGGAGACGAAGAAGACATCCCCGACCCAGCAACCGGCGACGAAATCTTTGAATCGCGGTGGCTACGCGAAGAGTACGAGATCTCCCGCGAGAAGATGAATACCGAGCACTTCCACCGCCTCTTCGTCTCCCTCGGGTACGCGTCCCGCCGAATGCCTGTTCTGAGACTGATAACGTTCAGCGTCGCGGGCTCGCCGCGGACTAAGTTCACGTTTACTACTACTAGCGGTGCCCGGGGTGTGATCGAGGATTGTCATGCTTCTACTCTTTCTCTTCCTTCTAGCAGTAGGCCGCTGCTGGGTTTCCGGTCCGATTCCGCGTATAGGCCTGATCGGCGGGTTGCGGATGCGTGGGGGTTTGAGCTGGATGAGATGAAGGTTGTGCATGAGGGGCCGCGGGAGGATTACCATTTTGTGGTTTGCTCGGTTACTTTGGATCGGGCTCGCCTGGATAGATAGATACAAGCGTGTCTCTTTGCCACAATGCACAGGGGTTGTGTTATCTGACACCATCGATGGCTTACCCGTCCCCTCCGTTGTTTGCTATATTAGGATGATCAAGACTGTCCACTGGATGTGGCTCGATTATCGTAAGTCTTCCGCGGATATAGTACATCCACGGCCCTTGCGTGGTTGGCCTTTGAGAGCGCGGCGGAGTGATCGGAGTCTCGATAAGAGATGTACCCTTCTGGTATTGGTTTTTGGTTAGAACTCATGGCCTTACTAGCTTGTGGAAGCTACTAACAACTGAAGAGGAAATTGAGAGTTAAGAATCTGTTGACTTCAGGGATAATCCTAGTCATTACATAGTCCTTATATAACCCTTGTTGCAATCAGAGTGTGTTTACCACCAAACGGAAAACGACCAGGATGCCGTTTGTATGTATCGGGTAGCGGCGTACCTACGCGTGATTGGCGTGGCACTTCGCACCCCCTGATCGGTGTCGTCATAGCTTTGGCCCATAACATGCCTGATGATATTGAGCGCATATCGGAACTAATCCCACTTTACTGGCTAGGGTACGGAGGGGGGGTCTGCGATGATATGTATTCCTGCGCCAACAATACAAGAGTATTCCTAAATCGCATAAAAGCGCTGGGCAGCTTGTACTGGAAGTATGTACCTGTAGGGTCCTTTTTAGGTCGACAAATGGCCATTTTATCCCGATGTCATTAAGCGGTTCCCCATCGGTTGCTGCCAGGGAGAGTTCACCAAGCTCGATAATGCAGCGGAAAATCAGCAAAGGGGAAAAGAGATCATGAGACTCCTCCTAGAGCGACGAAGGGATGAGATCCAGATCACAGAGGATGTGGTCATGGCTACAGGAATAAATTAGTAAAGTAGGAAGGAGATCATGGCGCTCCTCCTAGACTAACAAGAGGATAAGATCCACATCACAGACAACATGGTCTTGAAAATGTTGGTTAATATGATCTAAATATGACTACCCTCGCTCGTCCTGGATCAGCAAGGAGATCATATCCAGGTCACGGAGGATATGGTCACGGCTTGTCACGGGCCTCGCCCCGCTTAGGTCATCACCACGTGACAACCCCTGTATATAGTCGGTTCCGCGTAGCGGAACCATTTAGAGTTCCTCATGCTTCTTATATTGTTGAATACGATTCTATTTCCAATCAAACGTTCCTTACAGCTCCAGTGTGGCGTGAGTCATAGATTTCCCTGTGGACGCGAAAACCTCGTACCGCTGGGACTCAACACCAGTGGCAGTCTCTTCAGGCTCTGGTACTTCAGACACAAGAAGGACAATACGTTGCAATTCAGGGAGTGCAGGGTTTGGAGAAGTCTCGCCTTTGATCTTCTCGAGATGTGTTGCAAGGCTCCTGCGGCCGATGGTAGGGGCCATGAATATCAGCTTGCATGCTTTTGAAGTTATATCTAGTGTTGGAAGCCCGGTCTCCTTTGTCTTCCATCTAGATATCCGGTTTAGCGCCTCACGTGTGACCTTTCCTTTATCAGTAGAGAGCTTCCAGCAGCTTCGTCTTTCCTTTCTTCCCTCAGCAGCTAGATTGCCCAATGGATCATTTTCGTCTGCATGGCCTTTCTATCAAGTGCAGGTGCTTCCCCGGCGAATGCTGGTGCGCCATGTCTGCCGCATGTTAGAAATCCTCTCCACGGGCACTGTCGCTTTGGTTTTATCATGGACACTTTGACATCATGTAGTATGCCTCTATTCTGCTGTCAGTTGACCAGTAGTACTCTTGCGGGCGATGGCGGCCCTAGAACGGCCAGCGGTATGTGTCGCTTTCATTACTCGTTTTATTGCTGTCGAAATGAGGTGTATGTGCTCTGGGACTAGCCTCTACTGCTGATCCCGTGCAGTGCGACCTTTGCCACGACAGAAAGGTTAGTCAATTAAGTTATTCCTTGCGAAAACTTCAGCAACTTATCGCGTTTTCCCTGTGAAATGTGACCACTATGATCCATGCATGAACTGCGCCAAAGCCCGCGCAGAATGTTGGCAGACCCAGGTACAGCGTAGCATGCGTCATCGAGTCTCCAGGTAAGTCATGTAGATCTTTAGAGTAGTTCATCCGGTCCGACACACCCAGCCATAATCCACGGAGGTGAGAGGATTACAATGTTAGAGACGTCCCAGCCTTGCACACTAAAAAGCAGGTGCTTGGGACAGGAGGAGTCCTAGCAGCACCAATCCAGGCCAGCGAGCAGCAGTGACCGAATTTCCAGCTCTAGTTGAGGACTTGTTAATGCAGCCGGCCTGCGAGGTAGGACGGTTCATCCACCAACAGCTAAAACGTAGCGACTAATTTTCTCTGTAGAGACGCACCCTACTCGAGAATGCTCTATTACTAATTAAGAAGCTTCCCAATGCGGCTTTAGAGACAAAACGCGCTAGCCAGAATATCAGACCATTGGAGGATCGGGACCTGGTGGAGTTGCCAGAATTCTCAGTCGAGGTTTGTTGTCCGAACTTCGAACCTGAAGTGTTCTTCCTTTGGTGTGGACGTCAATGGGGGGAAATGGAGAGAGCTGTTACAGCTGAAAGCAGACCTTCCTCCTCGTATGACCCGCGTTGTCAATAGGAGGATCTGAATCATGCTATCTACGGAGTACGAAAGCTTCGCCACAACGGTCGGACTTGGCAGTTCCTTCTTTGTTCTCGCCCCCGATGCTGCAGGAATATAGGGACAAGACTACCTTCTGTTAAATTGCTTGTCGTTTTTAACTGGCTGATATCAATCGCTGCTGCCTACTCTGATAACGGATCGGACTGGTCACCTCACATCCTTCCTCATTTGGTCGGAAGTTTGGGGGTGTCCGAAAAGCGCCAGGCTAGAATGATCATGAAAGGGTTGCATTGACCCTTGTTGGGGGTAGAGATGAAGCGAAATGTCACTCGCTCCCGATTATTGGATGAAAATACATACCCACGTGGGGGATTGTTGGCTCATGATTGCCTGTCAACGTAAGTTCCATATTTTTGGGTTTGAACCCACTCTGCGCCAGAGGAATACGTAATTCGCCCATTTTCTTTTTTGTTACCTAAAACCCAAACGCAGGAAACTCTTCGAAATGCTTGACACTACCACTCCCCACTATCTATAGATCTAGATCGTGATCCAGAAGATGGTCTGTAGAATTACATGTTCTGAACCTGCAACATCATCCCAGAACTACTATGCACTACCACCACCACTCATTCCAATTCCATGCCCCTGCCCCTGCCTATCCACAGCAGTAAGCTCGATATCCACATACTCCTCGCCCCCGAATCCCATCTGCCTCTGCATACTACTTTTTAGCCCGCTAGCCGGCGCAAACCCACTCCCAAAGAACGCCGTGCTCCTCCGCCTCGCTCCGTACGCCAGCAGCAGCGCCCCGTGATGGTCTTTCCCAGGAGCCGTAGCAGGAACACGAGGATGATACCAAAAGAACCCAAGCAGCGCAAATCCAATCCCCACCGCACTCCCGCCTAGAATATCCCAGCCCGCATGCATATAGTCCATGTAGCGCGACGCAGAGATGTACAGCGCGCCGCCGACGGGCGTAGCAGCCAGGACGAGGAGGTACAACGGCGGCGCGGCCGCGGCCGTCGCTGGTCGAGAAAACAGGCCGAACTTGGCAGCCAGCCACAGCGCGAAATAGAGCAGGCCCGCCCAGGCGAATGTGCAGTGGCCCGACGGGAACGCGGCGAAGCCGTCGCGGATGACCTTGCGGTCTGGGTTTGTGCAGATTGCCGCGGAGACGAGGACCGGTGCGCTCTCGCGGCGGAGGCCGAGGCCGCTGACGGTGTATTGAGTGATTTTGGAGAGGTCGGGTGCGCAGCGGGCGAGGAGGTCGGGACGGGGTTTCCCGACGATGTCTTTCAGGGCCGAGGTCGTGAAGAAGGCGCCGGCGAGGCTGAGGGCTAGACCGAGGAGGGCGGCGTGTAGGGTCCAGAGGCGGAGGGGCCAGGGGAGGTGGTGAGGTTGTGTTGGGGGTGGGAGGAGGAGGGAGAGGGCTGCGATGAGGATGGCGGGGACGGCGCAGCAGGTTATACCGACGGTGATGACCGAGACGGTGTCGGATCTCAGTGGGTAGGAGATCAATGGATCGTCGAGGGAGAAGACGTGCTCGGAGCCTGTGATGCTGTAGAGGATAGCGCCGGCGCCGGCGAAGAGACTGCGATGGGGGTTGCGTTAGCGGTTGTATTTTCTCTTTCTAAAAGTTGTAGGAGACGGACATGATGCAGATCCAATCGAAAATGTAGGATAGGACCACTCGCTTGGAGGTTCGGTGACCCTCGCCGGAGAGGAGGGCAAACCGTCCCTTGTCCACAGGCGTGGGTGCCATTCTTACGGCTGGAAATTGGGAAAGTACACAGAGAGTGGCTGGACTTGATGCGTTGGGGAACAACTTATAGATCTAGGATACCAACAAAAATAGCTATTAACACTAGTCTAACGCCTGGGCAGAGGCTTACCAATTGATGTCTTGGAAACATGGCAACCTGGCGGCTCAGACCGACCCAGTCTTGTCTCTGCCTCTCACTGCCTCCCTGTCCCCCACTGCTGTCCACGTGCCCTCTGAATACGCCTACTGCAGATCCCTGAATTTTGATAGCTGCAATACGCGCGTCCTTACCCAAGTTCAGCAGCAACCCCTACCACTGGTGCGTCTCCTCGAAATATTCCCGCCCCCTCATCCCCATTTCTCGCCTCATAAACCACCGCGCGAGCATCATTAGCCATCCCTGTCGGTTCATAAACAAGCACCGCAACATTCCCATTACTCTCGATTGCCTCTGCCGCCGCTCGAGAAATGATCGCACCAACTGGAGCCCGTCCGCCCTCGATTCTCCGCCCGCCTGCCAGGGCCAGGTTACCGACATCAGCTTCTCCATGCGGCATCATCGAACAATAGAAAGGCATCCGCAGGTGCGAGTGTTTGGAGATGTTGGATAGCTCCCTCTGACATAGGTCATCAACTAGGGCGGCCTCGCGTACTGCCCAGCGAAGATCGATGACAAGGTGACGACTGTAGTCGGCGTTGCCACCATCGGCAGATGAACTTGGACATTTACGCAGGAGATCCTGCAGCTACGCAGTTGCAACCCTGATCCCTGTCCCGCCCGTGATGATGAGAGCGTGGTCATAACCGTGCAATGAGGGGGATTCAACAAGGAGGGTTGGATGGGAGATGAAGGACGGAGACGGAACGCATTGATCCTCGAGACGCCTTGTCCAGCCGAAATACGGCCGCACAGAGAATGTTAACATTGGCGCTGCTATTGATTTGGCGAGCGCTCGTTTCTCCTGCTGCATTTGGCTTTGCTCTTGCTCCTCGCGTCCCTGCTGCTGAGAGATGGTGAGCGTTGGCGGAGCCGCTACCGCCACTTGCATTTCCTTTCCTTCTTCCTTCAAGCAAGACTGCGATTCCAGCTGTGCCAGATGGTCATCAAGGTGGTGCGCATACGGAGCCATGGTAAACGGATGGTTCTCCCAGCCACACCACGACGCAGGCTGGTAGAGATAATACACATGTCCGGCCCTTGGGCTAATCGAGAGTGCCGATAGCTAAATCCTAATGCGGGGCACGTCGCCTTTCGGGCTGTATGTGACTCTGCTTCTGCGCGTGGGAAGGAGTCAGTCTCCCGCTCTGCGCGCGCATGTTGCAGCTCGCAAGGCGGGCGATGCGGTGGAGGCGGTCAAGAGCGCAGAGGGCGACAACGGGCCAAAGGTGCATGGTACATTCTGTGCCGAACCTGGAGATGTGTCTTGTAGAAGTTAGTGTCATGTCTCTGCTAGGCTTGATAATGCGAGTCTTACTTGAACAAGGCGTAGACGATGACAATGCCAGATAGGATGTGTATCATGAGGAATACTTCATAGTATCTTTTGCGCAATGTCGTGGATGAGAACGGGACGAGAAGAGACATGGGTACAGTGGCCTGGATTGATTTAGCATCACAATCTACGTGTGCTTGCTTTCAGGGCCAGCATACCACAGTACCAAGCCGGAACCATTTTTTCTCCAAGTTCGTGTAGTACTTGCTTGGGGCTAGATGTACTGTGAGTGTTCCGTGTACCATCAGAGGACACTATATGGATGGTACAACAGGCCAGATACTTGTCAGTATAGGAGATAGTGTGAAGGATTGCGTAAATGATCGCGAAGAAGCCTGATTCATGTGTTTAGATCCCACGTTGAGACATGCTGAGATGGGTTGAAGAATAGTATTATCAAGATCAACAGACAGGTCTCTTCGAGAGCCACCAAGTGAGCAAGCCACAACACAACGTACAGCCACTGCCGTCGTATTCGTAGATTAGATGGTCAGATTAGATTGATACCTCGAATCAGATCAGATTGATAATGACGTGCAAATCAAGCTCGACCCAAGCACATGTCGGCCACGAACTTCCGAGCTCCGAGCCCCGGTGGGACCTGTTGGACTGCTTTCATGCTAGAGATGACTCGTAGTAGGAGCGATTAATCTACGGGTAACAAAAAGGCCGAGATAACTAGGCCCCATCCAGGATTTATCGCCAGCGAAAAAAAGGACTTGTAAGTGGTATTTGTAGAATTCGTTTCATTCGTTGGGATCCCGGTCGCCAGGAATTCCCTCGCAAAGGCTGTGGCTCGGACAGAACCGGTAGGAGGAAGCGACAATCTCTCGGCAGAATTCAAGACTTGGAGTGGGGTTGGCTAAGCTTGCTTGGCCTCGCTTCTTTATGGCCTGATCCAGTGATAAGCGTGTATTGTGCGTATGGTAACTGTCTGACAGGCTGACACGTCCCTTTTTTTTCCCACTGTCTCACTACTTGATCTCCACCATTTGCTGCTCCACCTGCTCCTCGTTGAACAGTCCACTGGGCACTGCACGTGTAATTTCCTCCGATCCCTGCTGCAAAACTTCCAACTTGGGCTTCGCGTACCACGTGAGTCCAGGCACTCTGACGAGGACGAGCAAGATGCGCTCGCGCAGAGATCGCTTGCCCGACCGTTCCTCCCAGAGCATGTAGGCCACACAAAGAATGATAAAGATCCAGTACACATTGTACGCAATGATGGATCCGTACGTGCCCGTATTTTCCCATCCAAGAATGGCGTTGAAGACGTCCCAGCCATTGTCGGTCTCTGCGTTGCAGCAATTGACGTGCCAGACCGTCTGGCGGATGTTGTACGAGCCGGGCCCGCTTCCAGACTCTGCGACATCGGACCCAACCCCCCTCTGGAACTGGTAGTACTGGATATCCCAGACCCCCTTGGAGAACATACCCGCAGCCAGTAGGTAGAGGATGCATGTCGAGGCAATCAAAAAGAGCTGGATGGACATGGCATTCCCACCGCGGTAGATGAGATAGCCGCACGCCAGCCCGGTCACCGCGCCGGTGAAGACGGGCAAGGGGAAAGCAGTGGCTGGGTAGCCGAGCGAGACGCCACCCACAAAGACGACCGTCTCGAGTCCCTCGCGCAGGACGGTAACAAATGGAAGGATGAACATGGCGTAGCGACGGGCCCAGTCACCAAGCAACATGGACTTTTTCGGGTTCTTACTCTTTTCTACCAAGGCTTTGCCGATTTTCACGCGCCACTGCTCCTTGGTCTTGTTGATGCGCAACATGGCCAGCCCCATGATGGTGATAATGACGGTCGCGATCAAGAAAAAGATGCCTTCCCACAACTTCTCTGCGTTGGACCAGACATCGTGGCCCAGTCCATAAAAGACTCCAATGATGGCGCCGCCAATAATCAGACAAACGAGGAAGCCTATGATGGAACCCGCCCATACCTGGCGAACGAGGCGCTTGTAGATGGCCTGGTCTTGGTGTGGCTGGCCCATGCTCTGTTTGAGAAAGGCAAGGAGCACCGAGACCACGATTGAGCCCTCCAGGCACTCGCGAAAGACGATGAAAAAGACTTGGACAGCAAAGACATTGGCCATTTTGACAAGGAAGGAATCTCACAACTTTGGGAAAAGTTGGTTGCACATTTCGAGGGATTATATACGGCCGGTGCGCTGGTCTCTTCCCCCTGGTGGATCGCAAAGCCCCCCACGCGTGTTTTCTGACCCGACGGTACCGTATGGAAAAAAGCGTTATCTGATGGCTCAAGAGGGGTCGTCCCACGGCGCTAGAAAACTTTGTCCGGAGAGCGAGCCAATGGCCGAGGCTGTCCACCATCTGATACGGGCAAGTGCAGGTGCTTTTTCCACTCGAGCTGTGCCCCAATAACAGGGGATCCCCGCCGCAACTGAGCTCTTGTGATCACTTTCATCTCGCTTCCTCCTCAGATCGTCTCTCTCTTTTCCCTTTCTCCCTTCCCTCCTTGTTTCTCCTTCCTCCCGTCAATGGCGTTCCCTTACCTATACTACGTGCTGCTGCTGGCGCTCGGCGTGCCCCTACTTGCCAAAGAAGTTGTGTACGACTTCAATGTCACCTGGGTCACGGCCAATCCAGATGGCTTGGCAGATCGAAAGGTAGTGGGCATCAACGGCCAATGGCCACTGCCTGTCATCGAGGTCGACAAGGGCGATCAGTTGGTGGTGAAGATGCACAATGGCTTGGGGGACAAGAGCACCAGCATTCACTTCCACGGCATGTACCAGAATGGAACCAACCAAATGGACGGGCCAGGCATGGTCACACAATGCCCTGTGCCTCCCGGCTCAAGCATCACATACAACTTTACTGTCAACCAGAATGGAACCTACTGGTACCATTGCCACACAGACTACTGCTACCCCGATGGCTATCGGCAGGCTCTTATCGTCCATGACAACAGTTCGTACTTTGCCAATCAGTACGAGGAGGAGTTGACTGTGACTCTGAGTGACTGGTATCATGAGCTAGCTGAAGACATTAAGCCAGAGTTCATGTCCCTTTACAACCCCACCGGAGCCGAGCCCATTCCCAATGCCTGGCTCTTCAACGACACCGTCGACACCAGCATCTCGGTCAGGCCCAATACAACATACCTCCTCCGGCTGGCCAATATAGCTGCTTTTACTGCACAATACTTTTATATCGAGGATCATACCTTGACGATTGTTGAAATCGATGGTGTATACACAGAACCAACAGAGGCGGATATCCTCTACATTGGTGTAGCGCAGCGCTATTCTGTACTTCTCACCACCAAGAGCACGGCAGACAAAAACTACCCCATTGTCACTGTTGTTGATTCTACCCTGCTGGATACTATCACCCCAGACCTTCAGCTAAATAGCACCAACTGGCTAGAGTATGATGCGTCACTGCCACATCCACAGGCGAACATTACCGTCTCCGAATCAGACGAACTTGTTCCTTTTGACGATGGCGCGCTCGTGCCCTATGACCACGAACCACTCTTGGAGTCCCCAGATCTCAGCGTCAACGTGGCTGTCATCATGGATAACCTTGACAACGGAGAGGGGTATGCCTTTTTGAACAATATCAGCTACACTGCCCCCAAGGTCCCAACATTATACACGGTCATGTCAGCTGGTGGTCTGGCCACTGACCCAACTGTCTACGGCGACTTCACGCACACGAGAGTCCTCGGCCACAATGACGTTGTCGAAGTCATTCTAAACAATCAAGACTCCGGCTCCCACCCATTCCACCTTCACGGTCATGTCTTCCAAGTCATAGCACGATACCCGCCCATGGGGGCTGATTTTTACAACTACGCCGACGCAACCGACGCCATCGCCTTTGACCCCGCCAACCACACCGCATTCCCTGCGTACCCTCCGCGTCGCGACACCATCGTCGTCCCGCCCATGGGCTACGTCGTGCTCCGCTTCCGCGCCGACAATCCGGGCGTGTGGCTCTTCCACTGCCACATCGACTGGCACATGATGCAGGGGCTCGCCATGACCTTCGTCGAAGCGCCGCTCCTCATCCAGGACCAGCTAACGATCCCGCAGGATCACATCGACGCGTGCAAGGCAGCGGGTCTGGCGTACGAGGGCAACGCTGCGGCCAACGTGGACGACTATCTCGATCTCCGGGGCCAGAACGTGCAGCCCGGCTGGATCCCGGACGGGTTCACGGCGCGGGGGATCGTCTCCATGGTCTTTTCGGTGCTGAGTGCCTTTCTCGGTATGGGTGCGATTGTGCTCTACGGGCTGTCGGATTTGAAGTTTGCTGGGAGGGCGAATGCTGCACAGGCTGAGCCTGCTGCTGCGCGGCAAGGGGCAGCAAATGAGTATCAAGACTAGTTAGATAGATCGTTAGAGCCTCTTCTTTTGCAATATAGCAGCTGGCTTGCTTGTCTGACCTCTTTACGGAGTGCTGATAATAAATGTATGATCTATGACAAAGGTCCGTTACGAAAGCCGCGATATTCCATTTAGAGAACCCGGTTATCCATAAAGCTGAGAATTTACCATAAGATACCTGGGCAGGTACCTATGGACTGGAATATCCCATTCCAGACCAAGCATGGATATCCCGACAACCCGATGTTTTCGTGTAAGTATCTCCCTGCGGCCATGGGAGAGATTTAAAAAGGCGAAATTTCATTCACACCTGGAGAGGTACGAAACTGAGGGAAACGAATTGGCATGGCCTTGAAAAATGATGTCCTCAAATTTGTGTTCTCGAGTTAGGTAGAAAAGCGCTGCACCCCACGGCACCTTACTAGGTAGTAAACAGTGGGTGTCATTGTGCCAACAAGCAGAACCAGATAGGCAGAGCTACCTATTGAAGATCTTGCCTGCCGCAGTTGACCTCGAATAGTCTTCGTTACTTGCTCCAGCACCCCTATTTTTCAGCAATGCCCGCTCCCCTCCAACAATCCATTATGGTCGTCCACCTCATCTTCTCTCGACCGTGACGCTCGCCACTATCCCGAGATCACCCCCTCCAGCGGGACCGTCCTGTTGCCAAATTCCCTGGTCTTGGCTCCTGTCTGGAACAGGTAGTTGAGTTGTGCATAGGTAACATCTTTAGTCTCTGGAATCAGAAACCAGACTAGCAAAAAGCCAATGGCAGAGGTCCCACAGAACACAAAGCCAATCTTCCCACCCAAGTTGCCCTGGTCCGCATTAAACATGTAGGGAACACAAAAGTTGAATATCCACGATACTAAAGCATTAACAAAGAATCCAAGGCCAAGGGTCTTGGCTTTAAGGCGAGTAGAGGGAATTTAATCAGCGGCAATAATAGGGTACGCAGTCGTAACGCTGAGGCCGTTCGCTAGGCCGACGAGGTTAATGGGCATGCGGGGGAGATGAATGCAAATTTCTGGGGCCCCAGAATTGGACGCGGTATGGCATGTCATGTGCTGCAGGGTCTGGCTTTGCTCTGTGATCCAGCTATGGGTCCAACCGGCCTCGGCTGGCGGTGGGGGACGCTTCAAACTCCCGCTTTGGGCAGCACGCGGCAACTGTGGAGCCGAATGACCTGTAAGCCAGCTGGCACCAACGCAGGGGTCGATATGTGGTTGCTAGTT
This sequence comes from Aspergillus pseudodeflectus, assembly GCF_044049435.1. NCBI lineage: Eukaryota > Fungi > Ascomycota > Eurotiomycetes > Eurotiales > Aspergillaceae > Aspergillus > Aspergillus pseudodeflectus. The sequence goes on along the minus strand of NW_027263801.1, from coordinate 417,746 downwards.
CTCAGCCCTTTGGATAGTCTACTTGGGGATGTGGCACACCAGCGCCACCGGAGCCGCTCTCTCCAGACGGGCTCGGGAAGTGGAGGCTGAGAGCCTGCAATAGCAAGAGGTGTATTTCCTGGCGCTTACTCAATACGCCTTCGATATTCCGAAACCATGAGCCGCGAGGTGAACAGCCGGGAAGGCCATCCTCCAGCACTTTGGGTTAAGGCGGCTAGTGTCCTCGAAGTTGAGGGTTAGAGGAGACGACTGGCAGCTGAGGAGCTCAGAAAAACTACCAACCAGGAAAGGGCACACAATTTAACTACACGGAGGTTGCGCTAAGTGATCTCACACTTGAAGAGAGAGTGCATCTTCCTGCAAGAGACACTCAATCATACCTTAGGCCTTTGGTGCGGACTTTTGCTGAACGACACACGGGGATCTCTGTCTTATCGCGCCCACCTCTTTGAAACTCGCTTTCTTCCCGACAGAGGACCTTATGTCAATGTAGAGCGACGCAGATATCTGACTGGTGGCTCTGAGCTTTTCTTCCTGCTTCACCAGGTATCAGATATGCTCAATGGGGCTCGCGGCTAGCTACCTCGAAGCCACCGTTGATAAAAACCTGTCAAGAGCGTCCACAGCGCCCATCTGCGAACTTTTCAGGTGTCATATAGCCAGATCACTCTTAGCGAACGACAACTCTGTGCAATCAAGGTAGGTTCTGGTGGGGACTCCGTATGTGGAAGCTTCAAGCGCAGCCAAGGTCCTTGGCGATCGAGGCCTTTCATGCAAAATCGGAAGTCTCAACCACGCGCCTTGGCATAACTTTCTTTCGTGGTTCAGCTTCCCAAACAAGTGGTGCCACATGCCTAGGTATGCTGTCCACACTGCCGAAACTAATACAGTAGGGCTGCATCTATAGATGAAGAGAGGCGAGTGCCAAGATGGGCCAAGAAGTGGCATCCTGACTCGCCATTCTGTGCCAAGGGCATTCGGCTCACTTTGCTGGTTGTTGCTGTCATGTGGAGCCGATACTGGTATTAAAGTGCCTGTTACTACTCTACCTGGCCCCATAGAGCATCTCTTTCACATTATCTACCCTCCAACTCTAGACCAGTCAGCCTCAATCATGGGCCTTAGCGGAAATCACCCCAGCGCTCAGCCGGACTGGAACAATCTCAGCGTCCTTCATAAAAACACACTGCCACCTCGTTCCAATTTCTACGTCTTCAATTCCGCCCAGGATGCACTGACTTACGATCTCTATAAATCAAGAACGCTCACCCTGTCCGGGATCTGGAAATTCTACCACTCAGACAACCCATTCGAGGCACCAGAAGCCTTTTATAACCCGTCCTTTGACACTGCTCACTGGCAGGATGTGGTCGTCCCCAGTATGTGGCAGTTGGATGGCTACGGCAAGGGTCCCCAGTATACCAATGTCAACTTTCCGATTCCCGTCGACCCGCCTAATGTGCCATTCGACACAAATGAGACAGGATCATACCTCAAAAAGTTTACTGTGCAGGAGAACCTTCGAGACTCTCAGCTCCGCCTGAGATTTGAAGGTGTGGATTCTGCTTTTCATGTCTGGATCAATGGCAATGAGGTCGGTTACCATCAGGGTTCAAGAAATCCTTCCGAGTTTGACATTACTGCATTCATTGATAAAGAGGGTGACAACACCGTGGCAGTCCGTGTCTACCAGTACTGCGACGCTACTTATATCGAAGATCAGGTAAGTTTCTTTGTCCATGCAGGAGACTGTTCTCAGATACACTATTTGCTGAATCGAATCGCGATGCTCACAGGATCAATGGAGAATGAGCGGCATGTAAGTTTGAGAGATGCGAGCCATGTGATATTTGTCGTAATAAGTTAATTCATAACCAGATTTCGCGACGTTTATCTCTTTGGCTTCCCTGCCAAGTCTCGGATTGAAAACCTTTTCATCCAAACGGTCCTTGACAAGAACTACCTGAGCGCCGATTTGAGGGTCCGCGTCGACGTTACGGGGATGGGTGAAGTCAAGCTCGAACTATGGGATCCAGCCAAGAAGTTTGTTGTTGTGGCCAGCAATAACCCAGGGGGCGGCCGAATTTTCTATGCACGTCGAAACCCCTTCCAAGTGGGCCGCAGAGACTCCCACTCTGTACCACCTCGTTGTCTCGCTGAATGAGAGCACTTTTACTGCTCACCGGGTTGGCTTTCGCCAGGTGGAGATAAAGGACGGACTGATCAAAGTCAACGGCCATCGTATCGTCTTGAGAGGAGCGAACCGCCATGAGCACCACCCAAAGTTCGGCCGTGCCGTGCCGTACGAGTTTATGAGACGTGACCTGTTGCTAATGAAAATGCACAATATAAATGCCATCAGGACAGCACATCAACCCAGCGACGTCCGAATGTATGATCTGGCTGATGAGCTTGGGGTGAGTGTCTTTCTTTTGCTTTTGTCATCGAGTGAACAAGTCAGGCTCTGACAGCCGGAACAGTTCTGGATCATGGACGAAGCAGACTTGGAATGTCACGGGTTTGAAGCTATCTGCGATGCGGCCTTATCACCAGCGGACAAGGCGCTGCCCTACCCTGTGCGTCAGCTCAAGAATCGCGCCAACGCCGCCAAGTGGACGAGCGACAACCCGGATTGGGAAGAGGCCTACGTTGACCGCGCGGTGCAACTTGTACGCCGGGATCAGCTCCACCCTTCAGTCATCATCTGGTCACTAGGAAACGAATCCTTTTACGGACGTAACCACGTCTCGATGTACAATTGGGTCAAGTCGTATGATACAAGCAGATTGATACACTACGAAGGAGACCTCTACGCCCAAACAGTGGATATGTATTCGAAAATGTACCCCTCGGTCGAAGATCTCATTGCCTTTGGAAAAGACGAAACCAAGTCAAAGCCTCTTGTTCTGTGTGAATATATACACGCCATGGGCAACGGCCCTGGGAACATAAAGGAGTATATCGATACCTTTTATGCCTACCCAAAGTTGCAGGGTGGCTTCGTCTGGGAGTGGGCAAACCACGGCCTACTTAGTCAAGACAAGGCAACCGGTCTGTCATTTTACGCGTACGGCGGCGATTTTGGCGACATGCCCAACGACGGCCACTTCGCACTGGACGGTGTCCTGTTTTCCGATCATACTCCGACGCCGGGCCTCATCGAGTACAAGAAAGCGATTGAGCCTGTCAAGGTTATTTCGAACACTCATGGGAAGGCAATGATCATGAATCGGTATGATTTTATAACGCTTGACCATCTTCAATGTGTCTACACAATTCTCGATGAAGGGAGCGTGACCAGCCACACTGGCACCATTGAGATTCCTCGCGGGATCGGGCCTGGTCGAACCGCGGAACTCGCCCTTCCCCATCCAATCGCCGCATTAAGAGGCGAGAGTATACTGCGGCTTTCTTTCCGCCAACGTGAAGCCACTGCCTCTCTTCCTCTTGGACATGAGGTTGCATTTGCGGAATTGCCACTGAATGACTCCTCCTCGTTCCCTTTGATTGTTCCGACCACGCCTACTACTGGCGGCCTGAATGTGAAACACTCACCTTCGGACCAAAGCCTCACCATCTGTGCGCCAACCACAACGTGGATATTCTCTCCAATTCGTGGGCAACTACGGTCGTGGGTAAAAAATGGCAGCCAGATTATTGCAGCACCACCAGTATTCACCACGTGGCGCGCACCGACCGACAACGATGCCCGGCAGGATGGCCAGGACTGGCAGGACCGGCTCCTGCACCTCGCCAAGACGCAAACCTACGCCTGCGACTGGGGCTTTGTTGAGAACGGCGACGCTACTAGCCACGACGGAGCTGAAAATGGGAAAGGTGCATTCAAGATACGCGTGCAGCAGCGCTTCAGTCCACCTGTGTTGAGCTGGCGCATTGACCTCGACGTGACTTATTCCTTTTACGCGTCGGGGGCCGTCTCCATACGCACCATCGGCATACCACAGGGAGAAAACCTCCCCCGGACTCTCCCGAGGGTTGGATTCACCATGGAGCTGCCGTCTTCTTGGGCTAGTACTACCACTACTTCTCCTGATCATACTACTGGTTCTACCAAGTCCATTGCGGTCGATGTCGGCGGAGATCTCGATGCGGCGCTGACATGGTATGGCCGTGGTCCCGGAGAAAGCTATAGTGACAAGAAGCTCTCGCAGCGGGTTGGCAGGTACGCCGTTCAGTCCATCTCGGAGCTGTGGACAGAGTATGAGAAGCCCCAGGAGGGGTCAAACAGGACGGACACGCGCTGGCTCAAGCTCACAAACCACGACTCAAGAAGAGCAGGCAAGCGGGAGACCCTGACCGTGCAGTTCGTTGCCGATGAGGAAGGAGAAGAAGCTCCTGCTGACCGCGACGTCGACCTTGAGGGGAACAAGAGCCTGGCGCCTAGTCGCGAAAGGAAGAGCACACCTGCCAGGAAGAGAAGCCTGTTTGATTTCATGGCTAGCCACTACCGCGCCGAGGACATTGCATCGGCAAGACACCCGCACGAGCTTCGTAGTAAGAGGACTGACAATGTGGTTTTGCGGCTTGACGCTGCGCACCATGGACTGGGTAGTGGTGCCTGCGGACCCAAGACGAGGGATGAGTATGCCCTGGTCACTAAGCCGTTTGATTTTGAGCTTCTGTTGGGCTGAGCGTGGAATATATTATCATTTAAACATTTATGTACCTAGCCAATCTACTAAAGGATCGAGCTTCTCCATGGATCGACAGGATACCTTATTACTACAGAACGATTCTTTATCACCCTCGACGGTGGTACTTGCTGTCCCAGTTTTCAATCTTGTTTCTCTACTATTGTATGTTTTTGCTTCTGTCGTCAGGTTCATTGGGGTTTTCTGTTCCCCACATGGTGGCTGGCTCTGCGTCTTAGGTTGACCGGCTGGGTAGTCTATGGGTTGTCACTAACTTCAGACCTCAAAGCGGAAATAAAACTAATGGAAAGAGGGTGGATTGCTCCTAAAGCTCTCGCTTTTAGCTCGTTACTGCAGGTAGAATGACCAGAGTATGAAGACCCGAGACCCGTGCATCCCAGTCCTCAGCTGGTTTCTAAGTACATTGACAATTTCCCCCCTTTCCCCTTTTCTGCTCCAAATTCCCACCATCGCCCGTGCTATACGGCTTCCCCCTTCGTTAGACCGTCAATATCAACTGAAGGACTGTTGAGCGGAGACCAGATCCGTCGTCCGCACCTAGCAATAATTCTTCACGCAGGTGTTGTAGTTGCCCGGGTAGCAGGCCGCAAAGCACGAGCCATTGCCGTTGCAGCTGGAGGTGCAGTACCGGGATGCCAGGCTAGAGCAGTCGCTCTTGCAGCTGCCTGTAAAATTGTCAGCTTGTTTCGTAGAGGATGGTACTGTAAGATAAGGACTCAACGTACGTTTCTCAAGCGGCGCGGCGGCCGGAGCGGCAACGGTTAGGGTTGCGAGCGTAAGGGCGAAGATAGCGGCGAGCTTCATTTTGATGGTGTGGGAGGTCTGCAAGTATGTTTGGATTCAGCTGTTGAGATTGTTGAGTCACTCGGAGTGGGCTTGATCTTGTTGATGAAGGAGGATCAAGGTGGAACTACAGACAGTATTTATAGCTAAGTCTCTCTAGCTGGAGGTGAGTGGATTGACGGACCGCCGGGCCGTCATTGCGATGGTTGACGAACTCGTTTTAGAGGTTCTTTTGTTTCTCTCCCTCGGTGGCGAACAGCGTCTGCAAGTTCTGGATACGAGCGCGGGGATCCCCACGGGGATCCTGCAGCGATCTCGTATCAAAATTAAAATGTCTGAGCATTGGATCCGCCAAGCGGGATCTAGACCAAATCTATCGCGGAAGCTTTATATGAGCTCGTGTGACGAAGGTTCGTGGAATGAGTCAGCTCTGTTCACTGGTGGAACTGTCCTGCCTCTGTCTTTCTGTAGTCATCGGCATATAGGTACTGAGGTCGCCTAATCTGGACACATTTCGCGAATCTACTCTGCAGGTTTGAGCTGATGTACCTCCGTTCCTCAATTGTATGCGAGCGGCTGTCGCTTTGGGCTTTCGGGGAGCAAAGGTTTAGGGAATCTCCGTGTCTGTTGCAGTAAATGGTGCGATCACCGAGCTGTGTGAGACCAAAAGGGGCATCTCCAGCCACATGTAGGTACTAGCTAGAAACACGTTCGAGGAGCTGAGTACTGCCGATGACCTTGATGCCGTTATCGTCTTCATCACGCGCGAGTGCATAGGCGATGAGGCTAATCGCTGCCAATGCGAGACTGCTTGTGCGATGGCTTTCGAGGTTAGGTCCGTTGCTGAGTTCCGCAAGAGCTGGAATGGCAAAGCACGGAACCTGCAGGTCGCCAAAATTGACTCTTTTTGTGTCACGGACTCTGTTCGCGTAGTGATCCACGAAGTGTCCGATGGCTTCTTCATGTGGGGTCTCTCTCTGCCTGCTTTTCCCTCTCCTTCCACCAGGACTTTGAGGACGCGCCCATCTTCAAAAAATGTATACTCGTTTGCGATGGAGTACAACATTGCACATTGAGGTGCACCTCTTCCTCCATCTCCTTCCTGGGCTCTTGAGTGACTCAGTCAAAGCTGACCCAGAATGCCCATTGTTTATCCTCTACTGCCTTCCTGGTTCCATTTTCATACTCCAAAACACCATCGGTAATAGGGGAACCAGCCCCCCCTAAATCCCCTGGCGGGCAAATAAAGTACGTAACACTCTACAGATGAAGATGCGGCCGCTTTTTACACAGGCGGTCATCGTCGTGCGTGAGTTGCGACTCGGCTCGTTCTGTTGGGGGTCATGCTTGCTGGTTGCTGGCGAACTGGTGATTGACGGGTGCTGGTGAAATAAATTTACTTGGATAGGGCCGATGGTAATAAGGGCATCAGAGCGTACGATGAGAGAAGGGGAATGTCCAAGAGTCGGGCTCGAAGAATATATGTCAGGTTCTTCACCTCATCCTCGTACGAGACTCGGAACTGTTCCGCGTATGGACACCCCCTCTATACATGGTAAGCCCTGTCAAATCAACGAATTGAGAGCGCATATAGAGTTCAAGATTTCTGACCTTCGACGGCCGTCCCGTATCTTCCAGCTTCTCGTTGGTGTCGCCATCGGGTTCGCATATCCTGGAAAATACAGTCATAAACCCTCACTCCTTCCACTGGAACAAGTACTCTTCTGAGAAATAGGCCTCCGTTGTATGTAAGGCCTTTCATACTCTGAAGCACGGCCATCATGGTGTTTTGAAGGCGCAAATGCTCGTGCAACCGCACTCCTATGTTGGCTCATTGTGGGTGTATTTTCCGGATTTCCTCCAATGACTAGCTAGTCAGAGGCTATCCTTCCATTAGAATGCTCTATTTGCGTAACTGCTGCACTATAAAACTTACTCGGCGTAATATAGAGCACAGAGGGCTCAGAGCACTATCCATTGAATCAGCGTATAGTATTCAGTGGAATAGTGGGCAGGTGTGCAGGGCTAACTCGAGGATCTATGTGCATGCTTCGGTGGCGGATGAATTCATTACGCTCTTCGAGGGGAGGTTTTGGGATGTTAGTATGGGCGATCCCACTGATCCGAGTGTCAACCATGGTCCACAGGCTGATGAGATCCAATACAACCTCGTGAAGCAGTACATCGAGTTGGGCAAGCGGGATGGCGAGCTCATCCTCGGTGGTGGTCCTGGTGCTGATGGAAAGGAAGGCTACCAGAAACAGGGGTACTTCGTCGAACCCACAATTTCACCCGGAGACCGGAAAATGCCCAGATTATGAAAGAGGAGATCTTCGGCCCCGTTGTGAGCTTCAATGTCTTTGAGGAAGCGGATGTCATTCGCCTCGGTCTACACGCGGGACGTGAGCCGTGCAATGCGAATGGCTACGGCTATGGAGGCGGGTACCGTGGGAATCAACTGCACGAGTCCGTCAGGGGGATTTGATATGCGGTTTGGCGGTTTTAAAGCGAGTGGGATTGGAAGGGAGGGGATTCATCATAGTCTCGAGAACTATCTCGAGACGAAAACTGTGCTTATGAGTGTTGATCAAAATAACCTATTTATGGGTGCACCCTGATAAGAAATACGGATTGCCCAGTGTTTAATATTACAACTTTTCGAACAGCAAAAAACACTCGTGACGGATTCGCATTCGCCTCCAAAATCTCAGTTTATCCGACAATCGGACGGTGACCTTCCCCCCATATAGTGCAAAAAGCTCATCGAGCTTATCTGCGTACTCTGCGTTATACGCTCTCGCCTTTTTATTGATTGCCACACGTACTGAAAGGTACTCTCCCTCGTCGTCGACGATGAAATAATTCAGGGAAGCACCGTGGTCCAATAAAAGCGTCAGAACATCAAGCAGTGCTTTAAACCACTCATAGGGCACCTCATATATCCCCGTTGCAGTTGGTGGTGCGACAAGGCGTGCTAGAAGCCCATGCCAAGGCGACTCATACGAGAAGATTGTCCGGCGACCAGGGTTGAATCCGTGTTTCAGGAGCAGCGAAATCATAGCGGGGCTGGGTGGCCTAGACGCAACAATTGACCAAAGCATGCTAGGTTTGTCCGGAACAAAGAGTGCTTTTAATGGCCAGACCATATCCCAGTTGTACCGCAATGCTGCCCGGCAAAACATATCAAGATCGTCCTCGAAAGACCCAGACCGCAAGTGGAGGTTCTTAAGGTATTGTTCCATGTATGGTACCAGACTCCATTTTACCGCGATTAGTGGAAACACTTGATCTAGGTCTCTGGGGTCACCGTGATACCGCGCATCCAAAGGAATTGGCCGATCAGGTTCGAGGCCATGTGCTGCCTGGAGACAGTGTGTAAACTTTTCCCCAAAAATACGCAGTATCGTGATATATTTTTGGGGGTTCTGTCCGGAGTCGTAGCGGGCATGACACAGGGCAGTGCAGCCAAGTGTGAGGAAACGGTCACCCGTCATTATGCCCGAAAAACTTTGAAGGACAAAGGATTCGAGCATCGCCGTGTGTGGATCCCAATTGCCTCCTCGGGTTGCCCACGTGGAAACCCTGGCACCATGGCGCGCCAGCCTAAGATAATCTCGGACTGAACGATGTATATAACCAACTCTTCCCGTATAACCAGTAGTCTCGACAAGACCAGCACAGTAGACCTTCAGTTGGTCTTCCATTTGTTGGCACAGATGATTTATTCCTTCTTCGCTCGCAGGTAGTTGATTCACTTCGGGTACAGACTCTGGGGATACACGCAATGCAAGTGCAGCGCTGAAAGTGTCAAGCCAACCTATATGGACTGCCCTGCCTTTCCATGTGCTCTCCACCAGCTGTGAGGCCTCAATGAGCTGGAAAACTTTGGCGGCCCGTTCCTGATACAGAGGCTCGATACTATTCAACATATTGTCGTATAGATCGCCTAGGTCATCAGGAATGACTGAAAGCCTTTCCTGGAGGTCTTTAATGGTGTCTCGGTTACCGAGGCCCTTCATAAGAGATGCTATCACCAGTCGAACCCAGAGAAATACCCCATCAGACCTCTGGAGAACACTCTTGATGAGTTCCGATGCCTTTTCTGGTTCATTCTGGCTGAGGACACAAAAGTACCGGTTTTCAGTCAGGGTCGCAGTTACATACGCCTTGATATCTTCATAGGTGAAATCCTGGAGACGGAATGAGGGTGAGGGGCCAAATACATCCTTAAAGGCCAGTAGTGGCCTGCTTGAGAGACAGGCCTTTATCCCTCTACAGGCGGATATATTCTGAAAGAATTCGGCAATATCGTGGTGATCACCTTCATATTCGTCTAGCCCGTCAATAATAAGACAGACCTTTTTATGCATGATGCCCTGATGAGCAAGCTTTTCAAAACCGCATGTCAGCTCTGCCAACGACCAAGGGTCGGGCACCTCGACGTTGCGATAGGAAAACGGCCTGGATAAATCGGAATAAATCCTAGCCCAGCGCACAGGAAAAAGGACCGGCGTTAGTGTCTTATCTTGTAGGATAATCTCGTGTAACAGCGAGCGAAGGAGTCCGATTTGAGATCGTTGCTCGGGCGCGCCGCTCAACCAGAAGTAGAATCTTCCGGTAATTAGATTATCATTTCCCGCCCATTCCTCCAACAGCGAGTGGACTTCGGGTTCTTGGAATATATATTTCATGAGAGTTGACTTTCCAGATGCAGCCTTGCCATTGATCCAATACACGCCGTGGCCTTGACGAAGCCAGTTCACAAACCTGCGGCCCAAGGGAGATCGATCGCTAAGGATCCATTTGAAAGTTTCCTGGTGGGCTTCCAGAATTGCTTCTTCACGGTCCTTGATTGCTGGGTACGATAGTTGGCAAAGAAGCTCTTCAGTGACCCAATAGTTCATATCAAGTTGACGCGTTGCGCCGCCTGGATTACCTTGGGCCTGTTTCGACGACGAGATCACGCTGTCAAGAAAAGTAGTCTTCTTGACCTCTTTCCATGACGCTGTGGACTTTGCCCTCTCAATTTGATTGACCGCGGCTAGTGTTCGAGCCTGGTCTTGCGCGATCAAGTCAATCTTTCCAAGTAGTTGAGCGATGGCTATACCCTGTGCCTCTAATTTGTCTTCGTGGCTGGACAGGGCTGTAATCAAATCTCGGGTGGCTTGATCAATGCTAACTGTACTGGACTGTGTTGAGGTAAGAGTATGTAGTTGAGCCCTATTCTTCCTGGTAAGCCACGTAACATATCCTCCCCTGAAAACATCCTTACCTGAGATCCACGACTAAATGCATTTGTATCGCTGATCTCATCTCCGACAATTGTCTCATGGTACCCCGAATGTCACTTTCGGAGAATGCTGATTTCACGGCCTGGCAAAAGCTCTTATACTTTGTCTTTTTCCCGTGAACTCTCAACTTCTCGAAGCGAGCCAGAAGCTTCGAGGTAACATCGGAGGATTCATTGAGAAGGGTTTGCAGCGAGTCATCATCGATTAAAGTAGCCGAGGCGGGGCTTTTGCTGCTAGACTGGAGCTTGTAATCCTCGAGACGCTGTGTTATTCTGTGGAGGTCCGCGGTGACTAGCTCGCACTGTTGGAAAATGGTGACGTTTCCAGTCGACTTGTAGAGCTCGTGGGTCGTCGTAAAGATTTTCCAGCCAAAGTCGACGACCTGAATTATGGTTCCTGCCAGAGATAATGCAGCGAGGGCCTCCATGATTAGTTAGACTGGTCTGCATATGCATTCGAGCTCCTGGTGTTAATTCGATCATGGCAAGAGCGATAAAGGAGGTCGCAAAGCTGAGCACGAGTTGAGCGGAGCTCAGTTGGGATAATCCACCAAAATCAGTCTGAACCAGAATTCTCCTAGTTGACGAATTAGATCGGCTTCCAACCGGACATATACTATGTTATTCTACACATACAAATGCCGGTTCCCTGGGTAGGGTACGGTCGGGACTAGACTAGAGAGGTCACATGCCAGCCATGCCACCCACCCATTATGTCACTGTTCCACCACCAATCGGTAGTAGCATAATTTGAGTAAGCCATGTAACTTCTGTAAGTACAAAAAATCTACCTGAATAACTGGTCTTAGTGGTCCCGTTTCCAGGCCGTTCAATGTACAGGCTTAACCGACTGTTTTCATTGAGGCACTTGGATCCGAGACAATGCTACTGCTATTACAGGTCACCAAAAAGGTGAACCTTTGCAGAAGCTTCACCATATACGAGATCTTTCACTACTATAGGTCAAATTTTCCCTCTTTAACCACAACTGCAAGTGAGCTACCCAGTGCCGAGAGTCGATATATATATCATGGCGACTTCGTTCGTCGGTGGGGGACTTTCCACCCCATACCAGGATCGACTGTGCTATCGTGTTTGCCATGCTCGCTAAACATCAGTCCCAGACATCACCTGAGATGACATTACCCGCAGGTGATATGTACCTCTATCCCACACCGGGCGGCCACGGGCGACTGCATGGCGACTCGGTTCATACTAGATATTGCCAGTGCCTAGGGAGCCGTATAGCACTCATATACTCAGAGAGTTTGGCAAGCGCTTCCACGCTGAAACAGGAGGGTTGCGCTTGATTCAAAAGTATAGGCTCTATGAAGTCTTCACTGAAGCTCGTCGGACTGCCAGGACGACCACAGATTGGCTTGCTACTGAGCCAGAGGATATTCTCAGTTGAGCTTTGCGAAATTGTAGAACATGGACTGATACGCTCGCCGAAGATTTGGGCAAACGACATTAGGAAGCACAGGCCAATCTAAATTTCAAGAAATCAAATCCTCTCCTTTTAAGAATCTGCGTGTGTAGATGAGCGAAGTTTGCGAATGTATGAGATGAGAACATGTCCTCATCACAGAGGCTGTCACAGAGGACATCTCCGATAGGTCGCAAGTATTATCACAGGGACTGCTGGATTTATTACCAGGTTGCAGGTCAGCCAGGGTTTTTTTGGTTGCTTAAGATAAAATGGCTTATATAATAGTCTTGGTAGTTAAGTAACCTATAACTAAGCTTAAAAAATTATTTTAAATAACCTATTTTAAAGTTTTTACTAATACTATTATTTACTTAATTAATAGCTACTCCATTTACTAATATAAGTTAATTAATTAAAAAGTTTTTAATAATTATTATTACTTTTTTTATATTTTAACTATTAATTTATTAGTTTAAAATAGTATTAGTAATACCTTAAAATAATTACTAGCTACTTTTAGCTTCCTAATTATAAAAAGGTAAGTTTTATATTATTTATTTAATTATTTTAATTATCTATAAACTATTTATAAGCTATTTACTAACTACTAGTAAATTATTTATAAATTACTTAAAATAAAAATAACTACCTTTACTTTTACTATAATAAGGTATTTTATAGAATCCCTAACTATATAAAAATAAATATAAGTATTATTTATTAACTACTTTTTAATTATTTACTAATTATTTATAAACTACTTAGTATAATTATAAATTAATAAATAATTTATATAGCCATAGTAGTTTATATAAGGATACTTTTGTTATGAACCTAGCAAGGCGGGCTTGCGGGGCAGAAACCAGGGACAACTGTCAGTCAGAGACTGCGGCCCGGGAAGGGCTTCGGTCTGGGATGGACCGCTGCCAAGGGAAGATAGCAGTCAGGGTTAGACTGCAGACAACTGGGGAATCACGGTCTTGGGCGGACAGTGGTCAGGGAGTGACAGCGGTCTGGGGCGAGACCGCTGTCGCTCAACCGCCCACGGTCCACCAATGCGCAAATGTTACAGAGTAATTTAAGTAATTACTAAATATTTAAGCCCTTTGTAACTTTAAAAATAAAAATATTAAATTTCAAAATATTTTAGTGATTTTTTTTAACCCTTGCTTAAGATATTCTGCTTAATAATAGCCTTAGCATCATGTGTTTTGGGGTGACACTTATATGAGCTCTGCGGGTAGCTCGGAGGAGCTGTGTACTCATTTATTACAATGTAGATGTGACCTCCTTCTCTTAATAAGCAGGGAAGGGTGGAAACTTTGTAGGCTTCAAGGATCAACGGTGACCTCTACGCTAGGTAATTTCCCCAGCTTACCTGATTAGGAAAATGGAAAGTTCGTCCCGAGCACTAAGCCAATGATACAGTGATGGACCCCTGTCAGACAGTTTAGAGTTTACATTATTCCCTCAGCAAGTTCACCGGACAGAGAATTGGTTTTCTGCCTATCAATGGGAACCACACTACTCACTGTAGTCTTCCAGGCCCTGCAGGACCAAAGGCAACGAAGTCTCTGAGAAACAGACTTCCAATTACACTTTCGACACTTGGTCTTCTTCAGCACAAATTGGGGTACCTGTGATTTTGGTTACGGCCGGAAACCCTCATGCTGCCCTCTTTCATATGCCCATTTGACCGTTGAGAGCCTCGGGTCACAGTAGGCGCTTTTCGCATAAGAGGCCAGTCAGCACGTCTCAGGTTGGGATGTTCTAATTCTCTACTGTAATCAATCGTTGCTGTCCTGTGCAAAATGACTTCTTCAGTATATCTCCTTGCCTTGACTTTGCTCCTTCAATTCCAAGCATGTCTTGCCGTCCCTCATCAAGCACGAACTGTGAATGACATCCTGTCGGGCCTGCAGTCAATCAACAACCAACTCGACACCCTCAGCGCCTCGCTCCGCAACTTCAGTGGCGGCCTCGAGGGCACCCTGGCTGCCCTTCAAATCCAAGGCCAAACAATGGACCTCGTTCACATTATCGACGATGCCACGGGGGCGACGAACGGAACCTCCAACCTCAACCAGGCAGACTCCATCACCGTCACGAACCGTGTCGTACAACTGCAGGACGATATCTTCTCTACACTAGACCTCCTCGAGGAGAAAAAGCCAGCGTTTGATACCGCCGTTCTGGGACTCGCGTCGGCGAGCATCTTGGTCAGGGCGGATCTGGAAGCACTGCAGTCGTCCACGAGGCTCCTTGGAAATGCGATTGTGCAGCGCTTGGTTGCGTCTCTGAGAAGTCTGGGGCCACTGATTACGGGCAACATTGATTTTCACTTTTCTCATGCCCTTCGGCGTTATGCTTGATGGGCTTGTTTATCTGACCAACCGTGAACAACCGGAATTGGCTGGGATGAGACAGATGGACGTCAGGTAGAGCGAGCTATTGCGAGCCAAGAATATGGGGAGCTGGGTAGTTGAACTCTTTGCTGGATAACATGTGTGCATGACTGCGAATGGAGATTAATTTTAGTGCTAGGTTCGTGTAGCCAACCATTGATTGCTGTACGTATTGGGCTTCGTTTCAGTTTGGCTTGCTACACTTGCTTGAGCGTCCATCATCAAGCAATGAGTCTGTTCGCTCGAACCATTGGGCTTTCTTGTATCCTTAACGTATCTTCATAACATATCTGGTGCCATGTGACGCCCGGTTCTCCGGTAAGAAACTACAGCACTTTCCAAATCTGCTTAGATGCGAAGGCTGAGGAAAGCAATGGATGGAGGTTAGATTCGACCGCCGCTGCATTTGCTGTGAGTGCACTTTTCTAGTCCACGTGCCGAGCCAGGCTGCCCCTGTGAAAACTCCCTAGTCCTCCGACTACGGTCAACTCTCACTTTATCTGCGTGAGAGTGAAGTCACAGTGATTCTGAGCCTTCGCAAGGAAAACACCAAATTAGCAATGGTTAAGACAGTAGCGGCTCCCAGGGGCTCCCCTCCACGGTTTTATTGCCAGTTTTTCGGAGAGCCGCTCGACCGGCTGGGCCTTGGTTGGCTGGATTGGGCAGCTGTGAATAGCACCCTAGCCTTGGGCTGCTACCAGGCACCTGAGCAAATGGCGCCATTCAAACATCAGCTGTCCAAGATATCACTAATTATGGTGTCCGATGATTCGTCAACGAGCAGGCGCCAAAACGAGAACGGAACATCCCCGGAACTATATAAATCGTCCTGTCCTAAATCCTTTGAGTATGAATCCATCACATCCAAGCATCATAACGATAGCATGCATTTTCCCTACTAGTATTCCCCTAAGCTATCGCTTTCTCAATCACGATGAAGTTCTCCATCATCGCCCTTATCGTCGCCACCGCTGCCGTTCCATCGGCGCTCCCGCAACCACAAACCGACGCTCCTCCCCAGCCCCAAGAGGGGGACGTTGAAGCCGCCGGGTTCCCAAGCCACAGCTGGAAGAAGCCTGCCCCTCAGTAGGAGAAGACTGAAGAGCGACGTTGAGGCAGTAGGGTTCCCGACCTACTCCTGGAAGGAATAGAGGAGGGATCCCTACAGATAAGCCCCCCTGCCTGCTTGGTGGGACCCCATCAGCACCCGGCGTCGGGATCTAGTAAGGAATATCTTGGCTATAGCCAATTTGCGCAATCTACGGGCTCCCTGGAGAATATATTGGCAATCTACTTACTGGGCCGTGCTATAATTATCTGACGGGGTTGCGAATCTGGGTGTCAGGGGATACTGGTAGTAGGGACCCTGTGCATTGACGGCCTTGATTAGATACGCACTCAACTCAATGAAATATATTGTCTATCTCAGCAGTATGTGCGTGTTATAGCTCAACTCCAACGGGTACTAGCGTGAGACTAGGTATTCAATTCTCATAAATTGATGTGTAGCGATTCTTGAAACGCTGTATTAAGCTAGCTCCAGATAAGCCTGCTTGCACATTATATCTATCAATGGGCATATACTCATTCACGTTGTATGTATCTGTGATTTTCTAATCTGCGAGTTGGCAAACTAGCTCGGGCTTATTCGACCAAAACATATATTCCTTCCAGTGATGCAAAAAGAAACAAGCGCGCGTCGAATGCATTCTACGAGATTAAGAATTTTGTAATCCGTCTCTTCTCGCCCACAAATTTCCCAGTGACTGTCCATCTCCCCCCGCTAATCATAAACTGAACAAACTCTTATGACGAAGCAGAGGTGCTCGGCTCCGACCCCGTCGTCGGCCCGCTCGGGTCCCCAATCATCTCCGCAATCCCCGCAGCCTGACATTCCTCTGCAGCAGCGGCATTCGAAACAACGCACTGATTCATGCAGTCCGCATACTGCGCAGGGCCATTTTGCTGCTGGACCACATGGCAGAGCTCATGACATAGTGTATAGCTGTCGCCGGAGCCTGTCGAGATATGAGGTTAGTTTGTGCCATGCTGTGCTTTCGCGAGTTGAGATTGTGGAAATAGTGCAAGCAAGAGGGACGTACAGTTCTGGCCGACGGTCTGGGCGCCGGGATTGCCACCGGTGATGATGTTGATGTCGTCGACATCGATACCCCAGTCTGCTGGGAGAAGTGGCTTTGTTGGTTGTGTTTGGGGAACTGGGAGGGCGGTTGCGGTCATGGAGATGAGGAGGATGGAGACGAGAAACATTGTGGTGGGTTGGTTGGTTGAATGTAAGTTGGTTGGTTGGATGATTCAAGAACGAAGAGTCGAGGGCCCTGTAAAGGCTTTTATTTTCCTTGCGCGTTGTTTGAGCAGTGAAAAGAACGATCAAAAGGTATTCCGTTGGTATTTATACCCGCAGCACATGTATTCAGGCAGGCAGTGCGCTCCGCATCGCTGAGCGACAACACTGGCAGGTGGGGCGGACTTGAATTAGGGGAGGGCAGAATAATCTTGGGGTAGATCTAAGGCGTCCTATTTTCATCGCTTCCATCCCACAAGGGTCGCGCCGCAGTCGCTGCATGGGGCGGAAACTGAACCCCTGGCGAGGGCTCCGCCACCATTTGGCGCAGCATTCCTCACCCATGCATGATATGCCGCCCGCCCCAACCCAAGACATTGGGGCCAAAAAGATGCTGCGAGTATGGCATGATATCCTGGGGAGTTGCATGCATTGCCCGTTTGTCAACGCCTCATAAGGTGAGCGTGCTGGATATACTCCCTGGTTCCCATCCTGAGTACTACTTCCTATGATAAGGACATTGAGCTCCTGATATTCAAAACCCCGGCTACCATTTAGCGCTGCCTGGTCTTTATATTTGAAGCATTAACATCAGAATCGTAGTCCACGCCATCATCGGCATCAGAATACGCCGCGAAATCCTCAAACGCAGTAAATCGCCCATAGGCACCTCATTATTCTCGTCATCCTCATACTCAACGTGTTCCTCTTCTACCTCGTACTCGCTATCCGAACAGCCTCCTCAAACTCACTATCATCGTCGTCTTCATCATATTCGTCCTTTTCACTATCGCTGCCCCGAGCAGGCGGCTTGAATGTTTCGGTGGCAAGAGGGTCTGTACAGCCTTTTTCCCATAGCATTTCCATGATGGGCTCTCCGCGACGATGCCGACTTTCCTTAGCATAAACCCAGGCGTTCTTATCCCTCCAATCCACCGTGCGCACGTCTATGTTCGGGTCGTCCAGTAGCAGGCGCATGATTGTCTCGGCGCCTTTTCGCGCAGCAACAATTAGGGGCGTGCTCCCTTGTTGTCCGCGTAACTCACATTCGCATGTAGCAGGAGTATTTGTGCAATTTTGTCCGATTCTTTATCGCGGCAGGCGGGGCCACATTGTTCCGAGAAGCGCCTGGCGATACAAGTCCCTGCGCGCGAGGTATGCGATTGTGCCGAGTCCGGTCGCGAGAGAGAATGCATGGCTAGCAGCTTAAAGAGATCAAGGTACTTGTAGTCTGTAGCATAAAATAGGGCAGTCTTTGCGTCCTCGTCCACCCGAGCGGATCATGCTTATCTGGGAAGGCTGTCAGCAGATACTCGGCAGCCTCGGTGCAGCCGGACCGGGCAACATCTGCTAAGAGTGCCGTTGTTCCGTGTGGGCTCGTCCAGTTGGCGTTGCGGCAATATCAGCGCTAGTATTCGAGGCCAAACCGGAAGGATCAGCGATAACATCGTGAGCGCATCCACGAGGGATTCATCTGTGCCATATTCGTCTGGAACTCGGCTATATCTCCCTTGAACGACTTGTACGGCGCGAGATATGTCCGGAACGCCGCGCACACGGGTGGCTCGAGGGCAACGATGCCAGGGGCGAGTTCGGCCATGACGATGGATACCTCACTGTAAACTAATCTCGATCAAGAATCAATTGGACAACGTTGGACATCAACCGGAAATGTGGAAATGGTGGGTGATTTAACGATCCAACATGGGGCTGAGCCTAGCAGCTGGGATCTTAACAAGGCGCAACTGTAGGCGCCGATGGCTGCAGACTTGGCGGCGCGCGTTTGATCGCTGTTGGTTGGCACAGCCCTCCTGCTCGTATCTGGGGCCTGGGAAGCGCCTGGGATCTGGAAGCCGGCCCAGTCCAGGAGACTCGTCGATCGGATTTGTTTTTTCTTGTGGATTGGGCAAGAGACGTGGAGAAATGCATGAAGAACTGCTTGATCTTCGGAGTGGTATGAATGGCGAGAAATCAAAAGGCGATGTTGGTTGTTGAGGAGAGGAGAGGGTCAAGAAGCGAGTTGGAGCTCTTCTCGACGTTCTTGCCTTGCCCAACCGGACTCATGCAGCGCGCCAACGCACCAGTAGCCTTGAATCACCAGCTTGACCAGAATCCCGATATGTCTGGAAAGGAACGAGCGCTGAGATAATTACTGTATGTATCTATTACTCTATGTATCTAAAGTGCGGATAAAACCCCCTCGCCTTTCGACTCCAGGCTCTTACTTGGAGACTTGCGCAACATGAACCATACTCAACGTATACAGGGAGCAGAGTCGAGGTCTCAAACCAGAAGCTCACGTAATCGCTATGGATTTGGTCAAGACCATGGAGCAGCGCAACCTTGAGCTAATCAGCCTGAGTAGTTAGCAAGAAGCAAAGAAACTGGAGGATATCAAGGAGAGACGGTCATTGACCAGCATGACATGATTTTGTCAATTCAAGCCACGAGCGTTGTCCTAATTCACTTCTCTAACAAGAGTCGGCATTATCGTGAAGTATTTATGCATACCACGGCAGCATACGCAAGTTGCCAGGGATCCCAGCCTAAATTGGGAAATGCCAGGAGCTTAAATCCACTGACAGAGTTTGAACTTGATGTTCACGCTTCACATAGAGCTATGAATTCGATGGTGAATAATCAAGGTTACACACTGTAGGATGCGGTCATGGTCATCTGCCACGTGGAAATTGATAGGACGACGGGGCCGCAAATCGTGAATTCTTCTACGGGCGGACTAATGAGCGGTCGGTCATTCCTTTCTGTTGAGCCCGCTTGGGGACCTGGATGCGTGGTCATATATTGAATCTTGTAAGCCAGAATATAATCTTCATAGATTGGGAAGAAAGGACTCAAGGCTTGTAAAAGGCTATGGACGGCCGCAAGGCGCTCCACTAATGCGCAAGCGCCCACCAACCAGCTTGGACTACCTGACACCTCTAGTAGAAGATGTATTATTCCAAGTTGTACCAGGGCAGAGCTGCAATCTATACTGGTGGAGACAAGCTCAGTTTCCCAGCAGACTAGCGGCCCATTCCGCTCATCCTCCAGATTCCGCCAATTGATCTGTAGGCTGTGGAGTTAGCGAATATACTTGTCACTCTTGCTTACTCCGTAGTGCATGTGGCACCGTAGTCTAAGCATTAGGCAGTGGCGAGTAGCCTGGTCTTAGCTTACTTCACCATCATGGATGGCTTTCCCAACCCGGACAGGGCGTTGACAGTCGGAAAACCTATATATACCGTCCAACATCCCACTAAATCTTTCCGTAAAACATCACAATTCAATTCCTTCCGCTTATCTTCCCACACATTCCTCCGTTGTCCTCGGAAATCCACCATGAAGCTCCCCTCCGTCCTTAGCACCACCGCCGCCGCCCTTCTCATCGGCAACGCCAGCGCCTTCTCCGGCCAGATGGCGGCGGGTGAGTACACCCTCTCTGCGCAGCTAGGATACGGCCAGTCAATCACCCTCACCGACTACTACACGGGCTCCCAGTACTATGCCTGGCTTTACGGCGGCTTCAATGCCTGCGTCAATAACAAGTGTACTGTGCAGTACGTATACATGCCTTCCCTTCCTCGAGAGTTGCAGTCTGTCCCCGGGTGGTGGTTACCCACAGCAGAGGAGAGAGGAGACACATTACCGCCCGCCTGTCCCCTCCCCACTCACAGAGACACCAGTAACTCGGATGAAAGAAAGAAAGCAAATGACTTCCTTGACATTAGGCTGACGGTTCATGATTGAACTAAAATACAGTATGCGCGAGACTACCGCGCCAGCCACATACAAGTTTGACGCGCTAATGTGGAGGACCAATGACGGGTGCCACAATATCGATTTCCAGGGTGCTCTTGATGCGGGCCATGGATACTGCTGCGGGTCCTTGCCTTGTGATTTTACTGCGTGAATGTGTGGTGTCCACTGTGAGTGGATTTGTTGTGCTCTGTTCTATGGAGAGTTACTGGGGGGTGTACTAGTATATAGTGAAGTATGATGCAGCGAAAGAGCAGGTACTGCCTGTGTCGAATACAATAACAGTTGGAGTTGTGGGCATGGTATAAGATGTGATATTTCTAAGCCTGTCTGTAGAGTGTCAATAGAACTCCATCCTGATAATAATTATTATGCTTAAAACATCCGCACATCACCTACGTTTGTCTCATCATATCTATCTATTCTACTCGTGTTGGAAGTCCGGTTCCCTTTCACTCAGAATGGGGTTTAGCGCCGCACTTGTGGCCCTTTCCTTTTTAGGAAAGAGGTCCTTCCAGCGGTTTCTTCCTTCTTCATCATCTCTCGTTCGCTAGATAGCTCAATGCATCGTTCTTCCATCACAGCCTCTTTTGTCAACTCGTAGCCATCCAGGTAATACAACTTTCAAGCACCTAATGACCCCACTAGCAAACACTGAACCCCCCTCCCTATTATCCGACTTCAAGCTCGAATATCACAAGGCAGGGAGCCACAACAGTATCCATGATGCGCGTCCAAGTAGCCATTAAAGTCAATATTGTGGCAGCCATCGTCGGTCCTCCAGATTTTCGCAGCAAAGTTGTACAGCCCCGGCGTTTGTTCGATGAACCTGAGTAGTCCCACAAGTCAGTCGGACGCCAGTACGTTGAGTACTATCCCAAATGCGCTAACCCGGCTGTTCGGTGGCTCAAGTGCCAACAGAAGACAACCTCAAAAGGAAAGCACTCACGAGGCCCAGCATTGAAGCCCTATGGAATGGCTCAGGCTGACTGAGAAGTGGCCCGCATCCAGCCGGCCACGGCGAAACTCCGTATATAATCCACGGGTAATGGAAGTTCTTTGCAACAGATCCACACAGGGTCAAGCGATGGGTCACGGTCGGCTACATCTCAGACGGAGAGCGAAATAGGGTAGGAGATATCCAACTCGAAATCATGCAGTGAGCTCGAGCCAGAGTTATCGAACTAATCCAAGCGCTCAAAGGAATGCCGCCTGCGTATACCAGCGCCATATAGATGCATTATTCAACATTGGTCAAACTCCCGGCATAAACTTATCGTACTCGAGCCACAGCTTGGACGATATTCCGCCCCACACTGAGACATCAAACAGCTGCGCAATGTCAGATTGTTCGGCCTGAGACGCCCAATCGCCGGCGCTCATCCCATTCTTGTCCAGTGTGGTAGCATCCGCTCCGAGATCAAGGAGCAGCTTCGCACTGGACAACTGCCCTTTCCAAGCCGCCCAATGAAGACTTGTCACTCCATTACGGTCGCGAATCTTGACATCGCCACCGTGTTGCACAAGGAGTGAGATGACTTCCGTTTCTCCGTTGCCAGCTGCCCAGAAGAGCGGGGTCCAGCCTCGCCGGTCTTTTGCGTTGACGCGTGCTTCGGGGTGCTGGAGGAGAGTTTTTACTACCGCAGTGTGGCCCTGTCCTGCCGCGAGGTACAATGCGTCTCGCCTGTCGGCGTCAAGCGCGCGAGGTCCGGCTCCACACTCGATCAGTGTATTGACGCTGTCCAGGTAGCCATCGTACGCGGCTATATGCAATGGCGTAATACCTAGATTGTCCCGCTCATTCACACTGGCACCTAGACTGGTTAGTAACCGAATTATTCCGGTCTGATTTGCCGCGGTTGCCAGATGCAACGCTGTGTGGCCATTCTTGCTGCGCAAATTGACATTGTTCTGCACCTGGGAGAGGGCTTGCACCACCTCAACATGTCCATGAATCGCCGCGTGTGTCAGTGCCGTTCGTTCAGTATCGTCGGTATCGAAACATAGCTCGGGACGCCAGTCAATGAACCGTTGAACGACACGTTCATGTCCCATGGCCGCAGCTCTGCTTAATGGTGTAAAGCTGTCCTTGTCTTTGGCACAGGGGTCAGCGCCATGGTCTAACAGAAGCTGCACTGCCTCCGGCTGGTTATTTGCGGCAGCTAGATAAATCGCGGTTTTCCCCTTCCTATCACCAGTTTGTATCGAAGGCGGGACCTGCGCAAGTGCCGGGTTCAGGATGCGCTTTGGGGAGCGCAGTCTATACTCAATATAGTGCTGGTCAAGCAAGTATTGCATGGCCGTCAGATGGCCATGATGCGAAGCCCAGTGAAGAGGCGACCACTGCTCCGCCGAGTCTGGAGTATGATATCTGGCACCTTTACCCATTAAAAACCGGACGATATCAGGGTTTGGACATTGTGCGGCGAGATGAAGCGGCGTGAGACCCTGCGAGTCCCGGTCATTGACACTATACTCGGTCGAGAGCAATTTGACTATCTCAAAGTGCCCGCGCAGAGCAGCCCAATGAAGGCCGGTCCGGCCCCCAGCAAATCCCACCCCGAGGTCAGCTTTGCGGTTCATCAAAAATTGCACCATTTGCTCCGATCCATGCATAGTAGCCACTTGGAATACACTTTTTCCCCCAACAAGGCCCTCAACGGAGGCACCCTGACACAGGATAATTTCAGCCACTTCCACCAAGCTGTTCCGTGTTGCTGCGTGTAACAGCTGTAGCTGAAACTGATCAATACCCCCTGGGTTGGACAGGGCAGGCATTTGCTGTTGAAGGTTTCTCCGCAGCCAGGTGCCCAGGAAGTGGGAAATGGCCTTGTCACGTACGTCTGGCAGGACTTTGTGAAAAAGGCCTTGCGCGTCCAAGGCTCTGGAAGCCTTGGAGATGTGGTAGACGAGTGAAGGGAGGATATATCGAAGTAACAGCCAGTTGTTCAAGTGCTTCACGTAGGCGTCAAACATCTCCAGCTTCCAAGATTCAACTGGGTCAAAGCGCTCACTCCTTGCAATTAGCTGCAAATAGTATAGACAGCAGCGTGCTATACTAGCATGAATCGTGTCCTCGGCGTCCATCTTATACAAGGTCTGAGCCGTACGTTCGCCCGGGGCCGAGCCATTCGGGTGTAAAAATTCTCGGACTGTCTGGTGAATGAGTTGAACCACATTTCCCTCTGCTTGGGCGTTATTCTACGCAGTAAAAGCGACACACGCCATGACACACCTTTTATTTCCAGAAAGTTCCCACCACAGTGTATAATCCGGGTCTCCATGCTCTGAATCAGCTCGTCCTCGAAAGAATCTTCCGTGACATCATGTTCATTCTCGAGAATGGCCTTCATCGCTAGTAGATGTTGTATCTCGGTGACGGTCAACGAGCGTTCCGCAAATAAGGCGAGCTGAAACATGTTGCGCCCGTCTTCAGTATCCTGCCTTGTTCCATGGTTAAGGTTGTTTAGCATGTGCAGGTAGAATGCTTCTAGCTTTGTCGGAAGGTCAAGTAACTTTTTGAAAACATCTCGCTTTCGGAATCCCCTTTCGGCACAGAGCTGAAGCTCATTGCGTATGAGATGGACCCAGAGAAAAACGCCTTCGGCGGTCTCGACAATGTACTCAGTCGCCTCTCGCAACAATCTGCCCGTGAATCGTAGTTCGGGACCAAGGAAGGACAAAGCAAACGTTCGGATGTCAGCTTCTGTTTCGTCTTGCATTCGCATCACGTTCATCGCAGCAGCGGTTCGTACGCTATGTTGAACATATGTCATTGGTCGGCTCGCCATGAAGACTCTGAAGACGCATGGCCCAGATTGATTGCAAAGGGTTAACAGGAAAGTTAGCACATCACGTCTTTCAGAGTCCTCAGATTCATCCAGTGCATCAAGGATCAAGAATATCTCTTTTTCTACAGGATGGCCAGCTATGGACAGAAAGATTCTCTGCAGCCAGATCACTTTCCAGTCAATCGCCTTTGGGGCACACTCTGCTCGGGCGCTGCGGTATTCGCGTTGGAAATGGTAGAAGAGGGTAGGATCCTGGTCGAGAATATTCCAGAGGATCCCTTGTAGCATGTTGCGGTGGCTTCTTTCGCCATCACCATCACGGTGACTATAAAAGAAGTCTGCAATAACTGGCGTAGCTTTGAAGACAATCTTTGAACGAAGACGCTCCCTTAGATACTTTGCCAGTGTACTCTTACCGCTACCAGGCTTTCCTTCAAGGAGAAATAGTTTAGACGTGGTTGAAGTCGACCATTCGAGGTACTGGGGGTGTTGCCAAAGCCATTGTAATGAGTCTCGATGGTGATCATTAATCTTGCTATATCGAGTATTGTCGAAGAAAAGCGTTGACAGGCAGCCTGTATCGTCAGTACCGCACTTTGTCTTGAGGAACCTTTACTCACTTTGACGCTCCAGATCGTACTGAATATGCAACAGATGCATTGACTGCCAGCTGTCCTGGAGAGCGGTGTTTGTCGTGCCAGTAACAAGGATCTTCAATTGAGACGATCCTTCTCCAAAGGCACGTAGCTCATCGTTGAGGCTTCGAGCAAAGTCTAATAAGGAACTGTCCCAACTGCGTGTACTTTGTATAACGACCAGGAAACTCCTATGTTGATGCATCAGAGCGGCCATGAGCCCAGCGCAGCGTCTCGCGGACTCTAATCCAAGCAAGGTCTGCAAGAGTCGGACAAAGCCCTCTCGGCTGTATGCGGTGTATCGGTGTCTAGACAGTTGGTCCCTATCATTCGAAGAGAGGTTACTTAGCACCGAGCGAAGAAAACGAAGCAGGGCCATTTTGGCCTCATCCGCAGGGAGGCTCTCAAGGAGAACTGAGAGAGCGGCTTGTACAAAGGATCGTGAGAAGGAGTGGGTGTTAAACATGTCAGTCCAAGACAGTCTGAAGGAGATGCGGCCGCTCTCGCTTGAGTGTGTCTGCTGTATGGCCGACACAACACTGTCGAGAGTGTCGTGGTCGGTAGCGGACAGGCAAAGTACGGCGTCTTTGCCGTTCGCCTTACTCCAGGCGTAATAATCGACATTCTTTAGTACCCAGTATGAGCCTGGGTCAGTGGAGTCGATGGCGGGCCTAGGTACATGCATGACTCGAGGTACTGCCTTGAGCATTTGGAGAACCTGAGTTGCGTTCAACCCTGACAGAGACAGCTCCAGACCGCTCTCCCACTCTACAGCATAATCAGCACCGTCTCGAAGTGGGTAGAGCGGTGCTCACCGTTTGAACTAAGAGCCGTTCCGACTCGGGTGACACCCTGTTGCTGATTTTTCGAGGGAGTGGTCTGTCCTGGCAGGGCCTGTATGAGCTCGCTCGCAAACGCAGCAGCTGTCATGGCCGCATACGGCTGCCATTGTTTATTCTTGTGTGAGTCGGAGTAGTCACAGATGCCTCTGATAACTAGACATGGTAGGATGTTCATGAGACCTGCAGCCTCCATCTCGAAGCAGATGACTCCAAGTTCCTTTCTCAGGCGCTCTCTGGTCGCCCCATGCTTCATTACTTGATTTCCGCTTGCAATCAAGCCCTGAAAGACTCGGGGCGAGGTATCCTGGCGAGGCCGGCGTTGAACTAATCTCGAACGGTCGCAGTGCTCGCAAGTTGCCGTTGCGCAATGATCGTACCCCGGGTGGAATAGCAGGTCGTTGTCCTGGCCCTGGTGTGAGAAATCTGGAGCTAGTTTGGGATACTGCGAGAAAGCGGACTCGAGTAGCTCTGGGATGCGATTTCCCTTCATGAGATGCTCAGCCTCCACGTACGTGAGCGCCTTCAGCAGCTCCTCCGGTGGCTGATTTAGCGAACCAACACGCTCAAACGAGCCATTCCCATGCTCCTTGCCAAAATCGAATTGGATCACACCCCCAGAGCCACGACCAGGCTTACTTACCACAACATCGCCCAGTCGAATGTCGGTGTCGTCGTGCGGGGCACCACCACCAATACCGACCATCAAGCCGTACTTGAGCCGCCTGAACGTCTGACGCATCCGGGTTCCAACAACAGCAGCAGATGTGACTCCATAGATTCCGGCTGGCAGACAGGTTATGACAATATTGTACGAGGCGATGCGACCGAGACAGTAGTTGTTGTCGTCGTTGGGATCCTGGTCGGCCGGCTTTTCGTGCTCCTCATCCAGCATCGCTCTTGCCGCCGTCATCTCCACGGCAAGAGCGCAGATCCACGCAATGGAATACTCGCTGCTTGGGAGAGAAACCATCGTGCACTACCGACACCTTTTTGCTGCGATGTGGGAAATTGCAGAGACGCGCAGTTTGCCCGCCATACCCCTCATCGCAGCTGAGGCTGCCATATGGCAGCCCTATAGTACCCGATATTATACCGGCTCGGAAAAGCGTCCACCCGGTTGCTCAGGCCTCTCTGTGGACTAATAGGAGCCTCGGGCCCGGCTACGTACCGTCAAATATAATAGGAGTCTGTTGGAGAGAGCCTTATGGGCCAAAGAAGTAGCGTAGGCAAGTGCTAAGGTCTGCTGGTATATATTAGCCCGCTAGCCGGATGTACATCTTGGTCTAGGAGTAATTCTTAAATACTTTCTTCTTTTATATGAGGGACTTTTGCTCGTTTCCTTTTGGTTTGTTTCTCCATTAAGGGCATTTGTCAGGCAGCGCCCCCTCGCACAGCTTGAGGCTACAGGAGTAGAATATTACTACTATAACTACCGTGGTTGATGCTACTGCTACTACAATAATCACCCGATTTGATGACGCGGCCCAGTCACGCCACACTTGCCCGGGCGAGTCCATAATCCAGTCTTCCAGGACCTCTATATGATCGCCCTTGTAGAAGCAGATGCTGGGCAATGTGCTAAAGCATATACATGGCGCTAGAAACACACGCGAAGACATTTCCTTCAACCAATTGAAACTATTCTACAACTGTAGCTTATAGTTACCAACTCAACTTCTAGTCCTTTCAAAGTCTTGAGTCTCCTACCTGCGCCCCAAATGCAGTCTCGAGGTTGGCGTTTAGAATGCGCTTTACTATTCCTTCCAAATCCTCCTCGGTTAATGAATTTGCGCCAATCGATCTCCAAGCAATAATCCCATCTGGACGGACAAGAACTGCCCCATGATCTCCTACTCCTGTCAGTTCACCCCACTTGCCCCCTTCATCAACCCAGTCCTCTCCACCAAGTATCTGCACATCCAGCAACTTCGATTCCTCCAGAAGGCCAGCCCATTCCTTGGCCTTGGTAAGAAGCACGCATTTATCCCTCCGCACAAGATCTCTCGTGGATCTCCTGACCCCGTCCCTCACAACCCAGAAGTGCGGCATATAGTGCCTTGGGATCGTGGACGGGTGGTAAGTGCAGACATCAAACTCCCCATTGTCACCAATCTGTCCATCGTGTCGTGTCGCCTCCCCCTCATTATCCATATCAACAGATGGATAGAACCACCCTGCCTCTGCGCCGGGGGCATGGAACTCCTGATCCAGCGCTCTCTGTGCTGCCCTTACTGCATCCCGCACCTGCCCATGCAGTGGATGGTTCTCGTCAAAGTATACATCGAACGAGGCCTAGTTCTCCGCAGCGCTCTTGGGAGGATTCATCCAAAGTGCGCGGTTCATGCCAAGTGAGTGACACCGCAGATTGAACAAGCTCGTCTCCGTGGGTGGAGAGAGATGGATGCTAGGAGGCCTACAGGGCCGCCGCCAATAATTATCACGGACATTTTGCGGGTTAGTGGGGGATTTTCAGTACGGGAAGAGGAGGTAGAGGCCAGGGAGGGGATGAGGAGAGAAGGAGGGAGGGAAGGAGTGTCCGTGGGTGTTATCTATTCTCTTCAAGTATGGATGTTCTACTAGTTCTACATACACTGCGTGCGGGGTGCTTGTGAGGGCTGGGTCATAGGATATGCATAGCCCATTGTCACCATAATAAGCAACAGCCAAGACAACTAACCTACCCGATACACGTTCTGTGTGGCCAGAATCAGTACCTTTTGAAGGCCTGATACACACAAGACAGGCTAAACAGAGGCTAGGACCTCTCTACATTCGAAACCCCCGTACAGTTCTGCAAGACCTCAGCGACCCTGAACATGCCCACTTCTATAATAGCGCACTCCCGTACCACCACCCTACCCTCATCGCTTAACCTGCCCTGAATATCTGCCGTGCTGTAGCAGGACCCAAGTAGCATCGAAGTAAGCATCACCAGCCCGCGGACTGTTTTTGCTGGTTGTTCTGAAGCTCCAGATGATGGTGACGTGTGCGATGTGGAAGAAGAAGTTTAGACCAGCTGTGGCGTAGCAGATGCCAGTGGGTGATAGCAATGGAAAACTGGCTAAGCCTATATAAGGCCAACGGCTCAATGCCTGCATATACGCATGCCACGGAGTAATCTGACACCTAAAGTTTGAATATGGATGGCTTTTTTTCTGGATATTGGTATCCGAGTAGCAGGCTAGGAATACCCTGCAATCCCACAAGGCAGTCCCATGAAGGCCCCATAACTGGATGGTATGCTATGGGCTCTTCAGTCTCTAAAGCTACATAATATTGCAGCATTAATTGAACCAATGCTTTTATATAACATCTAGGTCACTACCGCCATTCCATTGGCTGGTTGGCGTACAAGGCTTGCAAATCATTTCTCGTCCCAGCATAGTCTGCCCTCGTATTTCTCCACTGGCCCCCACCCCGCTAGTGCCTGCAACTCAGCCGCAGAGCCCGGGGGCTTTCTTCCCCTCCATTAACAAGCACTTGCCTTGCCCAAGCGTGTTCCTGGATGTCTCAACTTGCATTAGAAGCGAACCTTTGACTGGTCCAGACACCAACTTGGCGGATACCAAGTCTCAACAAACTCACCGCTCGCCCTCGACACCAAGAAATGTCCCCACAGCCTCCTATCAGGGCTAAAAGTGTGGAGTGTTGATTGAGGTTACAGGACGGACTTAGGCCCGTAACCTTGGAGGCTTGCCCCTGGTCCCGCTCCCTGTAATGAGGAAAAGGCTCGAAAAACCAAACCATCCTCGCCTCAAGGGTACATAAACCTCGTAAAGGGTCCAGTTCGGACTTAAGCAGACACCCCTCAACCTCCACTCCCACAAACAAAGTACGCCTCCCCTTCCAGTTCCCCTTGGGAGACCTCACACTTACCTCACACTCCCCAGCTCTTCATAACCAAACAACCAACTCACAACATTCCACCATGCACCTCTCCGTCAAAACAACCCTCCTCGCCCTGGCAACGCTACTCCCACTAGCTTTGGGCGAGGCCCAGCCCCAACCGACGTACGCATACGTTGCCCCCGGCTTCTCGTGCCCCGCGTCATCGCAGGGAGAATATCGGTGTGCGGGAGACGGGGCTACCATTGTCATCTGCCACAACCAAGTGTGGCAATCTAGCGCTGTGTGCGGAGCGGGATGCTGCGGATATAATAATGTAAACCATCAGACTTATTGTTATTGCTAGAGATGGGGCATGAAGGGGCTGATGCGTGGATGGATGCATTGGATGTGGAATGGCTGAGGCGAGGCGAGGCGGGGAGGCTTAGAGGCTTGGCCCGTGTAGGGCTGGAGGCTCGCCCCGCTCCGTGTCAGGAACAGAATGCAACCTAAACGCTATCCATATAAACCCCATAAACCCTCCCATCTCTAACTTGAATCTCAATCCTTTTCACCAACCTACACTCCCACGATAAAAAAGTACGCTTCCTCCCAGAAAAACCAAGAAACCAATCTCACACTCCCCAGTTCCCCACGAACAGTCGACTCAACTCTCAACCATCCCACTCAATCAAAATGCAACTCTTCAAAACAATCATCATCGCCTTAGCGACCCTCCTCCCCCTGGCTCTAACCCAGTCCGTGCCCGTCCCAACAAATCCCGTCGGTAACGGCTTGCCATGCTCCAGCGGGCTTAATGGTGCATACCATTGTTCAAACGACCGGTCTAGCATTCAGATCTGCGATAACGGGACGTGGAGAACTAGCGCTCTGTGTGGGTTGCGCTGCTGCGATTACAACAGCGGGAATGCTTTGCCCTACTGCTATTGCTAGATAGACCGTGAAAAAAATGGTGAAGTCGGTTGACGGGTATGGAATTGATGGGCGAGTGGACCCTGGACGAGGTGTGGGTGAGAGGAGGGACGAATCCGCGGGTTGTATATAAAACGCCTTGTTGTACTGGTGAGCAATAATTGGTCTTTATGAGCAAGCAAGCGGGCCGGTTATTAGATTCAGTACCTATGCCTCACTCAGCCTCAAAACGAAAAGGACTATTCTAGGCTGGATCAGGCCTGCCTTGTTCCTCATTATTATCCTTGTTAACCCAATAGAACCATTCGCCCTAGCCAAAATATCCTCCACGACGCCCTCATCCAGCACCAAGTCACATGGCCTGGTAATATGCGTATCCCTCAATTCCGTCTCCTTCAGAATGGGACAGAACGGGTACATGCTATTCCCATCCTTAGCCCCGAACGTATCCTCTTCAAATCAAGCATCCCAAAATTACCAACCTGCCACGCAAGCGCAAAGTGATCCTCCCCCGTCGTCATCACCCGGTTCCTGAACCAGCTAGATACTTAATCAACCCCCGCTAAGGCCATCGCCCAACCATTATCAGTCTAGTCGTCCTTAGCCCTAACTCTGGCCTAGCACTGGAGTAAACTGACATTATGTATTAACATCCGCATCCTATCCTCGGTTCTGTAGTTCTAATACTCTGATTGTCGAAATATCGATTGGAAAGTTACGAAACCATCAAGGACCCTCTGACCTCGAGAGCAAACCTCAGTTAAGCGCCCGGAGCAGCAGCGCGCTTAGAGCATCAGTGTGATTGGTTAGTAGAGCATGTAAGCCAAGACACACGACGTCAAGGAGTCAACCCCCTTCTTTCCATGCACTTTATATCCCGTCCGTCGTAGGCCAGTGAGTAGAGAGCTCATCTCTCGAAGGAGGTCCTTTTCAACAAGGTGCGGCGATTCAATCGAATCTTTGATGTTCTTGAGCCTGTCGAGGAATATCGGCGCGGCGGCTATCATCCGGTGAACCTCCACGACGTCTTCAATGAGAGGTACAGGATTGTGGGAAAGTCGGCCTTTGGACAATTCTCAACTGTATGGCTCACACAGGATCAATTGTGGGTATGCCCCTTGTAAAAAGTCTTGCACGCTAACTCGGCTGTTCAAGACTCAATCGACAGGTCGCGTTGAAGATACAAAAGGCGGATGCTTCGGAAAGCAACCAAGAGCTCGATACATATCTTCTCCTCTCAGCCTCCAATATCGATCATCAAGGAAGAGGACATGTTCTTGAGTTGTTGGATCATTTCCGGCATGATGGTCCAAATGGAACGCACCTTTGTCTTGTGCTCCCCGCGATGGTATCTGATGGCAAAGATATGACACGATGCAGCCTATGTAAGAACAATCTCCAAGCAGCTCTTGCTGGGCCTTGATCTCCTCCATTCGCCAAGCGTCACTCACTGCGGTAGGTCGGCGCCTGATCGGGATTGAAAACTCGGTAGCTCTCTGACTTGATTGACGCAGACCTACAACCAGCCAATATCATGATTTCAACTGCACACAGAGATATTCTGCTAGAGCCTCCAGAGTTCAGTCTTGTCACATGGCTAGACGAAATGACAATGGATGATAGCGCACCGAAATATCTGATACCTTCGCAGAGACGTCGCGGACAGTTAGACGAGGCAGACTGCTCAGAACTCGTGGGCAAGATTGGGGACCTTGGTGGAGGTAGGGCTGCACCTATTTACATATTCATTTAAAATAGGTACAAAAAACTCTCATCAATCAGCTGTACAGAGTCAACCGTGCAATGACAAACCAGTTACTCCTACAGCTCTCCGTGCCCCCGAGCTCATCCATCGAAATAGTTGGAACTCCAGCATTGATATCTGGGCTTTGGGCTGCTTGGTATGGTTGTATAAACTTCCTTAGCCTGAGGCGCCCAATTGACGCGGGAAAAGATATTTGAACTGGCAACCAACGAACCGCTCTTTTCACTGGGAACATTGTGGATGAGGAGCATCTTGATCTTATCTGTCGACTGCTTGACGGCGATTGTCGCATAAATGAGACTTTTATACAGCATCTGTTCGACAGGTTGCCTGCGAACTTTGGTGCGACGAATATCAAGTCTTTTGCCTCCTTCCTCTGGCCGATGCTGCAATAGGACCCTCGGAAATGAAAGTCGGCTGCTGAGGTACTTCATGACCCCTTCCTGACTGAACATGTATCTGAAAAAGGGAAACATGATAGTGGGATGGAGTCGAGTGGGCAGTGATCCTACGGCCAGATGCTCCTTGGTCCTGGCCGTTTTTGTTCCACGCTAATATTCCTGTCCAGACGTAGCACCGATATCGGATTTGTCTTTTACTCATTCTGTTCAATAATATCAGACATTCTTCAATAGATGGATACATAAGGAGCGAGAAAAGGATCCCCTGCCTTGGAATTGGGAAAACCACGCATTCTAGCGCATGGCTATATTCTTCTAATGTGTTAGATGGCGACTGTAAAGGCACTAAATAACAAGATGTTGAGCCGGAGCATTTAGCTCACATCGGGGGTACCGAGCACTGCCGACGGAACTGACTCTTGTTGCCGTTTTCTATACAGAAATTACTACTAGAATGCTGACAATCCTACGGTCAATTGTGCAGTTGATGTACTCTATAACTACCTTGCGTCTGCGTCTGCATTTGTCTCTTATTTTAGCTGCTCGTACACGCAGTTTGTCGTCCTCAACTTCCGCTGGCATGTTGCGCAAATCAAGTCTCTGGAAATGCCGGAGGAGCAGAGATGACCTCGGACAACTGAGTCGATTCTACCACGCTTAGGCTCGCAACGTGAATAGCAGTGGAGCCTCAATATGTCTCCACTCTGAATTCTAGAAAAATTCGGTATATGATCATATCTCCTGGATCTTTGTATATACCGCAATGGCGTTGATATACCGGAAAAAGGCGCATCAGTGATCTAGAAAACCAGCCGAACAATATTGAATGTGATTGGCCCAGAGACAGCGGGGAAGGACCGTTACGGGCACACGTGGGCCGTGGCCATGAATGAGTGATAAACCCTGTCCATATCAACGCTGAAAGTCAATCTAATCACCAGCTTATCAAGGAGAGCGGAACTGAGATAGGAATGGTATATTTTCAATGATCAGCGCTGGTGATTAGTTGACGCCTTTGGGTCCGTGTCCAAATTGCATGAAAGTTTCTTGGTTGGTGCATCGCTTGTATGTAGCGTCTACGTGATTGGGCATACGTACGGAATATGGGTGCTAGGTAGTTTGAGTTGCGGTACTGCTGCTGGCATGAAGCTGTCAAAGTGTCATTTATCCCTTGTATACACCGTGGCACATCCAGCAAGGATCTGCAGAGGTTTAGCTAGCCTCGTAGGAGAGGAAATGCCAGCATTCGACTAATCTCCAATTATTTCGCCCGACGCCTTGAATGCTACATTTCTTGTCTCTATCTGTCAAAACGGCCGGACCTCGTGCGTCGGAGAAAGGTCCTAGCGTGGTTAAACAGCCTACTAGTGAGTAGTGGGTGAAAGTGATCGACATTTCTTCTGCCCGCGTGTTCGCCGAAATTGATTGCTCCCCGCAGTTCACGGATGCGTCCCAAACTAAACCTCGGTCCAGCCCTAGCGAGTAATCGCCATGGCCTCTCAAGCACCAAACAAGAATATTGGCAGACAAGGAACAGCAGCAAGGGCTCAAGCTTCTTTGTCCTGGCAAGGCTTGACCAGGAATCAAGAGTTCTCTTCCATACTTGCAGCCGTAAAAACGAAGGCTTGTTTTGCTTCAATAAGGGAAGAATGGATCTTGCAGGCCTCGGCGGTTTCATTTGCCCCACACGCGGCAGTTGCTCCCTCGGCACTCTCGGAGACGACTCCTGTTTCAGGAACGTCCAGACTAGGACTCCAGCAGCATCAGTAGACTACTATTGGATCAAGCCTGCGACTAGGTTTCCCCGAGATTCACGCGAGCGTTGGGTTGGGTCGGGTGACAAGTCGCACAAGCCCCTGTCAATCCTAGCCATGCGAAGCATTCCAGGCTATTTCCAAGGTCTCCCCCGCACCTGGCATGGAATTTGGGAACAAAACAGCCCTAACCCGCCGCGTCGAAAGGTGGTTGGCCTAGAAGTGTGGGGTGCAGGAAACACCATCGCGGATATGAAACGGGGCGCATCGCATCGCGAATTTTTGGACTCACTCTGAGTCTGAGGCTTGGACTGTCCGTATTTTCGTCGGCAGTTATAGACTATGGAGTATAGCCTAGGACTGTGGTGTCGTAGATGTTGTTTCGCAGCTCGCTGTCGTGTGGGGTCAGAGAATGAGAATATAAATATGGCTACGAAGTTCAGGTAGAGAGGGTTTTTTTCTCAGCTCAAGCCCATCAAGCAGGATACCACCGCATCCCAAGTCCAGTCCTTCATCCACCTCCACGCCCTCGCCTCGCTATGACTCTCCGATCTCTTCTCGTTGCTGCCCTGGCCGCCCTGGCCGTTGCTAGCCCCGTCCCGACGACCGAGCTCGAGGCTCGCCAGCTCGCCGACACGGCCAACGACCTGAAGAGTGGAGCCTGCAAGGCCGTTACCTTTATCTTCGCTCGTGGCTCAACCGAGTCCGGTAACATGGTGCGTACACTGCATCCATCATCCACCCCGACCAAAACACCCATCTGCATCTCCAAAAAGGCAGTGCAAACAAACCTAACACATACCTATAGGGTCTCGTGGTTGGTCCCGGCGTCTGCTCCAACCTGAAGCTCAAGCTCGGCGGCGACGTCGCCTGCCAGGGCGTCGGAGACGGCTACACAGCCGAGCTAGCGCCCAACTTCCTGCCGCAGAATACCAACCAGGAGAGCATTGATGCTGCCACCGATATGTTTGAGCTCGCGGCATCGCAGTGTCCGGATACGCAGATTGTTGCGGGTGGATATAGGTACGCACTCACTTTCTATACACCCACCTACTCACCTCTTCCCCTCCAACAACCAAACCGGGGCAGCAGATGCTGATAATGGTACAGCCAAGGCTCCGCCGTAATGGACAACTCCATCCAGAATCTCTCGGACTCGGTCAAATCAATGGTCAAGGGCGTGGTCCTCTTCGGCTTCACGCGCAATCTCCAGGATGGCGGCAAGATCCCCAACTACCCGGCTGACCAGACGAAAGTGTACTGTGCCGTCGGCGACTTGGTCTGCTCGGGGACGCTGATTATCACCGCCGCGCACTTGACCTACGGGGCGAATGCGGGCGCGGCGGCGACCTTTTTGGCTAGTAAGGTTTCTGTTTAGGCGAGCTAGGTTTCTGCTATGGACTCTGTGTGCTTGCGTTGAGGGCTATGGGACTTTGGGAGGATTTTGGAGGAGTGAAGGAGCTGTTTGGGGAGCTTGAGCTTGGTGTATGTATTGTATGTGCTGGTCACATGCTACACGGTGGTGCTTCCGAGCAGATTTCTTTTTAAGGGGGATACTAGTCTTTCTGAATACTTCCAATTCAGTACCTCTTGATTATACGACTAGTTCCTGTCTGGCTCGAGATACATATGTAACCAACGACTTGACGGTCGAAACAGTATGTGTATAGCCACTATAGCCACAGTCGCTAAGGCGGGCATTTTGGTGCAACCCTCTGCTCCGTTCTCGATAAAGGCATACCTATCTCTGAAGAATCTGAGTAAATATGCTATGCATGAAAAAGAAGGCAGCGGCGGCAGGGACGGGGCAGAGGGCGTTGACTTGAGATTGGATGCTCTATCTGGGTTTGTTTGGTGTGGGTGAAAGTGGCTGCTGCTACTTGAGGAGTGTCATTATGGTTAGCTCCAGATCTGGATTTACAAGCATTGCCTGTTATATCAATTCTTTATTCGTTCAGCCTCTGCCTTATCCGGCACGGCCCCTCAGTTGAACTGAGGCGTGTCGATTGCAGTGACAGCTGGGTACGGCTTTTGAGGTTAGGGTCATGGTTATCCTACTGTACCCGCCGCACATATATGTACAGCTAGTGTGATAGGCCTAGAGAAAGCCGGCAGTTTCTATACTTCTTACTCTGATTGATAGGTCGTTGCCGGAGGAGATTTCAGCTATGGTAGATGTACTCACTCGGGAGGAATATCCGGCATTTCCCTGCTAAATGGAATAGTAGAATGGGAAGTAAAGGCCCTCTGGTGCGAGAAACGTCCTATAAACATAATGTTGGTACAACAATGTTTCTCTTTCGCATCAAATATAATTCCCCACTAATGGCATGCTCAGAAACATATACAAAGTACTGTACACAGCGCCATCTTTCTGCCACCTACAGCGCATACTTCCACGCCTCCATCGGCGGCGCCCAACTAACCAGCCAATTCGGCGTGATTGCGTGCGAGCTATACTGCGTTTTGAAGCCCTCAACCACGCTCTTCTTCCCACAAACACCATCACCGCCGCTATGACTGCTATGACCAGCAGGAGTATAAGGAGTCGAAACCCTCTCCTTAATCCACCGCATCCACTTCCCGCGACTCGCCTGAATAACCGGAAAATGCTGCATCCCCCCATAAACAGCCATCTCGAGTCCCTGCGCCTCATTGCCCTCAACCGCACACGTAGCCTCGATATCGTCCTCGAGCATATCAACGGGAAGCGCATCCTCCTCGCCAACGATTACCAGCATCGGTCCCCGGAACGCTTTGCGGCCAGCAGATGCAACCTCCTGCCACTCGCGCACGAGCGGATCCGCCGTCCAGTTTGCGCGCACCTGCTCGGTGACAGAAAGAAAGGCCAGCGTATCCGTCGCCAGACAGCCACCAACCGGCTCGAGGACGTTGTGCCACCTGTCATACGCGGCCTCGCTCATCCCCGTGTCATTGTACTCGGGATACACAGCCGTCACAGCCGCCACGATCTTCACCTGGAGACCCAGCGCCGTCGGCGCCCAGATGGGCACGGTCGCCGTATCCTCCGTGCCGCCAAAGACCTGCATCGCGCGCTCAATCTCATCGATTACCCGCGTCGCCGGAGAGATTGAGATTGTGCCCCGGTACCCCTTTTGCGGATGGGCGGCTTGTCGCTCGGCGAACGACCACGCAACGCCTCCGCCCTGCGAGTGGCCCATGGCCACGAAAGGTCCGTCGGCGTCGAGGTTCGCTGGGAACGCTTTGCGGACTGCGTCGATGGCGTACGCGACGTCGTTGGCGCCTGCGGGGCTGGTGAGCCAGGCGTGGGATTGGACGCCATTGGGGAGCGTCGTTACGCCCAGCCCCGCGTAGTCGGTTGCGATGACGGCGAAGCCGTCGAGGGCTAGGGAGTACGGGGTCATGAAGTTGTATTGGAGCGAGCGGTAGTTTGAGGGGGCGCAGGGCGGGAAGACGCCGGATGTGCCGTGGGCCCAGGCGACGAGGGGAAATTTGGTGCTTGTATTTGAAGAGGAGCAGGTCGAGCTCGAGTGTTGGGTTTTGTATTCGAATGGAGCATACGGCCACAAGACGAACGCAGAGACGGGGACGACCGTCCCGTTGAGTGACTCGGAGGTATACATGATCCGCGACATGGTC
Source organism: Aspergillus pseudodeflectus (assembly GCF_044049435.1). Lineage (NCBI taxonomy): Eukaryota > Fungi > Ascomycota > Eurotiomycetes > Eurotiales > Aspergillaceae > Aspergillus > Aspergillus pseudodeflectus. The sequence continues at coordinate 379,541 of NW_027263801.1, read as the reverse complement.
AGGCCACCGGGGACGGTGTAGTTTGTGATGTCTGTATGTTCCTCGACGCGGAGAAGGGTCCCCGGTTCCATGGACGGATCAAAGTCATCGGGGATGGTGTAGAAACCGTCGAGGCCCTCGTGGGCAAACGAGGCGCGCTCAAAGGCGATGCCCATATCGACAAAGTCCTGGCAGTCTTTGTCGCATGCTGTGCTGGTGCTTTCCTGAGCCGAGGCGGAGGTTGCGAGGAAGCTTGAGAGCGCGATCGCAATGGATATGCTTTTCATTGAAAAGGGGAGAAGGGACTTCATCGTGCTGATGTCGATGACCCTACTAGGATGACAGTACAATGGCAATTATGCTGATGCTGATCCCCAAACCTCTATACCATCAGACCTCCCCATACTATTTATGCCCCTCATACAACAACCATCTACGAGAACACCTCCCTACCTAGTCATGACCACCTGAGCCTCGGTGCTAACCGAAAACAAGTATACGCTTGCGATCCGCATACGGTAGAGGCGCAGGGCTTGGCATTTATTTAGGGGCCCGACGCGAATACGCATACGCATACGCATACGCTCCGAGTCCCACGGGGCACCGCACTTGCATGATTTAGCGCAAGCCTCAAAGTATGTATCTACTCCGTACAAGTCGAGACTGACTCACTGCAGGGTGCAGAATTTTTTAGATGCTTACTCCGTATTGAATATTCGCTTCCAAATCCATGGGGCCCGTTGACAGCGTCTAGACTGTGGCGCGGCGCTGCGCCTTGGAGGCCTCGGAGTGACAATGTCGTCGTCTCTTTCTCTTTCTGGAAGGAGACTGCTATATAGTACATGCAGGGCTTCAGAGTCACTTTTAACAAGGGCGTGGTTGAAATCTCTCAGAAACAAATTATCCTCCAATCCTATTGAATTGGGCATTTGACTCATCTCGCACTTCGCACGTTACTTGTCGGCTGTCTTTCACGTTTATTCACCGACATACTACATACTCTATTCAAGTATACCGAACCCGAGCCGAACCAACCGAACAATGGCGTCCCTCATCCTTATCGGCGCAGTGCTTGTTGCTGCAAAAGCCGCAGATGAGCACGAGAAGAAGAAACGCGATGGACCTTCAGCTGTCGACAATATCATCCCATTTACCCCTCAGGAACAAGATACACCCCTTACAGAGCCTATGTTTACTTCGAAAAGAGACATCTTGAGCCGGAGATACTGGCACGAGCGCCGGAGATCGAAGAAGCATGTCCAGATTGCTAGCTGTAGTCCGCCCCCGTATGAAGTGCAGCCTATGGTATGTTGATGATCAACTCGAAGGGGAGTAAATCCATGGCAGGAATAATTGCCTAACATGACTCTTGATAGTATCGAGAACCCGAGTCTGAAAAAGACGCAATCTACGAGCTAGACGGCTCGCCAATTCCAACAGAACATTCCGTGCATGAATTGGCCGGACCGAAGGCGCGGACAAGATTCTCCCTTGGCGAGTACCAAGTCCGATAGCATACTCTTGTTTCTTGTCGGTGGTCTTGGCTACTGAACTGCTGACCGGTTTTCTTGGGGTCGGATGTTTAAGCTTATGCGCGTGTATTATACTCTACCTGTGGAGCGTTCTGTTTGTACCTTTTGTATTTGGTTGTATCGTGTGGGAATGAGTTTCCGCGGCTTCAGCTATGAATACAGATCCTAGATAGAGAATACGATGGATACGGTTCCGGAGCTGTTAATCTAGTCAAAGGCGTGCCTAAATCCACCATCCATCTTCTCCAGTATGTATAGTTGCGACTGCGCCCGACTCAAATTAAAAGCCACCGACCTCTCGCACGAGTCCTTTTCAGGCATATCAGGCAGATGCATAACATGAATTTGTAATTGATGTTGCACCGCCGATGACTCCAAAAGACGCCAGCAAAACGCCGCTGACGGTGACGTGAAGGTGCATGAAGAAGACTGAAGCCTCCCACGGGCCCGAAGACAGGGACCCCGGGTCCACAGGGTCGCAAAGCGGCTGAGGCTTAGACGGTAGCCTATACTACTCGGAGTCGGAGATGGATGAAACCCCAGGTTCACGGTCTAGATCTGACAGTGCCGGAAAAACCGGTGAAGAAGTTGCTGCAGTCGTGGTTCATCGGATTTGGAATCTGATCGCCGTCTACTTGTCCCATTGCAGCAGGTGGATGCCCCGCTCCACCAAAAGACGAATTCACCAATCAGAGTCACGCTCAGACGAGCCACTGCGCTGTGATTGGACACACGGCTCAATTTAAGGTATTCCAAATTTCGGTCTTGGCTGAATAATCTCTGGGGCTGAGTCGGGCTCCAACTCGTGCAACAGGGCTGATCCGCCTGTCAAGAAACTTTAAAAAAGCCCGTGTGTACGGAAGTGAGTCGCGAATACGATATCTAATTCTCTAATACTCTAATACTCTAATATCCACATAATGGCCATGTTGACTGCCGATGCCCAGAGCAAGTTCCGGCCTCGGCGCCGCCACAAGAAGTCGAGGAATGGATGCATGGAGTGTAAGCGGAGGAGGATCAAGGTCAGTCTTTTGAATAGAGTCAGCTCACGCGAGATGTACTAATGCTTGACAGTGCGATGAGATGAAGCCGTCGTGCTCAAGATGTATCCTGACCCGGCAAGAGTGCATCTACCAGCCAACATCACCCCCGGCGCAGGCTGCAGCGAGTGTCGAGCCATCGCTGTTTCTGCCGCCTCCAAGCCCGCGCAGTGCAGTCTCGCCCTCGCCATCGCCGTCGTATGAGATTCCGAGACTGTCGCCGGTCCCGTTTGTCAAGCCCACGCAGCACTTTGACTTTGACACGACCGACGCTGGCCTCTACCACCACTACCTGCAGCACACCTGCCGCTCGCTGACCGACAACCAGCGAGATCACCACGCCCTGCAAATATGCATACCAACCTTGGCGCTGCGGAGCAAGACCGTCTACCACTCCATCTTGGCCGTCTCCGCCGCGTGCATGTGCTGCGACATGATCTACAAGGACCCCCCGCCGGATATCAGCACCGTGAGCAACACCCTCATGGCGGGCTACCACCACTACAACCTCGCCAGTGAACGCCTACGCGAGTTGATCTCAAGACCCAGTCCAGCCAACGCGGAGCCCCTTCTCGCCGCTCCCCCGCTGCTCGTGCCCTTTGCAACAGCCAGCCAGCAGATCAACCACTGGATCTCCAGCCGCTCAGAGGGGCATCCATCGCAAAAGCTCCTTGCCACAACCCCGCGAGACGTCATCATCCTCTCGCGCGGCATCAGCGCTACAATCCGGGCTCTGGCCTCCCACCCCAGCAGCTCCTCCCTCCCAACATCCCCACAGACTTTTCTGTCTGAAGAACTCGACAACATGGACATGGACGCCGCGGGACTAGACACATACAACGACAGCCCGCTTAACCCATCTCCACCAACAACAACAACCCCCTTACCCCCGTCACACAACCACCCAATGTACCACATCATCAAAAGCACCAGCGAAGCGGCATTCGCCAAGCTCCAAGACCGTCTCGATTCCGCCTTCATCTTCTCCTCGCCACCCTCGCAATCCGAAAACACAACTCTCAACCCCTCCGCCCTCGCCGCCTGCGCCTCAGCCCTCGACTACATCTCCACCCTCCGCTCCGCCGTCTTCCCCCCCGCCCACCTCGCCCCGGGCGAAACCATCCCCCTCCCACCCACAATGACCCACACCCCTCACCTCCCCACAATCCCCCCCTGGCTCGCAGCCTTCACCTGCCGCCCCTCCACCCCGTCCCCAACAGCCCACATGACCCGCCCCTTCCTCAGCCTCTTCGTCCACGCGCCGCAGGCATACCTCGACCTGACCCTGCCCCTCCTGGACAAACGCCTCGAGGGCCCGATGCACAATACGACGCCCGGGGGCGTGCACGACGAGCTCGGTGTCGTCGAGGCGCTTGCGCTGGATATCTATGCGCATTGGAGCGTGCTGATGTTTTTGGTCGCCGAGGAGAGCTGGTTTATTGGGAAGCTGCCGCAGATTACGCTGGCGGGGATGCTGAATCGCTTTGGGGAGGATTTTGTCGCGAGGATTTGGGGGGGTGCGAGTGCGAGTGCGAATGCGTCTTCGGGGGCTGGTGTCGCCGCGGGGCAGGGGGGGCTGGAGTGTGGGGAGTGGTGGCCGAGTAGTATGTTGAGGATTCAGAGGGAGATTGGGAGATATCGATAGCGTCAGCGTCAGCATCAACATCAGCATCGTGGATGGTGCGGTAGATTGGGGTTGGGAGGTGGAATTGTACCATGTTGTAGAAATGGGTGGTTTATAGATTACCTTGGATTTTTTGCGTTTGGCGCTCGTTTGTTATGAGATACACGGATTACGACTTGGATACTCCTTACACGTGGTGAAAAGCACAGAGATAAAAAGTGATTACGTTCAGCTTGAAAGCTTCTTGATTGAAACGAGGACATGAACATTATTGAAGGTGGCTGTCATGCATGCTTATATTGTACAAGGCTTGGCAGGGACGAGCCCTCCCGCTTGCGATACTTCAGGACAGGTATATAAAAAGAAGAAGAGTGGAAGGAAAGAGGTATCACTCGAAGAAGCTAATCGATGACACGGTCAAGCTCACCAGGTTTCCCGCTTGATTACCCCATTGTCCCAGGGGGAATGGCACACAAGTCGTTACCTGGCCCCGCCCCACCCAGGATTCCAAATATTGCGAACAAAGAAAGCAGAAAGGATAAAAGTAGCCTCGGATAAACAACAGGACTCTACGGGTCCCCGGAAATCCGTCCTTCCGCTTTAGGGGGCGCAGTTTCGAACCGAACAGGGAAAACATGGAGGTGGCGCAGTTCAGACTTCAGAGATAGATGAGACTCCACCACGTACAAAGAGCGTATGATTTGTATTACAGTTACTATACTCTGTAGAAGAATGCCACGTGCCGAGCCCACCCCCTCGGCTGTGCCGCGCCAATGCCCCAGAAAGACGGCCCATTCTATGCTTCCAAGCGGGACGAAGGATACTAGGGTGCAATGCAGACGGCACCGGCCGCGTTCCGAGGGTGTGGCACGGAGGTGGTCTGCCGACATGCATGGTACGGGCGGGACTCTGACAGACAGCGCGGTGGGAACCCGCAGTTCAATGCAGTGTTGACTCGTGCGTGGATGTTTCTAGCGAATCGCTAGGGATTAGCGGATACCGGGGTGTGAGCGAGCGGGGGCGCGGCGCCCGGGTATGCACTGTGCAATGAGCCTTTTCTGGGAGGGGGTATTTTGTCAGGGTGGGCCGTGGTCCATGGGATCTTTGCACCTGTCTAGAAGCGTGGCAGTGTGGCACCCCTGGGCCCTGATGGAGGGTGGGGTGGATGCACGCCTTGGCCATCTGGGATCTGCCATACGGGATACACGGGTGACGGGAGGAAGGCCGCTGCGGCCGGATACATTAGGCCCGCCGTGCGAGAGCCATGTGACAGGGCCCTCCTCTACCTAGTACGTTATCTTACAAGGAAAGTGGAGTCATTGTCCTGCCACTCCGCTGCTGCAGTGAGGGATGAAACCAGGCTTAGCTCCCAGAAGCTCAGAGCTCGTAGCCCTTTAAGGGCTGAACGATTGGCTATATTCATGAGGGAGGCAACTATCTAAGAGATCAGACAGGACGTCCTCATGCGTACTGGACCTTCGGCACATATAAAGAGGCTGCCAACCACGATTGGGAAGGGCGATGTGTGCCGACTTTTAGAAGTGGGTTAGCTGGGCGGACGTTGCCAGGTGCCAAACGAGAGACTCGAGAGACCGAGTTTAGCAGGTGGGCCATGTGGCCGGGAAATAAGGAGACGAAGTTCTGGCATGCCTAGTGTCCGTGCTTGCGCATGTAGGAGCCAGAGGACGACGGCCTGTGCTGCGCTATTCATGACTAGCGCAGAGCGTATTCGGATCTCGGGTGGTGAGCACTAGTGCCGTGATAGCAGTGGCCGATGGGGAAGTCAAGATGTAGATCCAATAATAACTGACATCATGGTGGCCAGGGCCTCTAGATTCATGGCTGGTAGCTAAAGTAGTAGCTGCTGCTTGCTTCGATCCGGGCTTAAACAAGGCTGATGCGAACAAAGGGGCGGCCAATCTCTGATGGGCCAGAGCCACGTGACAAGGCTGGGGATCGACTCGGACGCAGAGCACGAGTATGAATGGTTTAACTCACAAGAGCCTGAAGATTCATCCTTCATTTTGCCCTCCTTATTGAGAATGAGTGTCTGGCATTGATTGAATAGAGAACCTCCGTTGAGGAATGAGATACGAGGCTTATGGTGGCCCAATAGCGAGCGACATGAGTCTCAAAAAGGCTGACAAGCATACACCCTGTTTATTTGAGACGCTGCATGTTTGGAATAAGTTTTGGATTAGTGGAGCCTTACTAGGCTGAGCTACCAAGCTGTGCTGGGGAGCCAACCTTGGAAGCCCTGTGGATCAGCCCAAGTGGGCTTCCGAAAGCTGATCAGGTAAAGCTTGGTGAGCTTGCCCACGCCGTCAACATTGCGATTCAATCGATTATAACATAATTGGGCGTCGTTTCCACAGGCTCCTCTTTGAACCAGGGCCGCTGTTGGATATCCACCGGTGCTACGTATAAAGGAGCCTAATCCGTCGAATCTCACACCCCTACCGTTCAAACTCCAACCCCTCTTTCAATCAATCTCATCACATACATACAGCGCCTACTTGCAACTGCTCAATATGAACCCCTTGTCCTCCTTCTACAGCATCACCCCCACGCTCCCAACGCCCCCACCAACCCTCTTCTGGGCCCTCACCCTCCTAACAACAACAACCTACATAACAACCCTAACCTCCAAAACGCTCACAGGCAGCGCAACAGCCTGGCTCCGGCCCTTGCTCACAACACGCCGCCGGCGCAACCTCGCCCTCGCATTCTACATCGCCGTCGTGCTTCTCGAGTTCCTGCAGTCGGAATGGATCATGGCGGGCGATTGGAGCATTGCGTCGGGGATGAAGGCGTTTGCGGCGTGGGTGGTTGCGAGGGGGAAGCGGGGGGATGGGAATCAGAGTCCTGGGTGGATTGAGCTGTTAGGGCCGTTGGCGGGGTTGCTTGGGAGGATTTTTGTTATTTGTAATACGGGGACGATGGTCTTTCTTTGGTTGGGGATGGCGGTTAAGGAGTTGGCTTCGCTTCATGTGGATGGGGATGGGGTTGCGAGGAGGGGGAAAGGGAGTGGTGAGAGAAAGGAGTAGGGGATGACGAGGGGAGACTGCTTCGAGGCTGCTTTATGGTGTTTTTCTCTCTTGGTGATAATCTGCGAGGGATCTCGACTTGACCTCCAATTGACTTCACACGAGCAAAAGGCAAATCCAAAATTCATCCACCGACATCAGGATTAGATCAGAGCAACAATTTCGATCTATTCTTTATGCCCTGATTATTCCGATCCACCATTATACTACATACATGTCCATCTGCATATGACTGAGAATCAAATCTCAGTAACGGAAGGGTGTTGAGTATTTAATTAACATCTCGTATCAGCTTGCAGCTGGAATAGAACGAGGAGGCTGAGGTTAGTCCAAGACGTATACAGCATGCATGGAGTATTATTCAATTCATTGTAGATATCATCAATCAGCCTCACGGCCCAACCTATTACCATCTCACCAGGAGACAGACACACTTCAAGTCTAAGCCGACGCCCCATCCAACCCCTTGAAGAACTGGTACCCAAAGTCCTCACTGCTATCGTTGAACCGCAGCTTGCGGTCGATCCCGCGGATCTTCTTCAGATCCTCCTCATCGAGCTTAAAGTCGCCCTCGATGTTCTGCCTGATGCGCTCGGGCGTCTTGGACTTGGGGAGGACCGAGTGGCCTTCGTTTATTGCCCATGCTGGTCACCTCGTTAGTAACCGAAACAAGAGATGCAGGGGAGAATGATGTGAACATACCAAGCGCAACCTGCGCGCCCGACTTGTTATACTTCTTCCCAATCTCCACGAGCACCGGATCCTCAATGAGCCGTCCAATCTTGCCCTCGCGCGAATACAGCTCGTTCTGGTTGCCAAACGGCGAATAGTGCGTAACGTGGATACCGTTCTTCTTGTGCCAGTCCGCGAACGCGCGCTGCTGCAGCCACGGGTGGCCCTCGAGCTGGTGGACAGCGGGCGGGATCGTGGCGTTGTCGACGACGCGCTGGATCTCTTCTTTGGAGAAGTTGGAGACCCCGATGGCTTTTACTTTTCCGGTGCTGACGAGTTTTTCGAGGGCTTTGTATGTCTATACTCCCCCGTTAGCTTTTTGTGCGGGTGTGGAGGGATGAGGGACGAGTTGAGTGCTGCGGTGACATACATCCACATAATCAATATCCTCGGTCGCAGGCTTCCCGTCCGGACCCTTGGGGAACTTCTCTTCGCCGCGCTTAAACGCAACAGGCCAGTGTATCAAGTAGAGATCCACATAGTCGAGGCCGAGATCATTCAGCGAATCCTTGAGTGCCTGCTCAACATCGTCCGGGTGGTGCTTGTTGTTCCACAGCTTCGTCGTGAGGAAGATCTCTTCACGGGGGATGCCGCTCTTCCTGATGGCATTGCCGACGGCTTGTTCGGTGCCGTAGCTGTTGGTTTGTCAGTATTCTTCGTGGTAGTTCGGCCACAGCTGCAGATTTGAGAGACGTACATTCGTGCAGTGTCGATATGTCTGTATCCAGCCTTGAGCGCCTCTGCAACGGCCTTTTCCTGCGAGCCGACGTCCTGCCAGGTGCCGAAGCCGACGGCGGGGATGGAGGCGCCGGTGTTGAGTTTGAATGTGGTCATTTTCTTCGTGTTTCTCGTCTTCGTTTCTTTTCGTTTCGTCTCTTGTATCTGCTGCAATTGAATTTAATCGTTGTGGTTAATGCTGTCTGGGTCGAGGTGTTTTATAGCTGTGGTTTGTGGACTGATTGACGTCAAATTGACGCGGAGTCATGACGTCGGGATGAAGGTTGTGTGGATTTCGTGATTCTGCTTATCGAGCACTACCTTGTGGGCTTCTAGAATATTTAGAATCCGGTTTGATCGCCGTTTCCAGGTTCTGCGCTGAGCTTGGCCCGCTGATGTGCAATGTACTCCGTAGGGCTGGCCGGCCCGACTGGCTATACTCTTTGTATGTACACTAATCACAAGCGATCTACCTATGTACAATGGATGCAAATCTATTCCTTCGCGCCCCATCCACCGCCTCCAGCAGTCATGATAACAATGCGATCATGCGTATTGACAGAAATCGTATTCTTCCCTCCGATATTCACCGTGTGGTCCTCGCCCGTCTGCGGATCCTTCGTGACCCAGAGATTCATACCGGGCTCAGCATCCTCACCTCCCTCAAGTCCATACGGCCTGTGCACGCGGCGCTCCGACAAGATCGAGCAGTCCATCGGCGTAAGGAACTCGATTTCCCGCGTAACCCCTTCACCGCCAGGGTGCTGGCCCTGTCCGCCGGATCCGGAGCGCAGGGTAAACCGTCGCAGCAGCGTCGGGTAGCGCTTCTCTAGGATTTCCGGATCCGTAATTCGCGTGTTTGTCATGTGCACGTGGATACCGGATTCACCGTCCCATGAAGGACCGGCGCCGCTGCCGCCTGCGATTGTTTCGTAGTATCCGAAGCCAGGGATTTCCTTGCCGGTTTCGGGGTCTTCTTTTGCGTTTGTGCCAAAGGTCAGGTTGTTGCAGCATCCCTGAGAGGCCGCGCAGGCGCGGAAGGCTTTCAGGACAACGTCGGTCACTCGCTGCGAGGTCACAACGTTTCCGCCGACGACGGCCGCGTTCTTTGTTGGGGAGAGGATACAGGATGGTGGGACCTTGATGTCGATTGGGGCCAGGCAGCCTTGGTTCAGTGGCATGTCGGCGTTGATCATGCATCGCAGGCAGTAGATGATGGCAGAATGAGTAATCGCGATCGGAGCGTTCCATGCGCCGTATACCTGTGGCCCGGTGCCTTCAAAGTCGAAGACGGCGGATCCATCTTCGCCGTTAATGGTCACCTTGAGTCTGATCGGTGTCCCATCATCCATGTAGTCGACTGCATGCAGCGGCTTGCCTTCGAAACGACGGTAGAGGTCTTTCAACAGGTTCCGCACTGCTGTCTCGGCGGTGTCTTGGATGGCGTGCATGTACTTTTGGACTGTCTCTGAGCCGTATTCTGCAAAGAGGGCCTGGATGAGAGAGATGCCCCTGGTGTTTGCAGCGATTTGTGCTTTCAGATCCGAAATGTTATCGCTGATGCATCGTGCTCCGGAGCAACCTGGGTACTCCGCAGGCTTTTTGACCAATAGTTCGATTATTCTCTCTTCGTCAAATACTCCGTTACTGACTATCTTGTCTCCTTCGATCGCCGCTCCTTCCTGCCATAGCTCTGTAGATTTGGGAGGCATAGAACCTGGAAGAATACCACCAATGTCTGCATGATGACCGCGAGAGGCGACATAGAACATAATCTCGCTGCCGCCGGGCTTGTCGAAGACGGGGGTAATCACCTAGACGGTCAGCTAACCTCAAAAATGCAAAAAGGATCGGACTCACGGTAATGTCAGGGAGATGGGTTCCACCACAGCTGGGATGATTGGCAACCAAAACGTCTCCATCTTTCAGGTTGTTCAACCATTTCTGATGTTGGTATCTAACGGCAAACTGCATAGACCCAAGGTGTACAGGAACGTGCGGTGCATTGGCCACCAGTCCGCCATCTGGAGAGAACAGCGCACACGAGAAATCTAGGCGCTCCTTGATATTTGTCGAAACAGACGTCCTCTGCAGCGTCCGGCCCATCTGCTCCGCGATCGCCATGAAACGATGGCCGAAGATGCTCAGCTTGATCGTGTCAATGCCAGACGAGGCGGCCTCCGTTTCTGTAGACTTTGCCTCTTTCAGGTCAATGACAATGCATGTCTCCAAGACGGTGGCCACGGCGTCTGGGACGACGACGATGGTTTGAGTTTGGTCAATAATAATGGCTGGGCCGTTGATACGGGAGTTCTTCTCAATTTTATCGAGCTGGTACACCGGCGTGTCGAGACGGTCCTTTTGTCCGTCAAAGTATGTCTTGGTTGTGAGGTCTGGGGACGTGCTGATATCCTTGATCGTCGCTTCTCTCAGCTGAACCAACGGGCTTTTCTCGTCTCGCACCTTTGAAGCTGCGATCGTGCGCACACGGATGTCATCCACTAAGACGGGTCGGTCGGAGTTGAAGCCGAATTCCCTGCGATGCCGGATCTCGAATTGCTCCAGGAAATCAGAGTCGTCCTCTGGTTCCAGAATCATCAGGCTGGTGTCGGAACCGTCGTAGCGCAAGTTCAGATACCGCTCGTGCCGGACCTGGTCTGCGGAGAACCCTTGCTCGGCCATGTCTTTTGTGGCGGCTTCTGTCATTTCGCCCAGTCGCTTGTTAAGCTCCTCCTTGGAAGTGGTATACTGCGTTGAGAGAGGCTCTTGTGACTCCTTGACCACCTCCGCCAGAGCCAGACCGTACGCTGATAACACCGAGGAGAACTTGTGAATGATAATCCGGGAGATACCCAGCGATCCCGCCACTGGGCACGCATGTTGGCCTCCAGCTCCGCCAAAACAGGCGAGATGGTGTGTCCCGGTTTCGAAACCGCGTGCCTCGGTGAGGTTACGGATCGGACGAGCCATGGATTCATCAGCGACCTTTAAGAATCCCAATGCCACTTCTTCCGCAGAGTATCCCGACTGACCCTTTGCTTTTCGCTCCTTGTTGACGGTCTCGGTGAGTTCGTTGAACAGCCGCGTCGTGATTTCAATGTCGAGCGGTTGGTCTTCATTCTCACCAAAAATGTGGGGGAAGAACTCGGGGAGCAAACGTCCAAGAAACAGGTTGGCATCCGTAACAGTCAATGGGCCACCCTTTCGGTAACAAGCAGGGCCAGGATGAGCCGATGCTGATCCCGGACCAACATAGAATAGCCCGTTGCGCCAGTTTAGAATCGAGCCACCTCCAGCTGCAACAGTGTTGATATCCAGCTGCGGAGACTGAATCTGGACACCAGCAAGCTTGGACCCAAACACGTGTTCGAGATGGCCATCGAACCGCGAGACATCCGTCGAGGTACCGCCCATGTCAAAGCCGATAACAGGAATCTTCTCCTTGGGGTCCCAGCTAGTCGCTGCGAACCCAACTACACCAGCCGCAGGCCCGGAAAGAATCGCCTTGAGCCCGCTGAACTTTCGAAAGTCAACCAGGCCTCCATCGCTCTGCATGAACTCGAACCTGCACGTATGCTGGTTGGCGAGACCGCCCTCGAAGCTCGACGAAATCGAATCAATATAGGTCTTGATCACCGGTGTCAAATAGGCATCCGCCGCAGCAGACATTCCTCGGGGTACAATCTTGATCATGGGTTGCAGCTTCGACGACAACGTGACTGAAAATCCCATGCTCTCTGCCATCTCGCCGATAAGGCGTTCGTGCTCGGGGTACGCATATGAATGTACCAGGGCCACGGAGAGAGATTGATATCCTTTCTCCTTCAACCGCTCCAGCTCTGGGCGAACCTTCTCAATATCCAGTTCTTTGACGACACGGAATTTCTCCCCCGTGACACCTTCGACCAAGCGGGCGCCAGAAAAGGCCTCCTTATCTGAGAGCGGGTGACACGGTACGATCCGCTCGTCGATCTCCACTACTGCCTCTGGCAAGACACCAGGTCGAGCCATCGACAGATCGAAAATATTCGGCCGCGATTGGTCTCCGATGCGCAGCAAATCGCGGAACCCTTTGGTTGTGAGGAGGGCAGACCGAGCTCCCTTCCTCTCGAGCAATGCATTTGTAGCGACGGTTGTGCCCATTCGGAGACTCTCAATAGGGCCCAGCTCCAGCGGCTTTCCTCGAGGGTGCGGCTTGCCCGTCACCCTCTCCAAAATCTGGCGAACACCTTCTGTCGGAGCATCTTGGTAATGTGCGGGGTCGACGGAGAGGAGCTTCAGGATGATATCGGGCTGGCCGGGGACGACAGCATGGACGTCGGTGAAAGTGCCACCGCGGTCGATGGAAATCGTTATCCTGCCGTTCTCGCCCATTTTCGTCTCTGCTGAACGGCTTTCGCGGAATTTCGGATTTGGAGACTCTGTGCAAACATGAGGGGCTCCTTGTCGGCTTAAATAAGCAGCGATGTCAAGCTGACGCCATACTGCCAGCTCTCGCCGCCTCGGTATACATCAATTAGCCGGACGATAAAAAAAATCGGCAACAGTGCAAAATGCCGTCAGGTAGTCAGATTCCTATCATACATCTATCTATAGTATATCATCTAGTACTTGGTGTAGCGCAGGTAAGGCTTCAGCTCGCGGACCTCCCCAAACTTCTTCTTGGCGTCCTCGGTAGACACGGAAGGCGGGACAATCACGTCCTCGCCCACCTGCCAGTTGATCGGGGTGGCAATTCCCTTCTTATCGGCAGTCTGCAGGGAGTCGATGACACGGAGGACCTCGGCAGAGTTGCGGCCGGTAGAGGCGGGGTAGCTCATGGTGAGACGGATCTTCTTGGCGGGGTCGATGATGAAGACGGAGCGGATGGTGAACGCAATGCCCTTCTCGGCAAGGTTGACCAACTCCGACTCGTCAATCATGTCATATAGCCAGGCAACCTTGCGATCCGCGTCGGCGATAATGGGAAACTGGACGTTGCTGCCGGTGACCTCGTTGATGTCTTTGATCCATTCGCCGTGAGAGCCGATGTCGTTGGCGCTCTATACATGTGTCAGGACAGCCTTTCAAGGTTTGTATATGCCGCATACCAGTCCAATCATCTTGACGCCACGCTTCTCAAATTCATCCTTCAGCTTTGCGAACGCGCCGAGCTCGGTGGTGCAAACGGGGGTGAAATCGGCGGGGTGGGAGAAGAGGATAGCCCAGCTGTCGCCGATCCACTGGTGGAAGTCGATCTCGCCTTTGGTGGTCAGGGCCTTGAAGTTGGGGGCTAAACCACGTCAGCTGAGTAAAGACGCTGATTGATGGTGGGCAACGGACCTGTAGCTCCGAGACGCAGGCGAGGCTGCTCTTGAGCGGTGCTAAGGAAACGACGGACGAGGGGTTGCGCGAGGGGCGCGGAGACGGGGCTCTTGCACCAGGGAGCTGCCTTTGAGAAGGCGCTGATGGTTCGGAAGGTTGAGCGAGGAAAGAAGGAGGCCATTGTGAAGAAATTGGTTTCAACCGGCGCAATTGGTATTGGAAAGGTGAGGACGAAGAAAAAGAAGACGTTGGTATTGACGCAATCATCCCCATGTTTTCTACCGCCTTTTATACCGCCTGATTTTGTCGTCATTCCCCACTTTTGCGATCAATGGGCATTGTTGACAGTTCCCTCGTCCCATGTCCCATCGATCGCTGTTCGTATTCCCAGTTTGGAGACCCCCTGATTGCCTCGTCACTTGAGGCAACTGACATCCGAGCGCAAAGTATGGTTACGCAGCACAGATGCCGATCAACGGCTGAGTGCAGAATGGCAGTCCTGGGTTCAACCGTCCAATGAGAAGCCTGACCTTCAAGCTTCAGCCCATGAAAAGTGACACCCACCAAGATCTGACACTCACACGCTATTTCGCGAAGACGAGCTCAGGACTCGAGTGCCCTAGAGCCTGAAAATAAGCCACATCAAACAAGAAATGCAAAGAAACACTTGACTTTGCAGTTGACACGCACGACAGATGGGTGCTGCATTCTTGGCGCTCGTGTTCGACGAGAATTAACCATGATAGGTTGCCTGCGCCCCCCGGCTCGTATTCGCCAACTAGGCTAGACTGCTAGTCCCTCGATCTACATCATGGACCCTTTCAAAGCCTCAACTTTCTGTCCTTCTTCTTCGTCCGGAGAGACATAAATAGGACTCATATTCATCTCATGGCTCTTTGTTTTTTGTCCGAGAGGTACATCCTCTTCAAGGCACAGAATAACCTGATCGCTCGCGCTTACTGCGCAGCACTGCCAACATGAATACTACCAATGCAGATGCTCCTCTCCTTCGACCCATCTCCTCTCTCCGACTATACCGACGCTGCTTCAAAGGGCGCAAGCAACTCTTCTCCGAATCCGATACAGCCCCTGCGAACTACTTCGTCACAAACCCCGTCCCTCACAAGCACGGCGACTCATGGAAGCCCATCTTCTACCGCGGCGACAACCCCAAGTATACGCCGGAGGCAACTGCCGTCGGCCGGGCGCGCCGCTCGGCCATGTGGGGCTCGTTCCGGGTATGGCTTGGCGACGGCGTGCAGGAAGTTCTAGATAATGAGGATCGCCGAAGACAGAAGCGGAAAGCGGAGAGGAAGAATAAGTGGCGGAAGAGGTTTGGAAAGGAGCCGAAGCCTGTTGAGGTAGAAGAGGAGAAAGACGTGCAGGGAAAGGTGATCATGTTTCGAATGCAGAGGTTGGGACTCTTCAGTCGAAGGGTTGAGTGGGAAATTGAGGGGGTGCGGTACCGGTGGTCTGGAACCAGGATGTTCTCGACGGGGTTCATGAGAGGTGTCAAGGGGTGGTCGCATAGTATGAAGGTGAGACTATTTTAAGCAGCGTTCTCTTTCCGACGACTCACTCTGACTTGTATAGCTGATCCGCGTATCTGACCACGCAATCATCGCGACATTCGAAAAGGGCTTACTAGGATCTCCGAGGTCAATCAAGACCGGAGGTCCTCCGAACAAGTCCAAGACACTTCTCGGCAACCTTAAGCTCTATGATCGGGCCGGTGCAACCGGCCAGCATCCTATGCAGACGGAGTACGATCAACTCACGAGCTTCGTGGCCCAGGTTGATGCGGCGAACACCAAGCCAAGCGATATCCAGGATGAGAATGACTTGAACCCGGCTGGTTCGCATTCAGGCAATCTCGTTGACGAAGCGATTGCCTTTACGTGTTGGATTGTAGTAGAGGCTGAGCATCGGCTCCGACATAAGATTCCTGACTTTCTGGAAGAGGTCGCGGAGAATTTGGAGGGCGGTTGAGCTAGATATCATTGAGGTCACTCGTTTTTTCTCATATGTATCGGTTACGTTCTTGTATGTGTTTCGACTATAGTATTATAATATTCGTGTACAATTGGAAGTGTATGACTGAAAAGAGATGTATGAAATCCGTTAAGCAGCCTCGCTAAAGAGCACATGACCTCAACTCCGTGCCTTCCAATGTTGACATTTTCCGCCCAAGTGTTTCTCGCTTTCTCGTCCGTCTCGGCTCAGCCCACTGAAATCAATCCATCCTGAACCTGAATCGTGTCATCGGGAAAAGACGCCGTGAACAGCGTGTCCACGTGTTTCCGCCGCATATCGTCGTACTTGCTCTGCAACCAGTAACACGTCTCAACCCAGTTCATCGCTGGAAAGTCGGCCTCGTACCCCACCAGAATGTCCCTTATCTGCGCCCTTACAGCAAAGTTGTCCGATGCAGTCCATGCCATCGCAAGCGAGACCGGCATGAAGCTGACTCCGAATGGCCGGTGCTGCTCAGCGAGCTGTGAGAGTCTAACAGATTCGGCGCATAGGTCCGCCGCCTCCTCCGCCAGTGTATCGCTCGGGTCGAACATGCGCAGGATTATATTCAGACTGAGAGCGAGACAAATGAGCACGGAGTACGCGACTTGCGGGCGTGTGTGTAGGCGTCCTGGTGGCGTCGGTGCTGCCGCGGTGAGAGCCTCGAACTGATCGAGCAACGAACGCATTGTCGCGCAATCACGGATAAGCTGGTTGTACGCGGTGGCTATGTTGACGAGGTTCAATACCGGATCACGGATCCATTGCGTGACCTGGGCCATGATATAGATCTGGAGACTCGGAAGGCGACCATGTTGGTTCTCTAAAAACGGTCTCTTTGGCGTGTACGACTTGGCTAACGTCCAGAACCAGGAACCCAGGCTTAGGCTAGGGTCGACGATACTTTGCAGGACCTGCGGGCCATTAGTACAATATTGTCCTCCGTTGTCGTTACGGTACATACCACTGGCGAGCTCAAGGTTACAATCATATTGTCTTCGAATTCTCCTCGCCCAGCTTGTGAGACTGCTGCGTCGAGGATCTGAGCGAGGATTTCACCGTGGTTTGCGAAATGGTCATCAGGACTTCCAACCCAACTCTGACATTGCCATTGTGAGTTGGGAATTTTGATTTCTGGATGCGAGAGAACTGACCTGGCAAATCATCATCAGGTAGATGGCAACTACAGTGTGTATTGACTTTGTCTGCTCTGGATCGCTAAGACTTGTCCTCAGAGCCTTCCAACCTTTTACATACTTCCCAATGGCGTCTGGCATACCCTGTCGCGTCCGCAATGCTTTAACCGCGCCGGTTACGGCAGCGATTGCTGCGTCTAGGGCAGCGCTTGATCCAATACGGCTTGGAATAGTCTCGAGAAATGGGCCGTACCACGTCACATCGTACCGAATGTCGGTCACCTGCAGAACTTCTATAAAGTCCTTTGTGATGTCTATTGTGTCATTACTGGGGAACCGCACTACAGCGGGGGTTAGGATGATGGCGCCCTGCTGTTTGCCCGAGTAGCCTTCCTTGAACTTGAATCGCCGTTGGCCAGATCCAACGCAAGGGATCTGAAGACGGTTGCATCTTGAGCATGCGGGCTTGAGTTGGTCGCACTACTCGAGCT
The DNA here is from genome assembly GCF_044049435.1 of Aspergillus pseudodeflectus. Taxonomy (NCBI): domain Eukaryota; kingdom Fungi; phylum Ascomycota; class Eurotiomycetes; order Eurotiales; family Aspergillaceae; genus Aspergillus; species Aspergillus pseudodeflectus. The sequence continues at coordinate 361,926 of NW_027263801.1, read as the reverse complement.
TAGCAGGCTTTCGTTCAGATACTGTTTTTGTGTGTGTCACCTTCTTCTTTTGCTTGCGACAGGCGTCACAACCACGACTTGATGGTACTCCAGGCATACCGATCTAGTCGGCTTTTCGATTCGATTTCTGGGGGCTCAGCGCGCAAGAGGTGAGAAAGTCGCGATTTTTAAAGTGATGACCGTGGAGCCAACCCGGAAATAAGGAACAAACGGTGCCGCGCACTTGCTGTTGGATTTAAGATTCTTATTTCTTGACTTGTGAATGGGAGCTTGGCCCGTTGCATCATCACGGCCTTAGCGGTAATCCTGCGCCTGCGACTTGCAATAATATCCCCCTCTAAGCCACGCTGATGGTCGGGGGAAATTTGATCAATCAAGTTGATTGAACCAACATTCTCCTGAGTCCGATCCCTGTTCCTATTCCTCAGAGTGTGAAACCGGCCCACCAAAACTATGTAACTGTACTCTGAGTCTGTATCGAGTTATCGATTTGCGAACGTATCAACATCGAGTCATCACGCTCGCTGCTCGATCGACAACCAATGTTCCACAGCTGAAAAACGCGGAAATCGGCGATTCCGTCCCCAGGACTCTCATTTCCACCCACTACGCCAACAAGACGCGGAATTTCCCCTCTGTTCTTGGCCTCCGTTTTGGCCCCCATTTGCAGATGAGGCCAGAATCGCAGATGTCTCACACTCGACGGCTTCTTTGGTCCGAGATAACCGATTCATCGCCTGGTCTGTGTCCCCTCGTTGGGCCTTTGCTGGCGATCGTCATCGCCAAGCAGCGACCTTGCGGACATTTGTGAGCGCGTCTGGCCATCCTCAGGAACTCATTGGAAGAACATCTGGTAAGGCTATTCATTGAAGTAATTGGTCTGCTTCGCCCGTGCATTCAGGAAGCACTGCCTACTTCACAACGCGACCCTTCAACTGGGAGTCTGGCAAGGCTGACTCGTTTCACTTGCAACAATAATGTGCGCGTTTCAGAATAATCTGGGCCAAGGATAGAGTAATCAAAAGCATCAAAATCCACCCAGCTGCCGAGTTCAGGTGTGACGATTATCAGCGGCCACTAGTCCGAGGGCAACGCCTGGTTTCGGGTCAATTTCCAGATGCGATCCGCTTCCCCGTGGCGCCGCGGACGAACGCATTATTGGCCCAAGTTGTCCTCAAACCACGTTGTCGTGGACAAGGCGACAAGCTGCCGAACAACGTTGTTCCCTCAAGCCACTGAGCTCATTTTGCAGGAACCTTGGAATGGGTACTACTCGGCTGTCCGGGGTAATTCTTTTGTTCTCTACGGACTCAGATCTCAACCCATTTGGATTTATGCATTGCGTCAGCCAAAACGAGCGAAATGAGGAGACGAAGTCCCAGGATGGCTTCCTCCGTACTGTCTCTTTCCCCATCTCAGCCCCAAGAAGTATGCAGGGGGCCTTACCTTAAACTTCCAGGGCTGAGCCTGATCATCCATCGGTCTGCATTTCAACAAGAAGTCGCCACTGCGATCGTCTCCTGTTATCTTTTCTTGACGAGCGGTTCTATATATGGCATATGGTTGTCAAGCGATGAGATTCTCATGAGCCGTGATCAAGCACCAACCCCCTTGCACCAGGATCAGGAATAGAATCTCGCCAGTACCCTCCGCTTCATGTCCCGTTACAATAACGGAACTCGCTCGCACTTGTGCCTCGCTTGTTCTCTGTTTCGCGCTCAGGGCCAGATGAGGTACAGATCCCCACCTTGACCCCGCGTACGCGCGCGCTTCATCCGTCTTGACTCTTGACGGCCAGAACTCGCGCAACCATCAAGGCAGATTGGCGTCCTGCCGAATACCCACCGCTTCTTAACCGCTTGCGACGTCGCAATCGATGCTACAGATTTGGCCGGCGCCAAGCGGCTAGCGGACCTGACCTTGGCCTCATCTTCTTGTCGGTTAGAAATCAAGGGTCGAGTTGGCAACATTTGAAGCTGACAAGGAGGCAACTCGATGCGACGCAACAGAGGCAACGGGCAATCTGATTTATAATTGCGCGACTCATACAGACATTACCTCAACGCAAACTTATGACCATACAATTACTCGTTGGAGGCCATTAGGCGCCCAATGAAAGGGAGGATTCCCTGGATTGAAACACCACAGCTTATCGGTCGCCTGAAGTACCAGCCCTCCAGAAGCCTGTCAATTGGTGACAGAGCCTGAGCGCCAACATCAGCTTACTGCATTGTGTGTGACGGATTAGCCAACGACTGCAAAACGCTGACGTTGAAATGTGATCGACTGGATAAGGGCTTATCGCAGTGAAGAGCCGAAAGAAAAAAAAAATGTCTTGAGGCTGGTCCGTCTCGATCGGGCAACCTTGCGATCTGGAGTCGCTGTAGGGAATTTGTTAGTCTGAATATTCGAAGCTATTTATGTGCTGCCAAAGTGGAACGTACCACGCGCTACCAATTGCGCCACAGCCCCCAAGTTGTTGCATTGGAGCCGAAAAGGCCGTCGTGAAGCGGGGGCAGGAGTGTTGAAGATAAAAGATGGAGCAAGAAAAAATGAGCAAAAAAGAAGGTTGAGGCTGGTCCGTCTCGATCGGGCAACCTTGCGATCTGGAGTCGCTATTTTGGGAATTAGCAACTAAGGTTATTGTTGTGGAGAAATTGGTGTGAACGTACCACGCGCTACCAATTGCGCCACAGCCCCAATGGTTGAAAACTGGCTCATTCTTAAGGCCTATACTCCAACAGGTTAAACTAAGCCTACAGATCCATCGTGACCAGTTTTTAACCACTCCACGACAACTATTATGCAAGGTACGTCTGCTCCAATAATTGCTTCGTGATGCTAAGTTGATTCTTTGAGCATGTAGACTGTCAACCGTGTGTTGAGTTTGCTCGGCGTAGTCAAGTCAATCATGTCATTTTGAGGGAAACTATATATACTGTCCGCAGGTGTCCGACAAGGGAATACCCAAACGATAGTGGATTTTAATGCCCAGTAGTACCTCCAAACGGGACCGAGGGTATATGCAGGTTCTATTCGATCAAAGACAGTCAAACTACAACTAGCTTGATTGAGACCCATAGGCATCCGAGAACCACATGGCCTTAGATAGTCTCGACCGCGTCCCAAAACATCTCAGCGTCCTCAGGTCCTGCACCCTTCACAGCCTGTAACGCCTGCAAGAAAACTCGATGCTGCTTCTCGCCTCTTAGCCTCGCCAGGTCCACTGCAGCGACGTCTTTCGCCGTCACCCGCCAATCAACACCAGGGCTAACCTGCCACGATTTTAGTTCCGCATCGGCCCCAAGTGCCAGAAGAGTACAAAGAGTGGGATACGCCCCAGCGTACGCAGCAACGTGGAGAGGCGACCAGCCTCTGGCATCCTGAACGTTGATACCGAGATTGTATTCTGGTCTCGCCAGCTCTTTCACAACATCCGTGTTGCCCATTATCGTCGCGTAATGGATTGGTGCCCAGTTGATAACCCCTGCGCGAGCGCTCACGGAGGCGCCATATCGAACTAGTGTGGATATGTCTGATGGAGTACCAAAGTTTGCCGATGGAGAGCGGTCCAATCTCCGGAGGTCTGGTGAGCAAAGTCGCAACCGCCGTATTGATGAAGAAGCTTCAGAAAGGCGACCCGATCTTCTTGATTATTCGAGAAGCGTGGCCACAGATAGAATGCAACAGTCCAGCCACTTCTGTCAACATGATCTCCATCGACGTTCTCAGCCAAGAGACGTCGGAATACATCGAGCTGGTTGTGCTGCGCCGCTAGCTTGAGAGTATTTCTGGATCATAAGTTAGGTTGGACAATCCTGGATCGAAAACAGATTAGGGAACTTGCGTGCTGCAATGATCGAGCTGTGCGTTGACATCTGCTCCTGCCGCGATGAGAAATTGAACGAGGTCAAGATTTCCGCTATCAATCGTGCACTTGAATCCGTCAACTCCAAATTCACGTTACCCAGACTGTAGACTCACCATCAGAGGAGTCAAGCCGAGAGAAGTGGCATCGTTTACGCTGGCTGTGCCGTGCCGGAGCAGCTTCTGAACCCCAACGAGAAATCCCCCTCTGCAGGATCGAATGATATTCGAGTCATCTGGCACTAGTCGTTTGACAGAAAGAGTGACTTTCTCGAGTTAAAGGCCCCAGCTGCCAGATGACAGATGCTGCACACCAAACTTGAACCTAAGTACTCGAGATCCGCGGAACGGCAGTGGCAGAGGTATATCGATAGTGCAAGTTGAGCGAGGCTTGCGTCCTCCAGTGTACATATGGCACTCTGCTCTCCCATTCCACAGAGATGGACGGAGATAATAGTGTGTCGAATGCTCGAGTGAGCGACTCGTCTTTCCCAATGGTGTGACTCCCAGGTTCTCTCTGACATTGTCGACGTTGGTGAGAAGGTCGTCGACACCTTGCTGGACTTCAAGGACCGCCGTATTCAGGTTCAGGCTGATCTGTCTCCAATGAGGTCAGCAGCTGCCCATCGCGCATATTCCAGGTTGCCCTGTACATTTCCAGGATGCGAAGACTCAGACTCAAGCTCTGCTCCGCGGTTTGGAGCCTCTGCGAGACCACGACGACCTTGCTACGATCAAGTAGTGCCCAATGGACCCTGGAAGAGAGGTTGCCCTTTGACTAGAGGTCGAATAGCATTTTGTAACTCGACCTTGGCGACCCGCGTCTTTGCAAGTGATAGTTCGATCGTCCTCTTGAACTCTGGAGAGAGAGTCCTGTCTTCGGAGCGGCCAATGCTATTTTTGATGATGTCTAGCTGCTGGAGCTGAGACTGGATAATGGAAACTTTAATAGCGATTTCCTGGACTTCTCGTGGCGCGTCACTTATGGCCCGGAGCAGGGCTAGTGTCGCCTCGGTCACTGTGATAGCTGCCGCGAGCAGTTGCAATATGGCAGCAGTTCCCGAGACAACCTCCATTTTCGGTGTCCATCCTCGACTGTGAAAAGTTGGCAGTTTCAGAGGGCGAGAAGTTCCCTCAGAACTTGGGTGCCCGTCTCAGCCCAGAAGTTTGCCCTCAGCACAGCCTTGTCGCTTCAACCAATCAACCCCACACACGTCGTGGAAGCTGCATGACCCAATTCTCACAGGTCATATCATAATAAATATCATGAGCGACAGGCAAACTTGATCCCCCAGGCTGTCATCTAGAAAAATTCTCATCAACGACGAACAGTATGTGCGTGCACCCTAAGATGTACATGTGCGTGCAGCCTGAGATGTACATATGTGTTGGTTATCCACCCCATTAATTCATATCGAGGCTAATTAAAGACTACAAGTGCATGTGTGGTACGGGTCCAATGGTCTGGATTCATTCTCCAACATGCTATGTGTGCAACCATCAAACCTGCGAGTAAGTGCTTATTTTCCAGGTTACTATATCCTTAATTGTTAACCTTTTTGCCCCAGCAACTGCACGCGCGTTAAATAGTGGCATGGGAACTTTATCATATCCACAAACTCCAGTTTATGGGAGAATATAGCAATGCCAGGGCTTGAGGACACTTCAGGGCATCGACGTCAAATGTATCTCTCACTGAGATTACAGAACATCGTCGTTTTCATCAGAAATTGATTCAATGCCACTCAGTTCAATAGGTGCCTCTATTCTTTAGAGAGCTGATTATGTTTGTGTAACAATGCTTGCAGAAAGTCACCATGCCCCCGCCTGGCAGTAAATGAATCGGGGTTCTCAACAAGATTTGATGGACCCAGGTGAGAACGGCTGTCCTCTACTTCCGAAGAACCCGGGTTCTCGAAAGATAGTGACCGCTGCAGGCGTCTATTACCTACTTGAGCCTGTAGAAGGCTCTAGGTACCCGGCCTTTGGGCTGCTACGGAGTACTGATAGTAGGTCGGTAGCGAAGAACAACGAAACTGTTATACGGAGATACAGCTCTATATTAGTCCTGTTTTTATCTTTTTTTTTTCTTCTTTCAAGTGTCGAGCTACTTTTTATCCCTTGAACTGACCGGACTTATTTGACTGATAGAATGGGTTGCGTACTGATCTATGGTTCATCGCGGGGTTGAGCAGCGCGATAATTCCACGCAAAGATCCTCCGAGTCGGCAGGACACCTAGATAAACGAAGCACGGCCAGGCTAAAGCCAGGGGCGCATCATAGAGCGAAGTGGATGCCAAAGTGATTGCATTCAAGAAAACCCGCATCATAATCAACCCTTACGGTAGCTCTTCGAACTTCGATGGAAAAAAAAAACATGTTAAAAAAAGATGATGAGGCTGGTCCGTCTCGATCGGGCAACCTTGCGATCTGGAGTCGCTGTTCTGGAATTAGCAACCAAGGTTTTTATCAATTGGTGGATCAGTAAGTGGAACGTACCACGCGCTACCAATTGCGCCACAGCCCCATTGGGTGAGAGAAGCAGAAATATTTGCTGCTTATAAGGGGGTTGCGCAAAACTTGGGAAATGTTACAACCATCCTAGTCTGTCCTTTGTCAAGACAGTTCGCTTCATGGTAAGGTGGACTTGACTTGAATTTTGTCGTTTGGATTAGATTTGTAGACTGGCGATGATGTCTTGATACTGTTGGTGCCGTTTTAGTCCCTCTATGTACCTAAGCCGCGCCCTGTAGCTTGATATATATGTGCCCTCGTGCTCAAAGCTTTGTACTTATGTTATGGCCCTCTACTGATTTTCGCAAGATGAGGAACTCTAGTATAAGCCTCCGTATCACATAGCTAAAGGCAACCGCTGCAGTAGACTGCTTTCACGAGGCCTGCACTGTTCGACAGTTGAGGAGCATCAGATTCACATGTGCATTAACTATGGTAGTTATGCTGGGAATAATGCCCATACTAAATGACCACGTGGAGTAAGAATGCTTCCATGCAGCTCTAATCGAGATTTCAATTATGACACGACCGGAGCCTTCGGTCGCAGTAGAGCTTAGGTATAGTAGTGAGTCTCATACTCAATTACAGCCCACGAGCCAGGAATCAAAGTCGCCCTAGACAGTCAGTACCCGCGATAATAATGGCAGACAGATAGTAACTTACCGCAAACTCATCACCCAAAACCCATTCACCCGCCACCTCATTCTCAGGTACAGCCACAGGTATAGCAGGCTCATCCCTCACAACACTACTGCATCCATCGACCGGACTCGAATTTCCTGGCGCCGCAACGGCCTCCAAGATGCTCACACTCGTAACAAGACTATCGCGTAGCGCCTCATGGATAGCATCGTTAACGTTTCTCCCAGCCTGCAGCGCATTTGCTTGCGCAAGGATACACTGGAAGATGACGTATGGTTTTACATTTGTTTCAGCGATCTTCAGGCGCGCGAGGTTTGAGGTGAGGAACGCGTCGAGGGGATTGCGGAGGTTGTCGTATGTTTCATTATTGCTGATGTTATTGGCCTTTGGTATGGTTGATCTTGATGACGGTCGGACAGCGTTGTCTCTCGTAATTTGCGTGAGAAGCTCGTCAAAGAGGACTGCGGCGGCTTGCATGGGGATGTCGCGGAAGCTCGACGTCCCGGAGAGACAAAGGGAGACGTAGTCGCAATTGGTTGGTTCAATGGATGAGATTGGAATTTGGGGTGGGGAGGGCAAGAGGATGTGCAAGGATGTTTTCAGAGCGAACTTTCGCGACGGAGTGTAGGTCGGCTTTGTCTTGGCTTGCATGGAGAAGGGGTCGTGGAGGACAAGGATGAAGCGCTGGGTCATGAGGTCGTAGAGTCTGCGTTGAAAGGTCGTTGGTTGGTTGTTTGGAGTTGGATTGGCCTGGGGGTACATTATGTGAGCGGCTTCCCGGTAGAGGTCGGAGAGCTCTGAGCTGAGACGGAGCGTCTCTTCGTAGCTGGGTCCGTCGCGAAAGTTGTTGATGATTCGCGCGATTTGGAGACGGAGGGGGAGAGATCGAAGTAGGGCTACTTGGATGGATGTTTCTGTGAGACCTTGCGGATCACATGGCGGTAGGGTTTCCCGTTCGATTCGGTCATCGCTGAGGTTTCTCGGGGGTGCGCAGTCGTAGTCATCTAGAGAGATCTGAGGAACCGCCCCGGCATCCATGCTAGTCTGGATAATCAGTTCGAGAACGGTAGCCCACAGGCGTCGACGCATCTCAGCCTGAAAAGGCGACGGCTGAACAAGATGTCCCGGATCCAAGTGTAGACCCATGTGCATAGCAGCGTTTAGTAGGTTCCCAGTGCGGATCCACATATTCTCTGCATCAAGTGTCGTAGCTTGACGAGCAATGAGCAAAAGACACTGCACCTGAATTGCGTCAAGGTCGAGCCTCGGCTGCTCAGCTGGCAAGTCGAGCCACTGTTGAGCAACATAAAGCCACTGCGCAACAGCAGGTCGAGACACATGTCCCGGTTCAAAGACGCTGCCAATAGCTAGCATAAGCAGTAACTTGACGATGAACACTTGACTGGCCAACGGACACCCCCAGAATTGATCGTAGCGGCGCAGGAAGGACGGTCGGTGGATTATCCGGTAGACAGACTCGAATGTACGAAGGTACCCTGCTACAAGTATATCGGCAACGGACTTGGAAGGAACAAGGTCCCGGAGGTTTGGCAGAGTGCCCGGGACCGGGGAAATCTGCATCTTGATGGTCCGTGCTAGCCGATGGCATTGCTCATGGAGGATGCGAATCTCAGACGCTTCGTCGGCGTTGAACTGGTAGAGGAGAACGAGTAGATTGCGGAACTGCACTAGGTGAGCCATATTCATGGCGTTAAGAGGAACAAGCATACCTTCGACTCGCATATATTGGATCGATGACTAAACCCAAAGAACCGGTTCTTGAGAAAGCGGCCATGAATAGCAGGGTCCTGAGGTGTGACCGAACAATCTGGTAATCCAAGAAACTCTTCTAGGACATGCTCAAGCTGCCGAACCCGGTCAGTCAGCGCCTGCACTGAGGGGTCCGGCTCCTGCATGTGCTGCGCTGAAAAATCGCTGCCGGACGAACTCGTGGTGACATCGGTAGTGTTGAAATCAATCGTCTGGACGTAGCGCACAACAGCCCTGTTGTAGCTTACAGGGACATAGGTGCAAGAGGAGCGCCGCGAGCGCATGCAATTGGAGCATGGCGATTTCCGATCACACCTGAGCGGGTCAGCCTTGTATCAGAGTATGCAGTAAGAGGAGCTGCTCACCCAATTTTTCGCCGGCGACATTGCTCGCAAGCGAGGGGTGGGCGTCTCCGATTTCGAGTCGACATCTCCCTGCAGCAGATGTCGCGAGTCAGGCCTCAGTAGAGCTATCTTTCTACCTCTGGTTGTATTTTGAACTGTTCGGGGTGAGATTCGTGCCACCGGGGATAAGGTAGGCTAATCACGACGAATATGTGGGTAACATAACGTTATGCCAGAGACAACCCCGAGTAAACGATCGGAGCGTGCACCATGTGCCACTGGCCATCGAGTCAAAAGCGCGTCAGAAACCACGGGGATGGTCCGTTACCTGGGTGTCCTGTGTAGGGAAGGACGGAGCGATTCGAGACCACGAAAACACCGCCTCGGCCTGGTTCGGTCGTCGAATTCCGTAAAGGGAATAATCCCACCAAGACACGGGCAGGTACCCAAGGAGGTTTATGTACAACGGCCTTGGTGGATGGAGGCGTGATGAAAGGGCGCGGGAGTTGCTCGTATTCAAGCGGTGATTTCCCGATTGGGAATAAGCCGCCGGAGTTACCCTTCGGCCTCGGCCAGTCTCCCCAATATCCCCGACCCTCCATTGCACATTCCACCATCCATGCTCAAGCTCAGACACAGACATGATCGATATAAAGATGGTGGCGCTCCGGAGAGGGACGCTTGGTCTCACAGGGTTCAAGCATACTTTTTCGTTCATCAGCCACTATGGACTCTACCCAGACACTTTCCCTCCCCGTAGAGGGCCTTTCGGATAAACACCCAGAGAAGCAGCAGTCAGAGCAACAACATGAGCCCCGACAGCATGAGCCCGAGACTGAGCAAAAGCAAAATGGCCTTCTGGACTTTCCTGAAGGTGGATGGCGAGCCTGGGGCGTAGCCCTGGGCAATTCCGGCGTCATGCTCTGTACCCTAGGCTACGTCAACTCATGGGGGTTTGTATATCCTCTCCCCTCACCAGGCCCAAACTAACAAGGGAAACAGCGTATACCAAGCCTACTACCAAGTCCACCAGCTCCACTCCGAAACCTCCTCCGCAATCGCCTGGATTGGCTCCCTCCAGACGTTCTTCTTGTTCAGCGCCTCACTCGTCGGCGGCCCCCTGTTCGACCGTTACGGCGCAAAGGTCATCTATCCGCCCGCTGTCATCTACACACTCACCATATTCCTCACCAGTATCTGCAAGGAGTACTATCAATTCATGCTGTGCCAGGGTGTCCTCAGCGGCATCTCCTCGGGCCTCGTCATGGCACCCGCCATGTCCGCGACACCTCAGTACTTCAACAAGAAGCGAGGGGCCGCCATGGGCCTCGCCGTCGCCGGATCCTCAATTGGGGGTGTGATCTTTCCCATCGCGCTGAACCGCATGCTCACGAAAACGGACCTGGGCTTCGGCTGGTCTGTTCGGATCGTCGCGTTTCTTGTTCTGGGTCTCCTGCTGATTTCCTGCCCGCCGATCCGCGCGCGCCTACCACCAAGGGAAACGGACTTCCTCCTCCCTCGCGCCTTCAAGGAACCGGGGTACACGACCTTAATGATCGGCGCCTTCTTCACGTTCCTGGGCATGTTCCCACCACTCTTCTACCTCCCGAGCTACGGCATCTCGCAGGGAATGACGCCGACAATGGCCTTCTACCTCAGTGCAATTCTCAACGCCACCTCGTTCCCAGGCCGAATCGTCCCCGCAATCCTCTCCGACAAATTCGGCAAGCTAAACACCTTCGCCGGCGCGGGTATCACAACGGGGATTCTAACCCTCTGCTGGCAGCGCGTGGAGGGCAGCGGCGGCGTAATCGCCTTCACTGCGTTATTCGGCTTCTTCTCGGGGGCGATAATCTCCGGTGGAACTGTTGCGCTGGCGTCGTGCGCGAGCGATGCGAAGAATATCGGGACTTATATGGGGATGGGGATGGCGGTTGTGTCGATTGCGCCGCTAATCGGGCCGCCGATTTCGGGCGCGCTCGAGGATACGAAACTCGGGTTTCGGGCGGTTTCGGATTTTGCGGGCGTGGTTGGTGTTTTTGGGGGCTTGTTTACGTTGTTTGTTGTTAAGACTGCTGGGGGGAAGAAGGTTTTGTCTTTAGCATGACCCACGACCCGGGACTTGCTAAGGAGATTGGAGGGTCTTAAGGTGTGCAATGGATGCTTGGTACTGCATGGTACTGGCCTAGACCGCGTTACATGGAGTGGTCAAGGAGGTGTGTGAGGTCTGAGACTGGACATCAGGTCGATTTAATATGTATTTCTCCCCTCAAATTTTAATACAAGGCGTCAGGCTTTCTTCACTATCCCTGTCTAAGAGCGTATTCTGGCCCGGTCATGAGCTGGAGAGTAGAGGCATATTGCGACCATTAAGAATGGTAAAAAATCGTTATCATGGAAGAGAGCGCCTTGTCCAATTCATCTGGCATTCAGGCAGCGGTTCGAGCATCACCAATTCCGTCTGTGGCGTGTAGGTAGTCGTATGCATCGTTGGAACATTTACAAACCACTCTGGTATTCACAGGCAAAGTGGTTCGTCCCGAGCAAATCGAGCAGTCCTAACGAGAGTGATCGAATTTCCGCCCCAGAAAACCTTGCTTGATACCCTCGGACCTCCGCATGTCACAAACCAAATTGCCAAAGCCAATGCTATCCTTGTGTGTGCCACCATTAGCAGCAGGGGTAATAGACCGTCTGTGAGAATCCTGGGAGGTATCAGACGTTTCCATTTTTGACCTATGAAAGTCGATGTGTCCCATGATATGTGGCGGTCCGTAGAAATATGCGAGGTACTCTAGCGCGTCATTGACATCGATGATCGGAGGCTGCAGCGAGCTGCGTATTCGGGAAGCCATGAGAGCCTGCGGTGGACCCGACATATGCTCGACAAGATATGAGAGACGCCTTTCGGGGGTGTTGAAGCGGTGGCCCTCGGTCTCTAGCTTCCACCGCAGATGGTATGCCCAGTTCCCAAATTCAAAGCAGCCCATGTTTCTGAATAGAGGCGGTTCCGGGGCAGACGGAGGTTCGGTTCTCGGAGCAACAGTAGGCATGGCGTGTGCCTCCGTTTTGCTATCGTGTTGGCTTCCAGAGGTGGGGGTCTGTCTGATATCATCATCCCTGGGAGCCGCCCCGGAATCATAACTAGTCCTAGTCGCTTCCCACTTCTCTTCAACCGGAACTTGGAATTGTAGGTCTGTCTGAGCTTTGTATAGTGCCTCGAATAAAGACCACGAATCCGCGAGGTAGCGACGATGGAAGTTCTCACGGTCAATCCACAGCGTTCCACTGGGGGTCTTGACCATGAGCATGAGATTGTCGGAGACCCTCATTCCGAGTGTGGCTTCGGGTCTTGCAGGGGTTCGAATCTGTCCGGCTCTCAAGTTCTTTTGGGGGTCGATCGGCCTGGTACCGGTCTCCATGTTGGATTCTGGATTTCAGTGAAAGATTGAATAAATGGGATGCAAAAGGGTTGAGTGTCATAAGAATGGTAGAGAAGAGCCGTTAGTGAGTTTAAAATGACGTTGAGGGAAAGTCTTTGCGAGTATTAAGTTTAAAGTGCTGGTCTGCTGTTCAAAGTTCCCGCTACCATTTTGAATGGGAGTGGGCAGGTCCATCGCACCTGCCGTCATAATGTGTTGTGGCCGCTTCCTGGATACCACAGGCCTCAATCTTAGCTCGTAGCTCGAGCATCGCCTGGATCAGTTCGGGGGCATCTCCGACGGATTTTTGATATGTCTTCGCGTTGGATCTAGTTGTGTCACTTGTGAAACTCTCGGTTGTTGACAATGTCAAGGTCACATGCACGCTAGGCCGGACCCAGCTTCCACCCGTTGGCGCCTCAACTCTCGAGATCTACACTTCCCCCACTTCATTTCAAGGGTGACCATGGCTCCAAGTCGACTGCCCCATCTCAGAATGTCTCAAGATGATCTTCAAGGCCCCATTGTGTGCCAGAGGTGCAGGAATAACCCTTTCTTTCGAGATCCGCGGCGCTCGCCACCACCCTTGCCAAGTCGTGAGGCAATCCTCCGTAAGCTCCTGCTTGTGCACGCCCCGGACACGGATTATTTCCGCGCCGCGATAGATGCACTCACACCGCACGATGAGCACAATGACGAGCCTTTCTTTCCTCAGTGTATGCGTCTGCCATTGGAGGTTCGCGGGATGATCTGGCTCATGGCTGTCCCGCAGCGGACGTATGACGTGAGACTCGCACCTCAGCCTTGTGACTGGGGTGCTTGGACCGCCTGGGACTCTTGTTGCTCTCTATGCCGCATATTGCCTGGGTATGTTATGAAGCGCGAAGCGTTGTGCTGCGTCACGGAACCAAGGTTTTTCCACCCCCTTGCGACCGGATAGCTAGCTTTCTCATGCCTAGTGATCGTCTTCTGTATGATTTGGGGTCCGACGACTAGAGCGGCCTGATCTGATAAAGGGGATTGCAGCTAAAGCTGGAACTGGTAGAATAACCCTCACACGCTACCTGGTGGCTTTAAGACAGTTCAGTTTGATGTTGACGTGGAGGATCGCCCTGCGGTTTTCAAGGCGTTCTCGCCAATCCAACCTCCGCAGTTGTTTGCTGAATATGGGCTCGTCACAGTGATTGTCGACCTGAACGATGATCAAGCTCTTGCGGAGATTGCAGCTCTTCACGATAAGACTGCCCTTTCGTGGCCTGTTTTGGAAATGCTCTGTTTGAACTGCTTGGGAAACATCTGGATAAGCTCCCAGAGTTTATATTCTAAATGGTTCTGGTTGATCTTGCATTTGGATGAGTTGAGTGAGGTGGATAAACTTTTGGTTTTTGAGACTGTTAAGCCAGAGATCGCGCCGTACAAGCGCGGCGGAAGAAGAATCTGTCCCAGGCGCCACGAATACTTCCAGCGGTGGCATTCACTCTCCAGCCGAAGGATTAGACCAAACCAGCTCGATTAAAGAGCATACCTAGATTTCTGCATCTGCGTTCCGGAATACCTCTCTGGTCTTGTCTCTGACTCAACCCCCTGCTCTCGTGTCCAAGCCTGGCCATAACGCTGATCGGCTTCTCGACAAATCCTCATTGAATGCTTCTCACTGCTGTACATACATCCGAGGTCAGACGTCCCAGCTGTGGAAAGCAAAGCAGCCGTCTATACAACTCAACCAAAAAAAAAAAAAAAAGCGCAGATACCAATCAAACCACAACCTTTGAGAATGAAAGGAACAAGGAATCACACTCCCGCAACCGCGTCCACAACCTCCCCCGCCGTCTCTATTGCCCCCTCCTGGGCCATCTTGACGGCATAGATACTAACAAGCAACACCTCCACGAAAAACTCCCCAAGCGGCACCAAAACCTGCAATTCGCGATCCTTTCCACCGATAAACTTCTTCCAAGTCCCCACACTGCTCGGCCCGCGACTCTTCTCGTACGTCGCAACCACATTCTTCGCCTCATCCTTGAGCCACATCTTACTCGACATCGATTCCGTATGCCACTTATACGTCCCCATCCGGGGAATCGTAATCGTATACTTGTCGCCCAGCGTCGATCCCTTCAGCAGACATACTGTCCCCCGGACAGTAAGGTCGTACTTCGAACTGAACGTGTGAGACCCCACCTCGCCAACCAGCGCCTGCGGATTGTTCGGGTCGGCGCCCCGCGCGAGCACATAGTCTGCCTTGCTGGACTTGGGCGAGGAGGTCAGGCTGTAGAGCGGGGGTGCGGTGGTCGGTTGGCCCGCGGGGTGGACGAGGATGATTTTGTGTGTTTGCGGGGATTGTCGGAGGAGGAGTGTTTGCGGACCGCTTGGCATCCTGGGTGGTTGCGGACTGGGGCCGCGGTTGTCGTAGCTGGGACGAGGCGAGTGACCGGGCGATGGCACAGGCGATGGACCGTGTCCGTAGTGTGTCTTTTCAGGCGGATACCCGTGGCTGAGGCTATGGCTATGGCCATGACCGTGCCCGTACCCGTTGCCTACCTGGAGAGAAGGAGGTGGTCCCGGGTAGGGATTGTTGTACCCGTTTGGTTGTGGTGGTGGTGGTCCGGCGTACCCGTAGCCTGGACCTTGGGGCGGATATGGGCCGGCAGGTGGTGGATAGCCGTAGTTGTAGCCGTTGGCGGGAGGAGGTGGACCTTGTTGATGAGGGCCAGGAGGGTAATAGCTGTAGTTTGGGGGTCTGGAAGAGGAATTGAACATGGCGCTTAGTGGTTACCAAGGACCTGTATAGATCCAAGGAAGAGAAAAAGGATCAAGTAAGATAGAAAAGTAAGATAGACCGATCGAACCCTGAAGGATCAAACCCCCAAGAAAAAGCGAGGAAAGCCAACACCTTATATACCCAACCCGCCCCCAAAGCCTCCAAACTTAGACCAACAAAAACCAAGCATATCGGTGGCCGGCGGCCCATAGAACCCTTGATTCCTCATCACCGTCAGCACCATAAATAAAACTAAAATTATTGTTGAAAGCCCAGAGCTGTACCCTGGGCCCCACATCCTGAGCCGTCAAAACGACCAGTGACGCCAACTAGCGCTCTATCAGACCGAAAGCGGCTTAGCGTCTTCGCGACGTCAGTCTTGGCCGAATTTCTTCCCCGATGCAGCGGGCAAGGCTGAGTCGAAGCGTGCGGGAGAAAGTGGTGTGATTGGGTGGCGCGGCGCGTTTGGGCGGTTTTGCCATTTGGTGGCGTGCTAACAGGGGCCCAGCGGAGAAGTAGCTGAGAGCTGAGGTGTTGAATACGGGTAAAATGGAGTAGAATCGGAGGAGTTAGGGGAAAGATGGGGATGGGGTGACACTGCGATTAGGGATCGATTTGTAATAGGGGATGTTGGTGGTTGTAAGCAATTTTTTTCCTGTATTTTTGGTAGTTTGGGCGGGAATCGTACAAGCAATGTAGCAAGAAAAGAAAATTCTCAAAGCAAAAGCTGCGACTGAAGAGTCCTAACGGCCGCTAGTCGCACTGGACTCGAAAAAAGAAAAAAAAAGTGAAAAGGGACGGTTGAAACAAGGGTAACGGGTGCCACTTCAGAAGCGAAATAAGGGAGAAGCTTCGCCAGCTGAAGCTATCTAGCTAAGCTCCTCGAAGTATCAAATGTTTTCTAATCAAAATCTCCGCCTTGCGCCTGCATCGCTTGTAACCCGTGGCGCCATACTGAAAGCAGTGGTGTACGATCCAATAATCTCGCGGCGTTCTGTTCTCCATGTACCAATCTCAAAACACCCCAGCTTCAGCCCCCAGCACCATCACTAATCAGAAACCGCTCTCTCAGTTTTCACACGAAGTCGGTTTTAGCGAAGGTCTGCCTTCCAACAGCTTCTTCATCTTTGCCTCCCATTTGATCGCACGGAGCTCACGTAATAACTGCATGACCTCAGCAGGCCTCGCCGGACCAAAAGCCTCCAGCCGGTGAACGTTGTTCCGTTCTTTGGCGAGGTCGGCCTTGACTTGCCTTCTCTCGGCCTGTTCTTTGACGAGCTTGCGTTCAAGTCGCTTCTTCTCGTGTCGTTCCTTGGCGAGTTCGCGCTCGAACTCTTCGGCTTTGCGTTTCCTGTGGGATCGTTCCATGGCGACTTCGCGTTGGACCTCTTCGATTTTCCTCCGCTGCTTCCACTGCGTTCGGTGGAGCTGGTTGAAGAGCTCCCTGCAATTCTGGCGGTAGTAGATGTGACATGTTTTGCGAGTGGCGCGATGGGTTTCGCCATTGGGGGCTGTGAGGATGACGGAGGGTACTCTCATGGGTTTCGTGTCGTTCTGGATCTTGAGCTGCCCTTCGTTCTGGGTCTGGGGCTTTTCCTCAGTTCGGGTAGCGGACGACTGGTGAGACATGGTGACAGTAGCGTAGAAGATGCGTTCGGTGTTTGAAACTGGGTTTGCCGTCTGCTAGGAGGTATAGAGTGATGAAATTTGCTGTGTGGGTTATCGCAGGAGACGCTGGAGGATAGGTGGTGAGATGGGTGAAGGGTGATCCGAGGAGAACGAGCTAACAGGTAAGAGTGACTCACGTCAAAACCTTACTGTTGGAAGCAGATTCCGATGAAGTCATCCAAACTTTAACCAGTGAGTCGTGGCCATCTAGGAAAGCTTCTGAGTTTCCTGGCGTTTGAAAGCGAGATGCTTCTTCCGCCATGATGCACACATATTCGCATCTTCAACCCAGAGGTTACCTATAGCTGACAGAAACGTCCGAGGGAAATGCTGCACCCTCGAAGATCACGGCAGCAAATGATCCATCCGAAGAGAGCGAATGGTACAGACGCCCCCAAATGCTGCCTGAGTAGATGCGTGAGAGGAGAGATCTCAGATTCTTACACGCTTCGCGGCCGCCATTCCATGCATTGTCTGGCAAACTGATCCCGAATCACGACTCCTTTGTTCCCTTATCTGCGGACTCTATTCTAATTCCATCAAGATCATGCCTGACTGGTAACGATTCTTCGTCGGCCAATGCCTGCCGAGTAAACAGAGACTCGAAGCGGCGTTCAATCCTATCTTCGAGCTAAAGGGATTAGTTAGTGAATGAGGTCAAAGGCGGAGATGAGGGTAGATTACCTGCGAATCGCGCTTGAATATCATCCATACTGTCATTGTCAGGACGATTGTGCCACCTGCTAGCGGAATATAGAGCCACCATGGTGGGTTGGATTCGAGTATGTCGACGTTCATTCCGAACAAGCTCTGGAGGTGTGTTAGCAGGGGTCGATCGAGAAGGAAAGGAGAACTTACGGAAATAAACATAAGGGGCAGAAATATGAACTGGGTTGGATCAGATCAAGTCAGTCTTGTACGCATTGGTGCAGCTTACTGTGATCCAGCTCAGACGTTTTAGACTTCGATTCGCAGATGTCGACTTTTGTGCTTCGGCGATTGAAGTCAAGTTGAACTCCTACCAGAGATTAGCGCGTACGAGACGATCATAATGAGATAATCACCAATTGTATAAGCTCCTGTGATATCTTCGTCAACCGAGCAATTCGCTCTCTAACTCTTGTCTCGGCATTCTCTATCTCGCTGGTCAAATTCTCGCGCTTCCACGATAACCACGAAACCGCTCCTTCCTGCAGAACAGGCCACCGATCATAACTATCAGTTAACGATCGTAGATACCTCATCTGCGCTAGATGTGTTTCGTTAAACCTGGTCCACATTTCCGCGTCGCTCAGGTGTATCTTGACAAGATTGTTGTTTCTCCCATTCGAATGGAATGTCATTGTGCGCTACAACGATCAGCGACAGACCAGGCTGAGACCCAGGGTGCATACCATATGCGAGAGATGGCGTTCGCCCGCACCGCAAATGCTATTCCACTCAGTCTCCAGTTGCCGAATGCATGGCAGAAAAAGCTTGATTGGTGAATCTGGAATCTCCGCACGCTCAAATGTTGTGAAGAATACTTTGGATTTGAGAACGTGCTGGGAGTGCGGATATTGCTGATTGGGCTTGGCCATGATCCATATCATAGCATGGCGTATTGGCTGGGCTGCGAGTGGTGAGAGACGAGTGGATGGAGGAAGGACCCTGTACGCTGGGAGAAGCACGCGGCACTCCAGGAAGCCTGCTATCTGTTAGCTTGGAAAATAAACATATGAGCGAGCCATTACAATCTTCCGGCGGCGGCTGGCGTAATGCGACGGCTGCTGGAATCTTGCTCATTTGTATCTTCCATGACCAGCCTTCGAAGATGCTATGAAGGCCGCTCCCGGACTTTTCCATCATCTTCCTCCACCATCGCCAATATACGCCGTCGGGAGAGGTTGATGTTTTGAGAAGGCTGTCGTCTTCAAGGAGACTGAATAATGTTAGAGGCACCTTGCATCTTCGAAAAAATTGAGCTCACATTATCATTTTCTCAGCGCCGACTGTTGCAATACATTCGCCTCCGTTGTCAGCTCGAATCTTGGTCCTGAAGAAGTCCAAAGGGTACGATTTCGTCTCGAGATAGGCAAGGAGCTCCTTTGCACTCATAACCTCGGCGGACTGGAGTCCTGACTCAAATCTCGAGAGAATGACGTTGCGACTCCCACCCTCCGGCAAACATGCTCTCCATTCTGAAGCCTTCACTAACCCACCTGTCGTATGCGGAAATAGTAGTTTCATCATATTGAAGTTTCTCATTTTGGCTGCCCGTTGAAAGGGTGTCGCCGTGGTATAGTCCTCAATCGAAGTCCGAGCTCCCCTGGCCAGAAGCCACTCCGCGACACGTACCGCGCCATTTTCAACAGCACGGTGCAGTGCAGTGCATCCGTCAATATCGCCAATGTTTATGTCTATCTGGACGGAGGAGCCGGACAATAATTGAACTGTGTGTATATCGTCGGTCATGGCTGCAAGATGAATTGGCGTTTGTCCGAATGCATCCACTTCTGCCATATGGGCTGCGGCGCCGAAGTCAATGAGCATTTTGAGAACATCGAGATCTTGAGCTGTTACGGCAAGGTGAACCAACGACGACCCATTTGAATTCGTAGGTTGATCGAGTCTGGCGCCCCTCTCAAGAAGTAGCTTAACCGCATCCCTTCTTTTCATGTATATTGCCGCCTGTAGCGCGCTCCCGTGCTCACCACCCTGAGCGTTGAGGTCAGCCCCTTTGCTGATAAGTAGGCTCATCAATCTAGGGCTTCCTCGACAAACTGCCGCCTGAAGAGCATTACCATATTGTCCGCCTTGAATATTCACGCTAGCCCCATGCTTCAGCAGTAACTCCACAATCTGCGTATTCCCCTGATATGTAGCAGCTTGCAGAGCGGTTCCAAATTTCCCGCCCTGAAGGTTGACGTCGGAACCGTGGTCCAGAAGTAGGGTGATTATGGGGAGACTGCCCTTGTAAGCAGCGGCCTGCAAAGGTGTACCGAATTCTCCACCCTGAGCATTGACTCGAGCATCAGAGGCCAGTAGGAGCTGGACAAGCTCTAGACTTTTCCCGTAGACTGCAGCTTGCAGTGCATTGCCTAGAAAGCCGGACTGCAAATTGACATCGGCACCATTTGCAAGTAACAACTTGACAATAGATCGACGGTCGGTGTATGCGGCAGCTTGCAGAGCGGACCCATGCACGCCACCTTGAATATTAACATCGGCTTCGCGAGATAACAGTAAGCTGACCACCTCTTCCCTCCCCTCATAAGCTGCCGCTTGGAGCGCGGTGCCAAATCTGGTGTTGCTCTGGACGTTGACATTGGCGTTGTTATCAAGAAGGAGCCTGGCGATATCGGCATTGCCATTGTAAGCGGCAACCTGAAGTGCGCTCCCGAGGATTCCTTCGTGAGCGTTAACATCGGCTCCATGAGCGAGGAGCAGCTTGACTATCTCGTAATTGTGTGTTGAAGCGGCAACTTGTAAAGGGGTCCCGTATTCCCCGCCTTGAGCATTCACGTCCGCATCCTTGCTGAGCAGTAACTGTAGGTTATTGAGGGTTCCTGATCTTGCGGCATTGTAAAGGGACATGTCGCGTCCACTTCATGACTCTGGGAGCACCAGATCGCTTATCGCCAGAAATCATGGGCTTTTTTTTGTTGGTTTGGACCGTGCGGCCAGAAACGGATGGATCTTGGGATATGAGATCCGCCGCTGACTTAATTAAGCGCCGAAGACTCACAGCCACGAACGTTCGGCGCGAGGACCGGAGCTTAGTGCGTTTCAGGGGAGGTAAACTAGTGTAGGCGCTAGAGGCCCTCGGGATTAGATTCATCTTCAATCAAATGTGTCTTTGTCTGTGGTGACTCGGCGACAATTGTCGCAGTACCCCGTTGACAGTATTGGGGGGTTGGCAGATAAATGGCACAGAGTCGAGTCGCCTTGTACGTACTGCTGAACTTGCAAGTATGCGACATTGATGAGATCGAGAAATAATGAACAATTGAAATCGGTGGACTGGTCTCTCTGCGAGCTTTGAAAGCATTGAGAAAGCTCTAGAATTGTGTTGGTGTAAGGCTGACCGGTGGGTGGCGATAAGCGCCCGACAGGCAAAAAGTGCGTGTGCTTAGCCCACTCAATGTCATCACAAACCGAACTCGGACTCTTTCATTCTCACTCATCACCGCCTCTCCTCGACAACCATCACCGTCTTGCGGCATGGGGTCCGTGGTGCTCACTTTGTCTCCGGAACAGGAATACTCACTTCTAATAGATTAAGACGTTCCCGCGGAGCGCTGATTCCGACTGAGTCGACACGATGTTCCAGTCTTTCACAGGCAGCTCCCGCCGCCCTCGCCAGGTCAACCTTTCAGGCCGCAACAATAACCCTTTCGCCGCGTATCCCTCCGGTCGACAAAATCCGCATGGCTCCGGTGCCCAGAATGCCCTTGCTATTGCACAGCAGGAGCGTTTGGCGAGACAACAAGAACGAGATCGGTTAGGCGCGAGTCGGACGATACAGCGGACATGGAGGGGCTATCGGAGCAGGAAGATAACGCGTGGGATATGGCGGGCGGAATGGGATTCAATGGAAAGCCGGCGGACACATTCCCTGCCTGAATTTGAGAGTCTTGCTCAGCAACAGGCGGGTATCTTGCAGCCTGCTGCTCCGTTTGAAACGGCCGCAGCGTGCCTGTCTCAGCTACGCCTCTTGGTGCAGTTTATTGAGCCATGGAACTCCGGGGATGTTGTGCGCTTGGTATACTTCTCGGATGCCTTCCATAAAACATTACACGAGGTGCCTACCTTGGCGACGGAAGGAGAATGGACGATGTTGCTGCAGCGGCTGGCGAATCTTGCCTTACGTGTCTTACACTCGGCGACTTCTCCTACCGTGCCGGCATTTGCTGTTGGCTATCTTCTTCGGCTATTGGTGTTCCTCGCGGGCCTTATCCCAAGACAAATGGCTCGCCTTTCCCGTGAATACTATGCTACTATGGCGACTCTCACGAGGAATATTGATTCAATATCGGAGCGCTCTTCATTGTCTAAACCTGATTTGGTTCAGTGTGTACTCGCTTTACTTCTGCCCATCACTTCTGAGACCCTCACTGCCTACGAGTGGTTCGCTCGGAGCTACCTTACCCTGCCTGATCTCTTGGAGACTCTAGGATCTCTTGATTTGTTGGCGAACAGCATCAATTACAAGTTATTAACGTCTGCTCTTGCGCCATTGTACGCAAAACTTGGTGACCACATACAAGGCTTGGAGGATGTCGATTCGCGGCTTTGGCTACTTGCTTATTTCATATTTTTCCACCGTTATGCCTTGGGCGCTCACGCGGCGCAACGCTCTCCAGACCTCGATTTTGTCAAGGTGGTTTCGGGATTGCTCAACTCAACGGCGGTCCAGATTTACCGACGGGTAGAGTCTGAAGAGTCGGCTGATCTGGACGATGAGCAGAGGAAAGCCCCCTTGCATCCGTTCGTCAAAGACCAATTGTTCAGTTTGCTTAATCAGACTAGTATCACGGGCCTTCTCTCACAGCTTCAGCCTGCCCAGACATCGCAAGGTAAATTCGCGGACTCCGGCTTCGATGCTTCCAATCAAGCAAAGGTACTTGCAGGCTATGCCTTGACACTTCTCAGGGTCTTTCCTCGACGGGGCGATGATATCCGTATGTGGCTGTACCTGGGTTCTGCTACCTTATCTGAGCAACCGGGGGAACTGGGATCGAGGATTCCGGCAATCAAATATTTCTGGCATGCATCTCGCTCCAGCAAGGTGTTTTCTGCGATTAGCCGAGACTCGACGAAGGTCTTGTCTTTGTTGAAGCCAATCAATGAATCCAACTCTGGCCCAGTTGGCTTATCCCAGATGGATCGAGACCAAGAATGGACGATCATTCTCCTCTTCCTCGAGCTGTATACTTTTGTTCTCAAAGTCATGGATGATGATGAATTCTTTTCTAGTGGCTCATCCTTTACCACCTCATCAAACGGGCGAATGTCGTGGACTAGAGAAAGCGCACTGCCTCTTAGCGACATCAAAGATATGACAGTCTTTTTGAAGAATCTTGCGTTCACTCTATACTGGAACTCCGCAGATTTGAGCGAAAACGAGACTGTCCAGGACAGCGGTGGAATTCGAAGTTATTTCAACTCGACAACTCCGCATTTGGAGTCCATAACAAGTGTGAGAGACATTGAGAACAAAAACAAGGAGAAAGGACTGCCTGGTGTGACAGGAATTCCACTTGACTACTTCAAGGGCCTTGTTACCGGGCTTCTGAGAATGGTCCACGAGCGTGACTCGCGGCGCAAGTTCCTTCCAGATGGCCATTGGTTGATGACTAGTCGATTTGACATGGAAGGATTCATTCCTGCTGTCGTTGCCGAAGAGGAGAGCAGGCATCAGCTTCAGGACGAGGACGAAGAGGGCGTGGACGACCTAATGAGCGACGAATCTTACGAACCTACAGGCCTGGTTGGAGCTGGGCGTGCGCAACGGACGCTGCAAATAGAAGCACTTAGACGACGCCAGCAACAGGCTCAACGCCGAAAACAGTTGGAGGCTGTGGCACCGAGACTCGAGATTCTAAGGAACATGCCATTCTTCATCCCGTTTCCCACTCGAGTACAGATCTTCCGCGAGTTTATCTATCGTGACCAGCTGCGCAGACGGCACGGATATATTGACCCCGATTCATGGCGAATGTCGGTGGCACAGGCGTCCATGGGCCGGATGATTGACGGACGTTCAAATGCGATGCAAGACATTCTAAGCCGACATCACGCCAACATTCGCCGGGAAAGTATTTTCGAGGATGCATTTGACCAGTTCTACGAGCTCGGCGAAGCCCTGAAGGAGCCTATCCAGATTACTTTCATCGATAAGTTTAACAACGCGGAAGCGGGAATTGACGGTGGCGGTGTTACCAAGGAATTCCTCACCAGTGTCACCAACGAAGCTTTCAAATCCACGGTCGGCCTCCGCTTGTTCGAGGAGAATGACCAACATCTGCTATATCCTAGTCCAGTCTCAGTAGAACAGCGAAAGGAATATCTAAGACAACTAGGGCACAGGGAAAACACTCCCGAATGGAACGAACAGGTCCGAGATCTACTAAAACGATACGAGTTCTTGGGCCGAGTGATTGGAAAGTGTTTATACGAGGGGATTCTGGTCGACGTCGGGTTTGCACCGTTCTTCCTCCTGAAATGGGCGTTGACGGGAGGCATGAGCTCTGCGCAACGGGAGTCAGCATACCGAGCTAATCTTAATGATCTCAAGGATCTGGATTCAGGGCTTTATCAGGGCTTGGTAAGTTGAACCTAAGCAATACCTGACTGTCGTTCCTACTAACTCCGGTCTCAGCTGCAATTGAAGAATTATCCCGACGACGTGGAAGACTTTGCGCTGAATTTCACCGTCACCGACACGATCCCACTACCAGACGGCAGAAGCCGGACAGTCACCAGGGATCTGAAGAGCAATGGCTCCGATACGGCGGTCACAAACCAGAATCGTTTAGTCTATATTTCCTATATCGCTCGCTATCGCCTGCAGGTACAGCCCGCTTTGCAGACCAACGCATTCCTGCAAGGCTTGGGACAAATCATCCAACCGTCCTGGCTGTCGATGTTCAACCAAGCTGAGATGCAGACCTTGGTCAGTGGTGAGTCAGGTGACATTGATGTGGCGGATCTAAGGCGAAACACATTGTACGGCGGAGTGTACACAATCGGTGACGACAAAGAAGAGCACCCGACCATCCAATTATTCTGGCAGGTGCTGGAAGAGATGACAAACGAAGAGCGCCGCAAGGTACTTCGATTTGTGACCTCGACACCACGAGCCCCGCTACTCGGTTTCAGCCATCTCAATCCACGATTCAGCATCCGTGACTCGAGTGACGACCAGACACGGCTTCCGAGTACAAGCACTTGTGTCAACCTACTCAAGCTTCCACGGTACGAGAGTGCGCGCGTGTTGCGGGAGAAGCTGTTGTATGCAGTCAGTTCGGGAGCCGGGTTTGACCTTAGCTAGCGGGTCAAAGTAGAGGTAATGAAGCTGGGTAACGTGTATAGTGCTCGACTAGGACATACGGATCACATGATACCCGATGAGTGTTGTTACGACTGCATACTACTAGATAGGCGTCTGAATTAAACTACTATTTCTGTTGTTCTTTGAAGCTCAACTTCTTTCAGCGTCTCAGGGCGGCCTTTCAAAGTTTCGGCATCCATTCGACCAGGACTTTGTCTCGTGGAGCAGGAGCTGTCAGTGGCCGTCCCATCGCCACTGCCAAACCCTGAAGAGTCACGAGGCAGGGCCGATAAGCAATCCACGCTTGAGGCAGCGTCGGTTTCCGCTGAAAGAGTCTTTGGAACCCTTAGAGCAGCCAGGCGCTAGCCGCAACAATTCTAGCGCCACCCATGAACCAGAAAAATGTAAGAAAAAAATCCAACCAAAAAATCAATTTTTTTTTGCCTTGTCGGACCGTCCTGAGTTTTTTTTGTGGTGTCTTCTCTTCTTTGATCTTCGTTCTTCCTCCTCCCCTCAAAGACTCTCTTCCCTTTCATTCTTCTCCTCCATCCTCCCTTTTTTTCGACTTCTATCGGAAAAAAAATCTCAAAAAAAAACCGGAAAACCCAAAAAAGATAAATATCTCACCTCCCTCCTCGGATCCTCTTATCTGAGTATCTATCTTGTGTCAACTGTGCGGTGTGTGCGTCTGTGTGGTCGAATCCCTTTCCGCCGCCGCTTTTGCCTCGTCTTTTTGTGATCGCGTCTCTCGCATCGCCAATTCTAAAACCAATACCTTTCCTTGCCGTCGTCACCTCTCGAGTGTTAATCTAATCCGTACGTCTATCGCCCTGTGCTCGTTGTGTTGCTTCGCTTGGTCCCTGCCCGCTTTGCGACCGCCCCTCTTCCCGCTTCTGTGTTGTGGGATTTTCGAGAGAAAACACTTAGCTTGTCTGCTCACAGCACACGCTGTGCACATTTGATTCTTCAGAGACAGGTTCTCAGACGTCTGTTCTCGTCTTTGGACCTCGTAGCTTTGGTCTGGCATCAAAGCTTTCGGACATTGATCAATCGAGTGTCGGCTTGTTTTCTCGCCTAGCACTTTCACCACTCTCATTTCTGCCTCACAAAACACGATTTGAAAGCCTTCACCGAGCTAACTTCTGCTCTCGTCTGATATAGCATCCTCTCAAAATGTCCGCTGAAGCTTCTACTACCCCCGCCCCCGCCGAGAACCCGGCCAACGGCACCCCCGACAATGCCACTGCCCCCGAGGTCACCTCTGTTGAGGCCCCTGCTGCCACTTCTCAGCCTCACTCGGCATCTCTCTACGTCGGTGAACTTGACCCCTCTGTGACCGAGGCCATGCTCTACGAGCTCTTCTCCTCCATCGGCCAGGTCGCTTCCATCCGTGTCTGCCGTGACGCCGTTACCAGACGCTCCCTCGGATACGCCTACGTCAACTACAACGATACCACCCACGGTGAACGCGCTCTTGATGAGCTTAACTACACCCTGATCAAGGGCAAGCCCTGCCGTATCATGTGGTCCCAGCGTGACCCCGCTCTGCGCAAGACTGGCCAGGGCAACGTCTTCATTAAGAACCTGGACAACGCCATCGACAACAAGGCTCTCCACGACACCTTTGCCGCCTTCGGCAACATTCTCAGCTGCAAGGTCGCTCAGGATGAGTTCGGTAACTCCAAGGGATACGGTTTCGTTCACTACGAGACTGCCGAGGCCGCCAACAACGCTATCAAGCACGTGAACGGCATGTTGCTCAACGACAAGAAGGTTTTCGTCGGCCACCACATCTCCAAGAAGGACCGCCAGAGCAAGTTCGAGGAGATGAAGGCCAACTTCACCAACATCTACATCAAGAACATCGACCCTGAAGTCACCGACGATGAGTTCCGCACCCTGTTCGAGAAGTACGGTGAGATCACCTCCGCCACTTTGAGCCGTGACAACGAGGGCAAGAGCCGTGGTTTCGGTTTTGTCAACTACTCCACCCACGAGAGCGCGCAGGCCGCCGTCGAGGAGATGAACGACAAGGAAGTCCGTAGCCAGAAGCTGTATGTCGGCCGTGCCCAGAAGAAGCACGAGCGCGAGGAGGAGCTCCGCAAGCAGTACGAAGCTGCTCGCATGGAGAAGGCCTCCAAATACCAGGGTGTCAACCTCTACGTCAAGAACCTCACTGACGATGTTGACGACGAGAAGCTCCGAGAGCTCTTCGGACCTTACGGCACCATCACTTCCGCCAAGGTCATGCGCGACACAGTCCCCGCCGAGCCCACCTCCTCTCCTGAGTCCGAGGCCAAGGAGTCCAACAAGGAGAATGAGAAGGCTACCGAGGAGAAGGAGGAGCCCGCCGCCGAGGAGACCGAGGGTGAAAAGAAGAACGAGAAGAAGCCTTTCGGAAAGAGCAAGGGCTTCGGTTTCGTCTGCTTCAGCAGCCCCGACGAGGCCTCCAAGGCTGTTACCGAGATGAACCAGAGAATGGTCAACGGCAAGCCCCTCTACGTCGCTCTTGCCCAGCGCAAGGATGTCCGCAGAAGCCAGCTCGAGGCTAGCATCCAGGCCCGTAACAACATTAGACAGCAACAGGCCGCTGCCGCTGCTGGTATGCCCCAGACCTACATGCAGCCCGCCGTCTTCTACCCTCCCGGCCAGCAGGGCTTCATTCCCGGTGGTCAGCGTGGCGGTATTGCCTTCCCTCCTCAGCCTGGTATGATGATGGGCATCCCTGGTGGACGCCCTGGCCAGTACCCCGGTCCTTTCCCTGGCCAGCAGGGCGGACGTGGCGTCGGCCCCAACCAGCAGATTCCTCCCAACTTCCAAGGCCTTCCCATGGGCGCTATGCAGGGCCCTGGTGGCATTCCTAACGGCATGGGCTACCCTCAGATGCAGGTGCCCGGATTCGGTGGCCGTGGCCGCGGTCAAGTTCCCGGCATGGGCGGTCCTATCCGTGGGCCCGGCTACGGTCAGGGACGTGGTGGCGCTCCCATCCAGGGTCAGATCCGCCCCGGCCAAGGTGGTCGTGGACAGAACCCCGGTCAGCCCGGCCCCACCGAGGGTGCCAGCGGCATCACTGCTCAGGCTCTCTCCTCCGCCCCTCCTCAACAGCAGAAGCAGATGCTCGGTGAGGCTCTTTACCCCAAGATCCAGGCCCAGCAGCCTGAGCTGGCTGGTAAGATCACTGGTATGCTTTTGGAGATGGACAACACTGAACTGCTTGGCCTGTAAGTTTTCGCATTTATCCACTTAACATTCAAACATCAAACTAACGAATCTCAGTCTCGAGGATGACGATGCTTTGCGCGCCAAGGTCGATGAGGCCCTCAGCGTTTATGACGAGTACATGAAGAACAAGGGCGACGAGCCGGCTGCCGAGAAGCCCAAGGAGGCTGCTAAGGAGGCTCCTGCCGAGGAGAACAAGGCGTAAATGGCATACACGCAATAAATGCTGTACCGCGGATTTGCGTCCATTCTCCCTTTTTTTTTGCAGGCCGCCATGTCGGTTTTTCGTGACCCACGTTCTATTTTTGATGACATGACCTACCCATTGAATTAACGATTCATCTCTTTCTATCCGCATCCCCCCATATCCTTCATAATCCGCCGACCCTTCTCTTTTTCCTTTTTACTATTTTCTTCAGGTTTTTTTTCCCTCCTGGTCCTGATATCCCTGGGTTCCCGAAGTCCTTAAACAGGACGGGAGAAAAGTTATTCGGATTCCATGGTCTTTTCTTTTCTGTGACGAGAGGGAGGAAGTTGTGATGTCTTTTAGCTTCTTACCTGCTCGTTACTATCGAGATGACACGAGTGTAATATAGACTTATGACTTCCTCACGGATTCCAGTATTCCACGTATATTAGTAGGCTCAGTAGTGTTGCTGACATTCGTCTATATAGCGTAGATTATACACACATCGATTCCAACCATTGACTAAAAGGTCGGATACTGCTGTCCAAATAAATCCATCAAACTATCGAAGTTCCCCTCTTGCAGCAAATCCACCATGTTCATATCCAAAGCGAGTGTCTGATCCCAGTTCAAATCCTGTTGAGACCCGAATGTGGCCTCACTCTCAGTCCCATTCACCCCAAGGCCGCGATTACCTTCGCAAGACCCCTCTACGGATATCATTTGAGTCGGCGGCTCACTCACATGACCGAACCCTGACCCAGATGGACCGGCTGGATGCGGGTAGGAAGACGATAAAGAGGCATCTAATCTTCGCTTCTTGCGGGCATTCGATGGCGAGGAGTTAGTTCTGTTCCGGGATAGAGACACAGTTGAGGGATTCGTGAGACTCGGATCTGGATCCGTTCGTGATGCGGATGGAGGAGTGGTGTCTGCTTTTGCTGTGCCTGTGTCTGTGCTCATACCGGCGATCGGTCCTGATCTAGGACCGGAAGTAGACGCGGTGAAGGGGCCGGAGGTCGTAGTATCGGGTTTCGAAACGGCACGCAGGAGCAACGAGAGAGCGCGATGGCAGTGTTTCGCCGGTTCCCACTGCGTCGACATAATCCGGAGGAAGTCGAGGCAGGATAAGATTTCCCTGTGGTTGTTAGTCCCCACATGGGCCATGAAGAAAACGATAAACACGAAGAAAAGAATTATGAGCGAAGACATACTGACAACCCTTGGCCCGACTATACTGTCCCAGCTGACACGCAAACGCAAGGACCAGCCCCGCCATCCAAGCGGCGGACAGGAACCCCGGCCAGAAGAGGGCTTGGTGGGAGTCTCGCTGGGCTTTCAGTGCGAGGAGGATGTGACGGGCAGCTGAGATGCAGGATTGTAGCGCGGAGGCGAATTCGGGGGTTGAGTTTGGGAGGGAGAGGGAGGGGCGGTTGAGTAGTAAGAGGAGGTGTTGGTAGAGGATTGTGAAGAAGGGAGTGTAGTTGAAGGGGGTTGAGTCTATTGATGTTACGGAGGTCGGGCTTTGATGTGAGGATGATGATGATGGTAAGTGTTGCGAGGGAGGAGAAGGAGGGAGGTCGAGGCTATTCCACCATTTATGAACTGAGGTCGTCAGGACGAGGACCGAAGTCTGCGAGATGGAGCGGACGAAGATGGATTTGTGGAAGAGCTCAAGGGCTTCGCCGGTTAGTTTGCCCGATTGGACGTAGCTGGCAAAGGGGGTTTCCTTTTTGCTTTGCTCGGATTCCGCTTCGGATGGCTGTGGGGTTGAAGCGCTCGGAAGAGGGAGATGTTGGAGCGGCTTGTGGATTTCTGGACTCCCTGGCGGGCAGACGTCGATGTCTGAATCTTGGACGCCGAGAGGAAGGCCGAGTGCCTGGCTGAGGTATCGGTCTAGCGCGTAGGCAGACCAGAAGATGCGCTTGCGGAGGTGTCGGTGTTGCGAAGAGGCAGAGAGTTCGCGGTACCGGAATGGGCAACGGTGCAGGCCAGCATGAAGCATTGATCGGAGCATGCAGCCGCCGACGGTCGACGCGGTACGCAGGGACATGGTTGCTACCAAGTAAAGTTGAGAGGCGAGCAGCGCCTGTAGTGAGAGGAGATCATGGCGCGCTGTAAGAGGACTCAGAAGAGAGTGCATGCTGGTGCTGATTGGGGACTGGATACGACACTCCGCAGGAAGTTGAAGATCCTGACGGACCAGGCTAGCCAGGTGAAAGATGCATTGGAAGATTGTAGTCCATGAGGTGTTGCTTTGGTTCTGCGATATCTCGCGAGCCTGGTTCGGGTCCTTCTCGGCGTAGAGAGACTCCATGGCATGCAGAAAGGTCGGTCCGTGAAGGAATGGAAACAGAGGATGCCAGACTTTGAAGTACACCATCATGAGGTCGCGTGCCAACTGTTGCGGCGGCGACTGGCCGAGGACGCAGGCGATGGAGGGGTCATATTCCCAGTGTGAGACCGGTGTCTCTTCATGAGTGCTCGAATGAGGCGTCCAGAGACTTTCGACGAGTGTGTCCTCAGGAGGAGGGAATTCTCCCGATGAAGGGAAGAAGGCCTGCCGGACGGTCTTGATGAAGAAGACGCCGCTGGAGGAGCCTACGAACTGGCTCTCTTGAGGCGATTGGGCTGTTAAAGAGCCAATTTCGGGTGTCTCCATCTTGATCATCTTATTTTATGAAGGGAAAAAGGTCATGTTCGAGGCAGGGCCAGAGATTGTTGCGAAAAATGCAAAGAGGTTGTACGGATGAAGTTGAATCAAGGCAGCGGCAAATCTTGCTCCCGACAAACAACACTATATTTTCTGGCACTCACGCACGCAACACCACCACTCTAACTGAACGAATATACCATTATCTGTGTTTATTGAAAATATCTATGGAAGACGATCAATCTCAGCACATACAGCATCGACCACATCCTGCGTCTTGGCCTGTCCTCCCAAATCTGCAGTCAGAATCCCCGCCGCGCACACACGCTCAACGCATCCCATCAGCTTGTCCGCAGCTTCCTTCTCACCAAGCCATGTGAGCATTTCCGCCGCCGACCAAAATGTGGCTACCGGGTTCGCCACCCCCTTTCCCGTGATATCAAACGCACTACCATGAACCGGCTCAAACAGCGAAGGATTCTTCCGAGTCGGATCCAGATTACTCGATGGAGCAACACCGATCGAACCGGCCAGTCCGGCAGCCAAATCTGACAGAATGTCCATGTGCAAATTCGTTCCGACGATGGTATCCAGGGAATCTGGCTCAGCGACCATACGGATGGTAATCGCATCGACGAGCATTTTATCCCAGTTGACGTCGGGGAAGTCCCGAGAGACCTCTTCGGCCACTTCGTCCCAGAGAACCATACCGTGGCGCATTGCATTGCTCTTCGACACTACTGTGAGCTTCTTGCGGGGTCGCGATCGGGCTGTCTCGAATGCGAACCGCATGATGCGTTCGATACCGATGCGGGTAAACACTGCGACCTCTGTGGCTGCTTCCCACGGGTGGCCGATGTGGCTGCGGCCTCCTTGACCGCAGTATTCGCCCTCGGAGTTCTCTCGGACGAGTACCCAATCGATGCCATTCTTCGCTGTATTCAAAGGAGATTTTGTGCCGGGGAACGTGCGAACGGGACGGACGTTGGCGTATAATTGGAGAGGGCTGCGGATTCTCAAGAGAAGACCCCAGAGCGAAACATGGTCAGGGACGTCTGCGGGTGTTAGTTGATGTTATACATATCGAGGAGAGTGTATACCTGGATCACCAACGGCACCGAAGAGACAGGCGTCAAACTTGCGGAGGACATCTAAGCCGTCGTCGGACATGAACTGGCCGTGCGCTTTGTAGTAGTTCGTGCCCCACGGGATATGGGTGAACTCGATCTGGAAGCCCAGCTTCAAGGAGAGCTTGTTGACAACCTCGATGGTGGCCGACACCACTTCAGGCCCGATACCATCTCCGGGGATAGATGCGATCCTATGCATTTTGTTCGGTTCTTAACAGTTGTTCTGTAGTATGGTTTACTGAGTGCATCGCTATAGTGGCTCTTATAGTGCAGCCGATCTATAGCGGTTGAACTTATCGGCTGAACCATCAACCAGACCCCGCAGTGCGATTATCTCGACTTCGGTGCTCCGTATATCCTTGAGATTCATCTCATTACTGGCTCAAATCCGAGTATTTAGCGTAACTGGCAGCCTGAGAGCAGATACATGGCATGACGCGAGGGAGAACAGCGCTGCGTCATAGGCTTGATGGTGGTCGTCCGACGTCGGCTGGATAGCCTTCTGAATGCCGCTCTCAAGTGCTCGCTGAGATATTGACGATACCTTGGAGAAAGATAATCGCGTGATATTACAAATTCAACGGCACAGATACCTTTATAGTAAATTATTGCAGTGGTAAAGACGAGCGTTGTTGGACTGTGTGTAGGTCATGTGACCTGACGCATTTCTCCCAGGGTCGTCAATTCATGCATTCTCACCGATGCTGTTTGCAATGGATTCGTCTCTTACCCAAATCATCTCCATCGCCTTATGCAATGCCTGCGCGACCGAAGTCCAGGATCACAACAGCCTGCAACTCATGTAGACTACGAAAACAAAAGGTAAGGACAACTGCCCTGCAGAAACCCGGCTAATCGTGCAGTGCAGTGGAAACCGGTAAGCAAAAATCGACAAGTCGCGACGAGCAGCATTAACAAAACAGACCAACATGTATGCAATGCCTACAGCATCGGCGAAACTGCGATTGGCCCGAGCAGTTGAAACGGTACTACCACATTTGGACGCTCGAGGAGCGAAGCCGTGCTAACAGAACCCAGGGGCCCCGCAAAAGGCTACATCGAAGCCCTCGAGCAACGGCTCCACGAAACAGAGGGCTTGCTCCTGGGGCTCTTGGAGCAAGTATCCGATTCCCAGCTGTCATCTGGTATCCCACACCCCCCAGCGCAATCCCGACCGGGGAAACGGGGCAGCGAATACTGGAAGCGGTTTCCGCTGCGGTCTGTGGAGGGGATCCGGTCGTGGCAGGAGGATGCCCTGCGATCTGCAACAGAGCGTTCTGAAGCTTCTACTGCCACGTCTAATCTTGATCTAGCCGGACCTTCATCGGATGCTGTAGAGGCATCTCCTGCGACTCTTACTTCCCAAGAAGAACCATCCCGAATACAGCAGAAAAGCCCGAAACCACAGGCGACTTTGAGTTTGTGGAGTGGAGCTCCCTCGACCGATTTCCAGCAGCGCTTTCTGTGGTAGCGACGTACCGTCGCCTCACTCGTTCGATCGCATGATTCGTGTTTTCCTCCCTCGTGCCCAGATCGGCGCTTGTCTACTCCCCGAATCTGGGGCCTCCCCGGCCTCCGCAGCCCCGCAATCCCAACTGCATAAGGAGGAGTCATGCCCCACGATGAAGTTATACAAATGCTCCTCGCAGTCAATACGTTATCTGCAACACAATCATGGCTCTCAAGAAGGTCAGGCAATTCATTTTAATTCTGAAATAGCTCTAACATGTGCAGATTATCATCGTCGGCGCCGGCCCCTCGGGCCTCCTCCTCGGCCTCCTCCTCTCAAAACAAGGCGTCGAAGTCGACCTCCTCGACGCCGACACAAAAGTCAGCGACCAACCGCGCGCAGCACACTATGCCTCGCCAGCAGCGTACGAGCTCGACCGTGCCGGCGTCCTCGACGACGTAAAGAAGCGCGGCTTCCAGTTCAAGACTATGGCCTGGCGCAAGCCAGATACTACTTTCGTTGCAGGCACAACCACAGAGCATCTTCCTGCGGACTATCCGCACCGCATGGTTGTGCTTCCACTTGACCAGCTCGGCGAGCTCCTCGTCGAACATATCATGCGCCAGCCGACGGCGCATGTGAAGTGGTCGCATCGCGTCACTAAGGTCGGGCAGGAGGCGGATCGTGCTTGGGTTGATGTTGATACGCCGTCTGGCCCGCGGCGCATGGAGGCAGACTATGTTATTGGCTGCGATGGCGCGAGCAGCACAGTCCGCCGCGAGCTCTTTGGACCGGAATACCCTGGCGAAACACTAAACGCGCAAATCATCGCTACAAATGTACCTGCCCTCCATTCCTTCCCTTCTCTCCTTCAATCTCCGACCCAACCCCGTCAGCCCACCCAAACTAACCCTTACACAGGTCTACTACGACTTCACAAAATACTTCCCCTCCGACTCCAGCTTCATAATCCACCCCGACAACCTGTACATGGCAGCACGAATCACAAACGACGGCCTCTACCGCGTAACATACAAGGAGATCCCGAATCTCTCGCGCGAGGAGTACATCGCGCGTCAACCGAAACGCTACGAGGAGATCCTCCCCGGGAACCCTAAACCGGGCGAGTACAGAATCATAAATATCAGTCCCTACAAGCTGCAGCAGCGGTGCGCGCAGTCGTTTCGGGTAGGGAGGATTGTCCTCGCGGCTGATGCGGCGCATTTGTGTAATCCTTTGTATGCCACCCCGATTCACTCACCTCTTAAAACCGCATAATTCGTTGGCGAAGACGACTAATAGGAAAATAGTGGCGGCCTCGGCCTAACAGGCGGAATAGCCGACGTGGGCAGCCTTTACGACTCGCTAATGGGCATCCACACGGGTCGAGCCTCCGACGCGATTCTAGACAAGTACGCGGAGATCCGACGGAAGATCTGGGTCGAGATCATTGACCCGATGTCGCGGGAGAATTTCGCGCGGCTGCATCAGGATGCGGAGACAGCGCGCGAGAATGATCCGTTCTTTAGGCTTTGTGTGAAGGCTGAGACGGATCCAGAGCTTAGTAGGGAGATCGCGATGGGGTATGAGAAGTTGAGAGTTGATATGACGGAGTACTACGATCTGTGAGTAGGAGTTTGACGGAACTGAGAGTGTATATATGATATGAAATCTTTCTATTATGTCCTCTCTTCATTTATGTTATGAACAAGAGAATTTCTAGACATCTACATCTCCACATAAACTTTACTACATCCCCAAGCCCAAGCCCAAGCCCCTCTATCGATTTCTATCCATTCCTCCCCCAAAGTACTACGAAACAACCCCCTCGTCTCTCAACGCACGAATTTCCCCCTCCGAAAGCCCCATATCACCCAGAATTTCATCCGTATGCTCCCCGAGCAACGGCGGCGGCCGTCGCACACTCGGCTCAGCATTCGAGTACTTCACCGGCGGACTAATTACCTTGATCGGGCCACAGGCTGGATGGGCGATTGTTTGGACCATGCCGCGGGCCTGGACTAATTCGTTTTAGTTTCGTTAGCTTACTAGGGCCGGGAATGGATGAACTGGAAAGAAAAGGGAAGGCATACCATGTTCATGCTCCATCGTCCCCTTAACATCATTAACAACAGCAAACGGCAGCCCACTCCCCTCGAAGCGCTGCTGCCACTCTGCCGTGTCAAGCCTTCTTGTTTCTGCTTCGATGAGGGCCTCGAGGACCGTGCGGTTTGCGACGCGGTCGGAGTTGCTCTTGAAGCGGGCGTCGGAGGCCCATTCTTTCTTTCCCAGTCTCTCGCAGAGGATGCCAAAGAGGCGGTCGTTGGCGCCGCCGACGAAGATGTCCCCGTTAGCCGTTGGGAAGGATTGGTAGGGGACTACTGAGGCTATACAATTCAATGCAGAGTTAGCCACCAGAAGAATGAGAGAAAGGACGAAACAGATAGGGCAAGGGCAGATAACATACGATGCGCAGTCCCCCACCGTCCACTATCCTTATCCCCACTGATGAGCACAGAACTCCCCATATTCGCCAGCGTCGCAACCTGACAATCACTCAAACACACATCAAGATGCTGTCCTTCATTTGTAGTCGCCCTCGCAACAACCGCCGCAAGAATCGAATTAACCGCGTACAACCCCGTCGTGAGATCCGTCACCGCAACACCAACCTTCACCGGCGGTCCATCGCGACTCCCCGTCAAATGCGCAAGCCCGAATTCGGCCTCGACCATTACGTCGAAGCCCGGACGGTTCGCGTACGGACCTGTTTGGCCATAGCCTGTTATCGATGTGTAGATGAGTCGCGGGTTTAGGGATGAGAGGGTTGTGTAGTCGAGGGAGTATTTCTTTAGGGATCCGGGGAGGTAGTTTTCGACGAGGATGTCGGATTGCGTGGCTAGTTTTTGGAGGATGCGTTGCCCGCGCGGGTCGGCGAACGAGAGGGCTAGGGAGCGTTTGTTGCGGTTCACCTGTTTCTCTCTTAGACGTGCTACCATGTGAGGAAAGGAATTTTGGGAGAGGATGTACAGAAAGGTAATAGGCGCTCTCGCCCTGTCCCTCACGGCCGTCGAGGTATGGTGCGTAGGGAGGGCCCCAGGCACGTGTGTCATCGCCGCGGACGGGGTGTTCAATCTTGATAATGTCTGCTCTGTGACGAGTTAGTTTTCATTTTCTATCATCTCTGGACTTTTCTTCCAGTTTCATGGGATCGCACCCTAGGTCGCCGAGAATCTGGGTACAGTACGGCTATGGGGTTCAAGTTTTCAGCAATTGTCTGAACCAATTGATTGGGATAAGGGAGGACATACGCCTGCAAGAACACGACTGAGATCTAGCACTTTCAGACCGGCGAGTGGGAGTTTCTTGTTCTGTTTTGGTTTCGGCGGTGTTGTTGTCGTTGCTAGGGTGCGGATTGAGATTGAGAGGCCATTGGGTTTAAGGAGGGGCCTGAGAGCAGGGAGGATCATTGTGAGGGTTGCTTGCTATTGTGGCTCTGACTCTGCCATAAGTATAGGTCGTTCGTTGGTGTTTTATTGAAGACGCTGGTGGTGAGTGGTGACCTTGCTGCTGCTGATGCGCGCAGTGCCTGGCAAATGCCCCACCGGGCCGGTGGGTTCGACCCCACATACTTTTTTATTTCTCCAATTTGCGTGCGGAGAAGAAAGAGCCTGGCGTGTCGTCACTGTCCTTGCTACTTGCTACGGAGTACGTGGACTACGGAATTGATTTTATGGGGCAGAAGAAAAATACAAAATTCTATTCAGCTAGGTATCATATTTACAGCATGGGCTTCAAGTCAGCGGCAACCTTGAACGGCGCCTCCGTCTTGCTGCGGATCTCCTCAACGGACACGCCCTCGGCGTGCTCAACCAGGGTCAGACCCTCGGTCGTGCTGACCTCGAAGACGGCCAGGTCAGTGATGATCTTGGACACGCAGCGGGGTCCAGTCAGGGGGAATGAGCACTGCGAGAGGATCTTGGGGTTGCCCTTCTTGTCGGTGTGTTCCTGCTTCTGTTAGACTTTGTTCTGCAATTTGAATGTTGATAAGAGGGGGTGAAAGAGTGTAACGCACCATCGTAACAATAACCTTGGTCTTCTCAGGGTTGGCGACCAAATCCATGGCACCACCAACACCCTTGACCTTTCCGGGGAGCATAAAGTTGGCGAGATCTCCATACTGGCTAACCTGAAGGGCACCGAGCATGGTCAAGTCAATGCGGCCAGCGCGGATCATGCCGAAGCTCTCGTGGGATCCAAAGAGGGAAGCACCTTTGCTCAGGGTGACAGTCTCCTTTCCGGGGTTGATAAGATCAGGGTCCTCCTCGCCGGGCTGGGGGTAGCCGCCGAGACCAAGGATGCCGTTTTCTGCCTGTAGGAAGACCTCGACACCCTCGGGGAGGTAAGAGGGCGCGATCAGGGGCATGCCGATACCGAGGTTGACGTACATTCCGTCGCGGAATTCCTTGGCCGCGCGCTTGACGATGCGTTCGCGGCGGGCGGTTGCTTCACCGGAGCCTGCACAGTACATATATTAGCACACATTCGCCTCCATAACTCCTGAGGGTATGTATACGCACCAGCCTGAAGCATCTCACTGGGATCCTTGGCGAAGGTGAGCTTCTCAATTTGCTTCTTCTCTGTGCTCTGGATGACCTTGTTGACGTAGATAGCCTGCAGATGGATCTCCTCGGGTGCGATCTCGCCGACCTCGACAATGTGGTCGGCTTCGACGATGGTGTACTTTGCGTTCTTGGCCATGGCCTCGTTGAAGTTGTTCTGGGCCTTGCGGAACTGGCAGTTGCCGAGCCTGTCGGCCTTGTCGACCTTGATCAATGCGTAGTCACCGAAGATGGATTCTTCCAGGATGTAAGCCTTGCCGTTGAATTCGCGGGTTTCCTTGGGTTTCGAGTATTCTGCGACCGTGCCGTCCTTGTTGTAGCGGACGGGGAGTTCACCGGTTTGTACTAGACAGAAATCAATTAGATTGGTTCAATTGACCATCAAGAGTGAGTGAAAATGCATACCGATAGTTCCATAAGCAGCAGGGGTATAGAAAGCAGGGACACCAGCAGCACCAGCGGCGCACTTCTCCGCAATGGTACCCTGGGGGGTCAATTCGAGCGAAAGGTCACCACTGAGATACATCTTCTCAAAGACCTTGTTTTCACCAATAAACGAAGCGATCATCTTGCTGATCTGGCCGGTCTCGAGCAGCTGGCCGAGACCCGCACCGGGCATACCAGCATTGTTCGAGACAACGGTCAGATCTTTGATGTCGGGACGATCGCGGACAGCGTTGATGAGCGTGTTGGGCACACCGGAGAACCCGAATCCTCCAACAAGGACTGTGGCCGGGCCCTTCATGTCCTTGATGGCTTCGCTGGCGGAGTTGCACCGCTTGTCGACGGCGGGCCGTGTGCATGAGGCGGAGAATTGCCGCCGCCAAACGGCGAATGGGCGGACGACCGCTGGTGTCGGTCGTGCCATGTTGTCTGTCAGCTGTTGGAGCAACAGAGGAGAGAAGGGAAGAGGGAGAGGCGGAGAGTTAAGAAGAGCTGCTACTCCATATTTCCGAGTGCTTCGGCAGTCGAGCTGTGGGGGGAACCCGAGCAAAATGATTATCCGGCCTGTGGAAATTCAAAAAGTAAGTTTGTTTGATTTTCGGCTGTCATGAGTTTTCAACTTTGAGTAATTTATCCAAATCAAGCTGTTGTGCGCCACAATTAAGAAGCAGAAATGCTGGACAAGATTGAGCAATCAGCGCATAGAGGACAGGTTCCGCCTGGAGTTTGACGAATGAGAGAATCGCCTTGCTGGGAGCATTACTTTTCTGCCGCAGAGGCTAATCCCAATCCAAAAGGCGGAGACGCCTTTTATGTCTCTGTGGCCAGCAACCTGGCCTGAGATTTCATGTAATTTCCAAGCCCGAAATTAAAAACTACGCCTGCCACCTTTGCCGACCATCGGAAGCCGATTGACGTCTCGGCTGGGGTAGTCGGCTCTATCCTCTTCCGACCTACTCAGTTGCTTTTTTGAGACACTTTCAACTGCTGTTCACACAAGACAGTGAACGCAAGATCAAGGTCAACACAGGAGATTATCTACGGGGTATCTCAACCCTCTCACAGCCCCCCGCGACTTGACTCTTGAGCGCCCCGCCACACAACTCACCGGTCTTTCTTTGCAACACTCGAAATGTTAAACAAGGATGTGGGGCCAGCTAGGCATGATTAGGGTAACCGTGACCCTATTCGTCCCATGTCAATTTGCCAAACGGATTTCCGGACATGTTTTTCCAGACAGGACAGACGGATATCAATGTGCGGATACTGGAGTTGTTTGTGTGCCAAAGAAAGACACTATTCTATAGCAAGAATGCCACCTGGCAGATGACAATTAAATGAAAATTGGCATCGAAACTACGCACAACTCAAGCCAATTTCATGACTGTTTGCTACCACTAGTGGGGCAAGTTGAGTCTCGACTCTCCACACGAGCTCACACATAGTTAGTACTTCCCCGCACGTGGACTGTACACACTCTCCAATCTTGAACTCCTCGAGTTCGTGTAGCGGACAAAATATTCTCGTCCAGCATCTCACCTCGCCTCGCACAGACAAGAAAAACCTATCACAATGTTCCGCAACGTCCTAACCAAAACCCCACACGACATTGTCGTCCTCTCCGCAGTGCGCACCCCGATTACACGCGCCTTCAAAGGCGGTTTCAAAGACAGCTACCCAGAAGACTTGCTCATGCCCGTGCTGCAAGCCGCAATCAAGCGCGCAAAAATCAAACCCGGAGATATCAACGACGTGCTCATCGGCAACGTCCTCGCCGAACTCGGCTTCGCAAAAACCGGTCGCGCAGCGCTCAACGCAGCAGGGTTCCCGAATACAACGACATTCCATACCGTGAACCGGCAGTGCTCGAGCAGTCTACAGGCGATAACACATATCGCGCATGCGATTCGCGTGGGACAGATTGAGGTGGGTATTGCGGGTGGTGCGGAGAGCATGACGAGGAATTATAATCCGTTGCGCGGGATTCCCGGGGATGTTGGTCCCGCGCTCTTGGGGTCGGGGGTAAAGGATGCGACGGATTGCTTTGTCCCAATGTTAAAGACGTCAGAGAATGTGGCTGAGCGGTATGGGGTTGGGAGGCGGGAGCAGGATGAGTTTGCGGTGGAGAGTCAGAGGAAGGCGGCTGAGGCCCAGAAGGAGGGAAGGTTCAATGAGGAGATTGTGCCTGTGAATGCGAGGAGGGTAAACTCTGAAACGGGGGAGGAGACGTTTGGTGTTGTTGATAGGGATGATGGAGTTAGGGCCGGGGTTACGGTTGAGAAGCTGGGGGTGTTGAAGCCCGTTATCGAGGGGGGTGCCTCTACGGCTGGGAACTCGTGAGTCTACCATTCCCTACATAGAATCTTCTCTGTCTGCTCCAACCGGACTACTAACAACGCAACCAGCTCGCAAATCTCCGACGGCGCCTCCGCAACCGTCCTCGCCAGCCGCGCCTGGGCCGAAGCACACGGCTTGAAACCACTCGCCCGCTTCGCCGGAACCCAAGTCGCAGGCTGCGCCCCCGACGAAATGGGCATCGGACCGATCCCCGCACTCCGCAACCTGTACAAACACAGCGGGATTTCACAGCGCGACGTGGACATTTTCGAGCTAAACGAGGCGTTTGCCAGCCAGTCTATCCACTGTATCCGGGAGTTGGGTATTGATATGGAGAAAGTGAATCCGAATGGTGGTGCGATCGCGCTGGGGCATCCGATTGGGGCTACCGGGGCGAGACAGACGGCGACTTTGCTCGCGGAGTTGAGGAGGGGGAATGGGGAGGTTGGTGTTGTTAGTATGTGTGCTAGTACCGGGATGGGGGTTGCAGCGCTGTTTATTCGAGAGTAGAACACTATCCTAGAATTGTATGCTCCTCTCTTGAAGCGAATATCAGAATTCTACTCTGTACGAGCGGAGATGCGGAGACGAAGCTATAGTACCCCAGCCCCACACACTGCGACTTCCCAGGCTCGTGGGGCCCCAGGCTGGCCATATTTCAGCCAAATAATGTTGAAACACCGTAACACTCCTCAATCAATACTCTCGCTACGAGCAGCAACACAATGTCACTTCTCAAACAACTATCCCGCCTCCCACGAGGCTCAATCCGCCCAGTTTACATCTCCAAACGCTCCCTCGGCTCCGTCAGCGCCATCGACTCGAGCATCTTCCGCACCCTCTTTGGCACAGAAGAAATCCGCAAGGTACTGTTTACCACAAACTTCACTCTCCGCCTTGAATTACCCAACTAACAAAACTCAGGTCTTCAACGATGAATCCTACATATCCCGGTGCATAGACGCCGAAGCAGCCCTCGCCCGCGCCCAATCCACCTGCGGCGTGATCCCTTCACACATTGGGTCCCTCGTCACCACAAAAGTAACCTCGACACCCCTCGACATGGAACGCCTCCGCACTGAGACCGAAATCGTCGGCTACCCAATCCTCCCCCTCGTCCGGCAACTCAGCGCAATGTGCGGATCCGAAGCAGGAAAATATGTACACTGGGGCGCGACGACGCAGGATATAATGGATCTTGCTAGTATCTTGCAGATGAAGAGAGGATTGGAGATTGTCGAGAGGCTCGTTGGGGAGATTATTGGGGTGTTGCGCGGGTTGAGTGTGCGGTATCGCGATACGCCCATGGCGGGCCGGACGCATCTCCAGCATGCGCTGCCGGTTACCTTTGGGTATAAGTGTGCGGTGTGGCTGAGTGGATTCCAGAGACATGCTGCGAGATTGAAAGAGATGCGCGAGCGCGTGCTTATGGTTCAATTCGGGGGTGCGGCAGGGTCACTTGCTTCGCTGGGTGACGGGGACGATGGGATACGGGTTCGAAAAGCCCTTGCGGAGGAGTTAGGGCTGAGTGATCCGCCGATTACGTGGCACGTCGCGCGGGATGGAGTTGCGGAGGTAACGAACTACCTTGCGCTGCTGGGCGGATCGATGGGGAAGCTCGCGCTGGATATTATCATCATGTCGTCGAATGAACTCGGCGAGGTCTCGGAGCCGTTTGTCCCGCATCGCGGGGCGAGCAGTACGATGCCGCAGAAGCGGAATCCAATCTCTAGCGAAGTTATCCTTGCGGCGTCAAAGGTCCTCCGCTCGAATGCGGGACTCGTGCTCGATGGGATGGTTGCTGATTTCGAGCGAGCGAGTGGGCCCTGGCATCTAGAGTGGGTGGCTGTCCCCGAGAGCTTTGTGATCGCCGTCGGGGCGCTGGAGCAGACGAAGTTCGCTCTGGGCGGGCTCTGCGTGCATTCGGAGGCGATGTTGCGGAATCTACATTCGACAAAGGGGCTCATTGTGGCGGAGGCAGTGATGATGGGGCTTGCCCCTGCGGTGGGGAGGCAGAGGGCGCATGACATTGTGTATGAGGCTTGTCGGGAGAGTATTGAGAGTGGGGGGTCGTTGGAGGAGGCCCTGCTTGGGAAGACGGAGGTGACGGAGAAGATGAGTGTGGAGAGGGTGAGGCAGCTGTGTGACCCGGTCAATTACCTGGGGGCGTCGGGTCGGATGGTTGATGATGTTCTCGCTGTTGATTGAAAAGTAGACTGTACTTGGTAGTGTCCCACATTCTATGTTTCTGGTATACACAACCTCTATACTTTGAAGTAAGACAGCGTAGCTCTCCACAAGCCCCGCAAGCACTTAAGCTGAGCCTCACCAGGCCACCTGGGGCTGGGGGCGATATTCCACATGAAAGCTGGAACCATATCAAGCTCCCCCGCAAAGCAGAGCCAAAGCTCATGCATGTGGGTCATCTTGTACATGGAGCTGCTCCACATACTACCATACGGTCATACGTCTACCAGAGGGGCCTTCTGGTTAAAGGTACTAGACTGCAACAGCAACTCTCCTCTGCTGCCAACTGTATCATACCCAACAACCGCTACGCAGCACAATGAACGTACACCCCAAAATGGACGCTCCAGCGATCACACCGCGAGTCCCCATCAAAGACCTCCAAAAGGTCTTCCATTACACCGACACAATGACCCGGAAGCCGACCCGCGACAATGACCCCTATGAGTATATGGCAGGCTTCGGTAACCGCTTCCAGTCCGAAGTGATTCCGGGAACGCTTCCTGCTGGGCAAAATAACCCCCAGGAGCCGAGGTTTGGGCTGTACGCGGAGGGCATCACATACTCGGCGTTCACGGCGCCGCGGCATGCGAATTTTAGTACTTATATGTATCGTGTGAGGCCAGCTGCTGCGCATAGTATGTTTGCTCTTTTGCGAGATTGTGGTTGGGGTGATTGCTGACTTGAAAAGATGGGTACAAGACCGATATCACGCACAAGGCAGATATCGAAAATTGCTTTTTGACGCTTAACCCTCGTGTGGCGACACTAGCAGAACAGGGAGAGTGGGCCCCATTTCCATTGCCAAAGGAGGACGAAAAGATCGACTTTGTCGATGGGCTGCATACAATTGGAGGAAGCGGGGACCCGAACTTGCGCGAGGGTATCGCGCTCTACGTCTTCATGATCAACGCAGATATGGACCACCGGGCCTTTTGCAATACGGACGGCGACTTCCTCATTGTTGCTCAGTTGGGTAATCTTGATATCCAGACCGAGCTGGGTAAACTGTTCCTTCAACCCGGGGAGATCTGCGTCATTCCTCGCGGTATCCGTTTCAGTGTACGACTTGGACCTGGCCACTCGGTGGCCCGTGGGTACATTACAGAAGTCTGGGGATCTCGATGGGAGCTTCCTGACCTCGGTCCCCTGGGTGGCCACGGTCTCGCGAACCCCAGAGACTTTCTACACCCGGTAGCCTATATCGACGACAACCTGCACGAGGACTGGATGATAGTCAATAAGGCTAACGGGGTATACAATGCGCTCGAGCAAGATCATAGTCCATACGATCTCGTC
Organism: Aspergillus pseudodeflectus; assembly: GCF_044049435.1. Lineage (NCBI taxonomy): Eukaryota > Fungi > Ascomycota > Eurotiomycetes > Eurotiales > Aspergillaceae > Aspergillus > Aspergillus pseudodeflectus. The sequence continues at coordinate 317,314 of NW_027263801.1, read as the reverse complement.
GCATGGCACGGCAACGTCGTGCCGTACAAGGTACGTCCCTTTCACTCTCAGCCCTAGCAGCTCAAGACTGACGCCCGTTACAGTACGACCTCACAAAGTTCGCCTCCCAAAACGCAACCTCAATCGATCACACGGACCCATCCACAAACTGCGTGCTAACCGCCGCGTCCCGCGACCCCGTCACCCCTCTCGCCGACTTTCTCTGGTTCGGGCCGCGCTGGGATGTCGCATCGAACACGTTCCGGCTTCCATACTTCCACCGCAACTCTGCTACCGAGTTCCTGGCGTGTCTGTATGGGAGTGGGCTGGGGAGGTCCGATGACTTTTTGCCTGGCGGCGGAAGTGTCGAAATCAGCCACACGCCTCATGGGAATTTTAGCCAGGATTATGTTTGGGAAATGAGGGAACAGGTTAATGAGCCGAGAAAGATCCTTGAAAGTATGTTCCTCCAAAGCTAGAGTTTATGGCGACGATGCTGACTGGAACAGATCAAATGACGATTATGGTGGAGAGTAGCCGGTCGTTCCTCTTCACAGAGTATGCACGGTCTGGGTGTGGAACATTCAAGGACCAGGGGACGGACCCAAAGGTTTGGGATACGTTGCCAGTAAGTGTTTAGCCCTCCTTCAAAATATGAGACCGTGCACTAACGATGTGACAGGACAAATTCTCGTCGTATCCCAACATCCAGGAGATACTGCGGCAGGTCAAGGCGGATAAGGAGGAGAGGAAACGGAAGTTGGAGGTGTATTATGACGATGAGCGATTGGCGAAGCTCGCTAGGTCATAGAGTCATGTAAAGTATTTTTTTTAAGAATGGATTGGCCAGAGGACGAAATGACCTTCCAAGGGTTGGTTGCCATCCATGTTAGTCAGTGCTTACTCAAGGATTCATCGACCTTGTTTGGTGGACGGTAATTGCGGGAATTTGCGGCGACCCGTGGCTCCTTCCTCAACGGGGCTAGTAGACAGGTATAACACAATCACAAATTACACAAGCACAAAATCAAAGTTATCACTATAATGCCAAGGCACTGATTAAATATATCCTCGCTACGCTATGCCGATCGGGGTTTGAACCTATTCAGGATTAGTGGAGGCTGTAACTTCTTTAAGATGCATTGCTCTCCCTTTACTCAGCCGCATCTTCGATCTAGACAGCACGATGCCTGTGAACTATGGCAAAAGTGACCATGCAGCAGTCACGGGTAGCAGCTTCCTTTTCATCGACTCCCAAAGCGACCAGTCGATATCCTCAGCCGCCAGCAAGCAGAAACGCGCCTTTCTTCAACGGGAATTCAGGCGCAAGCAGAAAGAGGCATCGATACAGCGACTCAAGTCCTCGATCCAGCCATTCCGAGCGCAGTTACCGTTGAGGTACGAGGCTGCAACTACAACCCCCGGTCTCGACGACGGAGTTGAACAGACAAGCGGACTTGCTGCTGTTGCTGCGGCAGATGGAGACTATGCCAATCATACTAGCAGCAAGCCAAAACAGATTGTACGGATTCAGTCTCCAATGTCACTCGTGAGCCAGGCCTTCGTGGACCCGTTTTCATCCTCTGCGGTGGAAATGACATCGAGCATGAATTCGTACTTTGATCACTGTGCGAGTCCCTCCCCTCCTTTTTCCCTTTATTTTCTAACAAATATAGTCCGAATCCATACCATAAAACACTGCTACCCACTGGACGCAACACGGATGAGCATGTGGTACTGGCAGAAAGCGATTGCCCAGCCCGCGCTCTTACAAGCGCTGCTCTGCTCTACTGCTGGGCACCAATTGATTCTCAACACGGTCGAGGGCGTCCCGACCCTGACTTTTCAGAACTCGACAAAAGAATTTCTCCGTTTACGAGGGGACGCCCTCAAGACGTTGAATGGGGTTCTACGGGATTCGATGAGGGCTGTTGCTGAGTCGACTATTCTTGTTATCGCCTCACTTGTGGCGATTGAGGTATGTCGTGAACGGATTTCGGTGGTTCTTTCGCCCTGATACTGACATCGCTCGTGTTATCAGGCTATCAGCGCCACGGTCGAAGCGGCCGAAGCCCATAACAAAGGCCTAAAGAGCCTCGTCGACGTTTTCGGTGGCATCGAAGCCCTCGACCACATGACCCTTTCCAAAGTCTATCAGTACGAGGATTTCAACTCATCTTATGCACAGCAATAGCAGTAAACTAAGACTACTGCAGAAGCGACGTCCTCCGCGCAATCCTCACAAACACCCGCCCAGCCTTCCCAATGTCCCCAAAATGGCGCAGCGAAATCCTGCAGGAGACAAAAGTTTTCCAATCAGTCGACTTCCTCCTTCCCTTCTACAACACCACCAACACCAACGACCCGGACAACCCCTTAACAGAAATAATGAAAATCCTCTCCCCGCTTGGAACCTCCTTCTTCAAAGCCCCCTGGTACATGTCTCTCGACCCAAGCATGAAGAGCTTCCTGCACGTTATGAAACGACTCATACAGTACTACGAAATCGCGCAGCTAACCCCGTCAATCGTCATGCCGACGGATAATGATCTCTTTCTTCTGCTCGAGTACCAGCTTGTCAATGTGACGTATCCCGTTTCTCATAATGGGTTCAATGAGCCGCTGCGGTTGGCGTTGCTGATTTATCTCAATATGCGCATTTGGCATCTGCATAGTTTCCCGTATATGGCATATCTGACTGGGTATTTAAGGACGGCGCTTGAGGGGGTGCTGGCAAGACTAAGGGGGGATGATCCTAGGTTGCTTTTTTGGATTTTGTTTATTGGGGACATGGCGTCTTTGGGGCATGAGGGGCATTCGTGGTTTGTTGAAAAGCTGGCTGAGATTGCGTACGAGCATCTTGGGATTAGAGGGTGGAGTGAGGCAAGGGAGGTTCTAGTTGGGTATTTCTATATGGATCAACCTGGAGATAGTGGAGGGGAGGATCTATGGGGTGAGGTGCTTTTAGGGGGTAGAGCAATTACGCTTGTTTAGATATAGAAATATTACACAGTCACGTTTATAACCTCAGCCTGCCACCACAAAGCGGAGGCTGGCATACATGATCAGGTCCCTACCAAGTCTTGTACCAGTGGCAGATATAATAAGCTCAGGTCCTAGGGTTCTACCTATCATCTCCTTCAATATATGATAAGCACGAGGTCATATTTCTTGTATATAGCTGACACACACAGACCGAGAAGCACCATAAGGAATACAGATGAGCCATATACTATAAGACAAAAGTGACAAAACAGTATCAGGATATCACATCTGAGCATCACGACTCAACCCAGATCAAAACACCAACCCTCAATCCCCGCATCCCCGCCGCCCCCAACGTACACCGATAACAAGGCCCGCCTACCCTCCTCACCACAGCACTAACCCCCTCTCTCGCACACCACGCCCTCGCAACCACCTCCTCGATGCCTTCCGTCACACAGATAACAATCGTCTCAAGCGCCGACACATCCTGAGCACGGCGGTCTTGCAACTCATGCGCAGTCCACACACGCGTCTGGTACCGTTCTGCTTCCCGGCGATGCACCTGGTGCGCATCGGCTTTCTCGGGAGGGTAGCATCGAGGTGGTGTGATGAATGCCGGCGTCGTCCGGAGCGGGAATGTGACTATGTATCCATTCATGCTGAAGGCGATTTCGGCTGTGTATCTTGTTTCAGAGGCGCGCTGGGCGTCTGTCATGAGCTGCGCTCCTTCGAGAGGCTCGGCGCGGACGCGGATGTGGGAGAGCTCGATTGGATCTGGGGGCTGTTGCGCTTGGTTTTGGTTTTGGATTTGGACTTGCGGTGGAGAAAGTGTGGACCAAGCATCTGGATCTTGGATCTCATTCTCATAGGAATCGATGTTGTCGTCCTCTGTGGGTTGCATGCTGCCTGGGCCGAATTCATCCTCATCCTCGCTGTCGTTGTCGAATCTCTGGCTTTGGATATCCGGTGCTATAGCGTCTGAGGTGACGCGGATCCAGCGAGGTCCCGTATTGTCCCAATCAAGATAGACGCGGACTTCAGGACAGGGACCAATCCAGCCGTTCAAGGCGACAACACCGGGGTAAGCCCCTAGGACGCGGCCAATCGCGGTTCTCGAGCGCCAGTAGCTGACACCCGGAAGAATCAAACCAAAGTAGAAAGATGACTGCCCGAACTCGGGCCTCGCTGATTCGGGCGAGCAGGCGACGAGGGCATTCATAACCGTGTACGCGAACCACTTCCCGGGGAGCATGACACCGAACAGCCAGTCGTGTAGGCTAGCGGGGATAGTAGCGCCATTACGGAGGCTGGGGTAGATCTCGTGAATACGTTCACGGACCTCGTCTATATACGGCCAGCGGATGGCCTCAGCGAATGCGAGCAGTCCTTCTTCCTGGCGCTTGTGGACGATTGAATGGCCCTCGCAGTTCGTGCCTAGGAGGGCCCAGTCCTGGTCTCGGAGCTTCTTTTCAAGGGTGTCGCGCTTGATGGGGTCATCGATCATACCAGCTAGATTGCGCTCGACACTATAGGCGAGCTCGGCGTCGGTGAGTTGGTTCTGATATGTGTCCTTCTCGTTTGGCGGCGCGAGCTCGACGGCGCGGGTATACGATGCGATTGCCTGCTTTGTGTTATCGAGCCCCTGCCAGGCTTTCCCGATTAGTTCCCATGCTTTGGCATCGTTCGGGGCGAGTTGCTTCCACCCAGAAGCCTCCCTGAGCACCTCCTCGTACAGCTCGGATGCTTCCTCTGTCGAGCTCGCCTTTATCGCTTCATCTGCCCGTTTCGCAACATCTCTCGCCTTTGCCATCTGCCTCCAGACAGGTTCCTTCACTCCACCAAGCAGGTCCACCGGGGCATCCACCAGAACCAGCTGCACGTTCTTTAACCAAAGCTCCGAAACAATCAACGAGGCCAGGATTTGCGCCGTAAACCCCGAATGCAATCCGTGCCCTTTCTCGAGCCGCCGCGCAAGCTCCGTGGTCAGTATAACCTGCCAGATGAAATTCCACACGCCAATGCACATCTCCGACCCCTCGCTCAGCCACTGCGGCCCGATATCGCATAGCGTCGTGAAATCCATGAATACATCCCTCCGGTTCAGCACGCCGTAGAGGACGTCGACTGCGTCCCGCTCGTCAAGCGGTTTGCGGCCGAAGGTCACGGAGCGAACGGCGTTGTCACCGATGAATTCGATCAAGTCGAGCGAGTCTTGTTCTGGGTTCGTACCGAGCTCGACATCTGCCCGTCGCAGCTCGTCGAGCCGTCGAAGCAGCTGGCTCCCCCTTGGGTTCGGTAGCTCGGACATGAGGACCGTGGCGTCGCCGCTTAGCCAGGTCTGCGAGTCCTCGAGGTACTCCCAGCATTCGCTTGCGTAGCCCTCGCCCGTAACTGTTCCAGGGACCGTGTTCTCGTAGTAGGGATCGGCTTCACAGTCGAAGTACAGCCATTGTTCCTCGTCGTGGTAGAGATGGGAGCTGCCGCGTTGCTTGATGTATTTCTTCTTGCGTTTGTATAGTTCTATCGTAGATCAGTCGCTGAGATAAGATGTGGTACAAAACCCTGTGCAGCGTATAGAGCTTCAAGGATAGTAATCTCTTACCAAAAACCTCATGCGTTGCCTGTACAAATCCCCTATCCGGATCATCCAACGGCGTAACCCACTCGGGATCATACCGCGACCCACGCGAGACGGAAGCAGTCACCTGGGAATACACGTTGTTCGTAGGCCCGATCAGCGTCATGCCGAGGGATCCCTCATGTTTTGCTCTGATGAACTTTTCGACCGCGGAGAACCGTTTGACGATGGCTTTTTGCTCTTCATCCAGGCCGTAGAGACTTCCTTCGTCGTCGCTTGAGTTTTCGTAGTCATTATTATTCTCGCCTTCGCTGTTTTCATTTGAGTGCTGACCTTGGTTTGCCTCGAAGCTTGTATCACCTAGGGCATTCTCATGCTCATTGTCGTCTTGAAAGTGCGCTGCCATGTTGCCACTTCGTTAGTTAGCTGTATGCCCAAGCGAATGACAGTTGCTCGTAGGATTGAGAAGTGTCGTTGCAGCGGGTGACTGGTGTACTTCCTCCCCCACCTCGCGACGAGCCGCCTATTTATTTTATTGGAGCTGGCTGTGTCATGGGATGGATATCTCGTGTTCGAAGGAAGAGACAGGGAGCCAAGTCGAGCCTGTGTGAGCATTTCTCGTATCGGCGCCCATTACGAGCCTTGGCAGAGGCTCAAGGGCAGAGTGCGCATCTCAGCCTCCGCTCGAAAGAGGGTTCACCGCGGGCGGAGCCTTTGGGAAGGATCTATATCACCTCTCATAGAGCTATGTGTAGCTTGCTTATTCCAAAGAACGCTCCTATCAATCACAATTCCCTCAAGCTAACTTATTCCTTCCTCAATTTCTTTTTGAAACCTGCTCACGAAGAAATATCCCAGGGTTCGTAGCATTTGGGGGTTCATTCCTCTCCCTCAGAATAGTCAGTCTTCGGAATCCTCAGACTCCTCTCTCTTCCTATCGTTCTTCCTCTTCCCTCCCTGTTCCTCCTCTGCTTGATCTGATGAGCCCCGCTGGTAATATCGCTCATTCTCCTGTCGTCTTGTTCCCTGCCAGTAAGGATAATGGTAGTCCATCCCTTGTCCAGGGCCTTGCTGGTACAAGAACTCATCCGGCTGTCGTCTTTCACCGGGCCATTGAGGAGTTCTGTAACCTCCCTGTTGGCCTGGTCCCCATTCCATAAAAGGGTAATCGCCTGGTTGAGATCTGGCTTGATTGGGTCCGTCGGCTAACATTGGGGGTAGAGGTCTCCGGTCGTCGCCATCCCTCGACCCCTTCACTACATCGAGGTACTCATCAAACCGATGCGATAGCGTACTAGAGTGACCAAAATGTTTACTCCGCAGCCTAAGGCCAACTCTTTTTCCGCCAGGCAGTTCTTGTCTGGCGTCGTCCTGAGCTAGAATGAGGGCGGTCTCGCACAGATTCACTATCTCCCTTCCATTCGGGTTCGTGTTTAATTGCTCAGAGTTTTGAGAGAGCTTTTTAAGCACGAAGGGAATGACTTCCGCTCTTTCGATGAGGCAACGGACCCCGGACCTCTCGAGTCGATCTTCTATCCGGTTCAGAGAAAGTTCTAGTACGGCCTTAATTTGCTGCCGATCGAACTGGGTGAAGTGCAACTTGAGTGGAATTCGGGAGACAAACGCCATGTCAAACACTCCAACCCGATTCGTGGTGAGGAATAGCAATCCGTTGTGTGTTTCCACGAGCTGCATGAACAGCGTCCCCATGAGGTTTTGTGTAAGGTCGTTTGCGCGCTGGGAGAGGAAGACATCGACGTCGTCTAGTAACATGATACAACCCCATCTGTCAGAAAGCTGGAAGGATTCTTCGAGGCTTTTTGCCAACTCATGCATAGATCCGCCAAGTTTGCCATGAGTCAACCGTAAAAGCGGCTTCTTGAAACGTTCTGCAAGGCATTCAACGCAAAATGTTTTCCCAGTGCCTGGGGCTCCATGCAGGAGTACAGTTGTTCCATTCGTCACAAGTGTTGAGCTCGCGTGACTTTCCTCTCCCAAGGCTTTGCCGAGCACTAAGATTCGTAGTAGTTGCTTGTACGAGCGATCCATTATAACCTGGTCCAGGTCTCGATCTCGATCGACAACCAAGTCCTGTATCTTGTCAATGTCCATTGTCGACCAGCGCAGTTCGGGTAGCAAATAAACTGCAATGTCCGGCGGACAGGTCATTAGGACTTGTGGCTTCATACTTTCGGCGAGTGCTTTTTGGAACTGATCGGCTTGCTCTTGGGGTGGTTCCCCTAGTGGGCGCATTTGCTGATCGATGACGACGCGGACGGGGCCGTGCTTTCCTTCAAATTGTTTGTAGTTCACGTTGCTCCCCAGTTCCCAATACCGGCGGCCGCGGTCGGCAAGCGCCTTGCGAACTGTCGTTTCATCAGGGAGATACCCTGCAGGAGTGAACTTCAGGCTGGTGATGGCCTGCTGTCCACTGAACTGACCCACGGTCAAGGTATGATAATTCCTAGCAAAATATTTCCCATTATGATCCACAGACCAGGCGCGAATTCGCAGAGGCGTAAGATAGCCTGAGGGCTGTCTATCCATACCGCTGAGCTCCGCGACGATAAAAGCTCGCCAGTAGTTGTCATCCTTCTGATAGATCAATGTCCCTGACGGATAGAGGAAGGGGAGCTCATGAAAGCTAACAGCTTTGCAACGTCTTTCCTGGATCTCGATTATCTGATGCGACATCAGCTGAGCTTGGTCTTCCGCTGCAGCCATAGATAGACTCCGACGGAGACCCCCAGGTTGCTGTTGTGAACGAAAACGCATGAGAGCCTGGTATTCATCTGGTAGTGTCGCCAGTGGTTGCGCGAGTGAAGCTGTCAAAAGCACTTTCACGAATTTGGTCCTGTCCTTGATAAGGCTGTCCAACTGTGATATAACCGTGTCCTTCTCATCCACTTCCAGATCAGCCGCTTCAAGGTTGTCAAAACTGTCAATAATGATAAAGGTGCACTGAGCGTTAACGATTTCGAGGCACTCGACGAACAAGCTCCATAGTCCCTGACCGGTCGATGTCTTCTCCTGCGTCAATGTATCTTTTTTCTTCTCCAGAATACTTGGATACCGCTCGATGATTTGATACAAAAGGGCTTGTATTAATGTGCTGGGCTTTCTCGCCATCCCAGTGCCACCGCAGAAATGACGAAGAACGAGGGTCGATTCGTAGCTGCTCTCACCCATTACCAGCAAAGGTATAGCAAAGCAAGCATTGAATTCTGATCTCCGCAAGACGTTGTTTCCCTCTACCCACAAAAGACGTGACGTTTCGCACTCGATCCAGGATAGGACTTTCTCTGATCGCAGCAGATTCCGCTGCGTTGACCTGTGGTTGCGCATGTCTGGGATCTCTTCGATAGCGACTTTGCGCCGCTGGGTCTCTTCGTTGTAGTTCTTGAGATCGGCAAAGAGCCCTCCCAATTGATCCAAGACAGAGGAGCCTTCAGCGGTCTGTTTGACTGCTTCCTTCCCTAATGTTGGGTTGTCTCGTTTTTCTTCGACCTGCTGCCGAACTAGTGACGCCGTTTCGTTGACGTCTTCCGACTTGGTGAATTGAATGGAAATAGACGTCAATTGCGCCAAAATCTGCTCCAGTTTGGCATCTTGATTGTCGGCTCTTTTCTGCTGGTCTTTAACTAGGGACAATGTCTGTTGACCCACCTCGAGTGTGACACGGCCGGCCAGCAGCCCGTGGAGCTGCGCGATATCTTTGATGTCCCCAAAGGCCTCGCTGATGGCATCTACTAGGTCCTGGAACCGTGCCCATGGACGCGTAATCGACTTCCAGCGTATCTTCAAGCGACTCTGCGTGTAGTACTTGACTGCCTTGTCCAAGAACTTTGTGAACAGGCTGTATGCGCTGGCAACCTTGTCGACAAGCTCCTTGGTTGGAATATAGGCCGTGAGATGATCGATGATCTCGAATCTGGATGTAATTCTCTCAAGATGCAGCTCTAACTTCTCCTTGAGCTCCTGGTGATTAGTGTGCGCGACGAGGATGATTTTGATGCCGCCATAGACGAGAGAAACATATGTAGGTGCGTGGGCGAGCATCGGATCCAGAATCTGGGAGTACCGGTACGCCTTTTCAGAGGCTGAATTCCACCCATTTTTGACCTTCGCCTTGAAAGACGCATCCGTCTCCCCATCTTCTCTTGTTTTCTTGGCTGCCTTGGCCTCCTCGATTAAAGCCTGTAGTTGCTGGTGACTTCGCTCGAGTTCAATCTGCTCCTGGGCAGTGGCATTCGTGAGAAAGTTGCTGATTCGATTCTGCAGCTTCGTCTGTGGTATCTGCATGTCTCTGTGTTTCAGGATTGTCTCTGACCATACCTCCTCGCTCCATTTTTGCGCGGTCCCTTGATTCTGACCTTGAGGGCCACGGGGGTCGACTTTTGGGGGCTGATTTGAACTCGGGTCTGCCATTGTTCGGAGAGCATAACGGGCGGAAAAGGTTGGAGCTTAATATTCTCGTGCCTGCATGCGAAGAGGTGGTTATAGCTATTGATGGAGCGGGGTAGGTGAGCGGGGCGGAGCATCCTTGTCGCAGTCGCACAGCCTGATTTGAGGCTGACTGAGCGCGAAAGAAGATGAGACACGTAGCTGCATCATGATAAGGTCTAGAATATACTAATTGATTTGTCGTTATTCGGGCAATTCCTGAGAAGCCTGGGTACGGATTCGCGCAGCAGTAGGAAATTACCCAGGTAGGTGAACAGGTAAAGAGCAATGCTTTGAGGGGCATGTTGACAGAATGCCAGCCGACGAGCACCTACCTCACGTCCAAGTGCAGCGCTATTTCCTATCAATGTGTCTTGATGAGGAGAAGGCTCGATCATAAGGGTCCATACGGTTGAAGAAGATTTCGCGGGTGAGGGAGAGCCAGGCTGATCGATTGGGCGGGTGGACCTGCACCTCATCAGATCCAGATAACAATCTGAATACGTGATTGGATAATAATCTTAGCTGCGGCCCTGCTCCTTTTTCCAAGAAATGTTGTGTTGATCTTTCGATTTCTGCGCTTTCCTGAGCCTCAATTCTTGATCATAATTAGCAGCGAATTTTTTCTTCACCAGCACAATGGCGTTCCTTTTCTTCCTTTTCACTCTCCTCCCATTCGCTCTTCTTGCCACCTCCTCTTCAAGTTTAGTCTCGTCTCCACAAGGCTGCTTTAGCGACGCTGGCGACATGCGAACCCCGGGCCCTTGGCGCTACATGTCAGTCAGCTATTGCAATGATAGCTGTCGGAGACTAGGCTGGGATTTTGCTGGCTCGCAGGGCAAATTCTGTTGGTGCGGCGACTCTCTCCCATCTATTGATTCCGTTGTCCCAGATGACGAGTGCGACGAGCCTTGTCCTGGATACGCAAAGGATATATGTAAGCAATGGATCCTTGACGAGGTTTTTTACTGCAAAGCTAATGGATTGGCTTGTGCAGGTGGTGGAAAGCACAGGTGGTCTGTGTGGGCGATTGGTAGCGACGAGCCGAGCGCATGGTTATCGAGCATGACTGCCATATCGACAAGCACGACAGAGGCATCTACGGCTTCGGAGACCGTCTTGTCGTCATCATCGGCCTCAGAGACCTCCTCGGTCTCTTCTTCAAGTACCGACACCCATTCGGCATCAACCTTCACCCAAACACCCTCATTAGCATATGTATCTGAATCCCCGGCGTCAACCTCGACTAGCCTGGGGCCAACGCCAACAGAGAACAGTGCGGCTCGTCGTTACAGTATTTTTTTTCTAAACGACGCGCTACAGGTCTATTATGGACAATGGCCTCATGCGACCCTCCAGAGGAACCTCCCATTAAAGGGCGCAAGCGAATGGTTAGACTGGATGAGGTCTACTGTAACCAAGCGCAGGCAGCCACCGATCCCACTGTTTCTTTCTTCTACGCACTTCTGCTGCACCGATATTCGTGATAAACGCCACTTGGCCCGCCATGTGCTTCGCCTGGCTCATCTAGATTGGGCACATTGCGATGACGATGGACACCAACCAATCAGGTGACTAGTGCGACGCAGGCAATTGAGCAGTCTAGCTGTCTACTCTTTAGTAGTAGCGAGATATCCTACAGCACTTTATTCGCAAGTTTCGTCATTCGAGTCTCAAAGCCTAGATCTTTGAATGATTCTATTTTTGAATGGCAGTTGCCTTCTATACTGACGGGTGATTGGCCTAATCGCTAAGGCTAAGTCTCTTACAGTTAGATCCAGCTCGTATGGTCTTAGTCCCTGAAACCTCTCCACAATTCAAGCTTACCTGAAAGATTTAGTGCATCCGATTGCACCACTCACATTCTCTACACATGCATGGCTGATCTCCACAGCCATGCTTCAAGGGACCATAGATGTTTTGCAGCTATTGCTTCTGCCTGATGCCGGTGTGCTAAGTTTATATCTGCGGTCATTCTCTCAGTCTTCTCATCCAAGAAGCATCCTCAAACCTAACGGCCACCATGAGTGCCACTACTACCACTGCGTCGGCAATGGCCTCGCCCAGCAGCACAGCAACATGCATCTCCATGACTCCAAACAGTGTCGGCTACGTGCCACCTGAAGGATGTGGGAATATTCTATTGTACGAAGCCAGCTTCGCTGCTGCCGTCTTATTCGCCGTTCTATTCGGCCTCACCACCATTGTCCACATAATCCAGGCTTTCATGTACAAAAAGGTATGATCACCCACTGTTGTACACAACCACACGCACCCACTAACGACTCAAAACCAGTGCTACGCCTGGGTCCTGATAATGGGCTCACCATGGGAGCTCCTTGCCTTCATAATGCGCTCCCTCTTCGCCAAGCACCAGAACAAAGAAGCCTACAACACCCCGTTTACAATTCTCTTCCTGCTAGCTCCCATCTGGGTAAATGCCTTCCTGTACATGACGCTCGGCCGCCTAATCTACTTCTTCATTCCCGGTGCGCGCCTCTGCGGGATCCCCGCGCGGCGCTTCGGCCGCATCTTCGTCTGGCTCGAGATCCTGGCGTTCATCGTGCAGCTTGTCGGCGCGATGTTCACGACTGATTCCGAGGCGTCAACAAAGACGATTATGCGTGGTGTGCATATCTATATGGGGGGAATTGGATTGCAGGAGTTCTTTATTCTGGTTTTCACCGGGTTGTTTATTCATCTGCAGCGGAAGATTGGTGAGATGGAGCGGGCATCCCACCTGAACAGCGATCCCAACTTCGCCGAGAAGATACACCGCGGCGCCATGCCCTGGCGCTGGCTCTTCTACGCCATCTACGCAGCCCTCTTCCTTATCACGGTCCGAATCGCGTTCCGGCTTGCGCAGTACGCGCGGGGGACGGACGTTGATAACCCTGCGGTCCGGTACGAGTGGTTCGAGTACGTGTGGGATGCGGCGCCGATGTTTATTGCGCTTGTTGTGCTGAATGTTGCTCACCCGGGGCGGGTCCTAACCGGCGACGGTAGTGAGTTTCCGCGGGTAAGTCGGGCGGAGAAGAAGAGGCTTAAGCGGGAGAAGAAGGAGATTAAGGCTGCGGAGAAGGAGGCAAAGAGGCAGCGGAAACATTACAGGAAACATGGGAGTGATGGGATTGATATGCTTGATGTGCAGGAGAGGGGAGTTTCTGGTGGTTCGATATAATCTTCGCGTTACTGCTATGTGGAATAGCGGATGGAGGTAGAGGATTTGGTAGCATTATCATAGGGGCAAGATTAGATGGTTATCTTTTTTGGCGTGCATAGACTCATTGTGCAATTAGCTTGGTTGGTTTATTATAGCGAAAGGTGCTTTAGGATATGTACTTGGACTTCTTATTTCTTTTAGAACCATGCCTCTGTCAGCAGCTACTACACATACATGACTCGTATGTCTACAAACTTGTCAATATTCAACGCAACGTAAGTACCTATCAGTAATAGCCCAGGTATATGACTATTCCAGTCGAATTACCATTCTCGATCAAACCAAATAGCTAATATATCATTTGCTGAACCGAGGAGTAACAACACCTAGCTACCCATTAATATACCCAGGATCCCCCCTCTGCACGATTGTACCGACTCCTGTTGCGATTCCGTAGCAGAGCCCGTAACCTCTTATTTCATTCAATTGATATAGCATGTTCCAATGCTCTTGAATAGCCCTGTACGTACCTGGCTCCTTTCCCCGCTGGTCATGTCCGTTGTCACTTTCAGGAGGTCATTTGCGTAGCCCCTCTGTCGTGGGCGCGGCGCAGTTCCGGCGCGCTCCATCTCAAACCGCTTGTGGCTTCTGTTCTTTGCTGATCGTAAAAGTAAAAGAGTCCCAGGACACCCTGATTCTTTATCTCATTCCCTTTGCCGAAGAAAGCGACAGTTGATTAAGCCTGGCGGCCAATGTCTCCTGAAGCCAACACTAGATCATGACCAAACCACAGACCAGGGTTGTTCTCGAGTCTGAATCAACTTGGCTGCCCACCCATGCATTGTTGAGACAATTACCACGAGAGAACCTCCTCTTCAAACCTTACATTGCCTCTCATATAGACAACTCTAGCCCTCCTCCCTTCTTGCAGCCTCCCATCAATCGTCACGCGCGCCTCAGGCGGGATAGAAACCGGTGTATACACCGCACCCACATCAAGCCCCGCCGCCTGTTCTTCATGGCGAGCAATCTGGCGCGCCAGGCGAGAATATAGATTCGAGTCCCATACGCCTTCGCGCCGGTTGCTACGGCCGAGGAGGTCGATGGCACGGTAGCGGACATGAGAATCTCGGCAGTGCGTTGCTATCGTCCAGAGCGCTGGGATAATACCAAGAGATATTGAGAAGCGTGATGGGGTGGTGTGTAGTGGGCGCGGGAGGATTGGGGCGTATGTTATGGGCTGCGAGAGTTCGTGCTTGGGGGCTATACTCGAGGATGGGGGCGAGGGCGATAAGGTCGAGATGCGCTCGCCTGGCGGACTGCGGGAACCAGAGGGTGATTCTACGGGAGGAGACATGGCGATGATCTCCTCTGCGAGGCCCAGCATGGCAGTGAACTCGGCGACATAATTATCCCAAACGGTCTCACTCAGAGTCAACCCCGTTTGCAGAACCACGCCCACCATGCTGCGCCATAACTGTAGCATACGAACCAACTGTTGCGATGCGCGGTCTGCGCTGTTCCAGCAGAAGAGGTTAGCTAAGAAATAGTCGAAATTTAGCGTCCATGCGTCAATATCCTCCTGGACCTGCCGATACCGAGCCAGAACCTGGTCGGTGAGGCGCGCCGCATCCATGTCTGTCTGGGGCTCTTTGAGCTTGTCCGCAAAGCTGAAAAGACGCAAGAAATTATTGTATATGGGGCGAAAAGAGTCATTGGCCTCTTCGAGCGTCCATAGGGTTTGTTGCGGGTGGCCAAGGCCCCGTATCAGTGGTCCAATGCCATTCGAAAGAGGCGACTGTCCATCAATTTCCAGCATCTGAGCTTCCAAGCCGGCGAACATGGAATGGATCACATCTAGAGGCAAAAGCGCGTTATCCACCAACCGTCCTTCTAGTTGCTGCTGGGCGAGAATACGCAACCCCGCGGCGCCGTGCCGCAAGGCCGCTCGGAAGTGACCCTGCAGACTCTCAAAGCAGAAGAAGAGCACGCACATGGACAGAATACCGTCTGCTGAAACGTCTGCGCCGTCGCGAGGAAAATAGTTCAGTCCTCGTCGAATAGCCGAGTTGTACTGCTGCAGAGCGAGCTGCATGCCCCTCGTATGGACATGCGGCAGCGTTTCCTCACGGTACAGTACAAGGCGGTGCATAGTTCCCAGCGCAATAGCAGCGAGTCGGATTCCGGCGTCGTGGCATGCGGCATTGAGTAAACTCCCTCCGGCCCGAGCTCCGAAACACGAGATGGTCTGGGCGTGGAAGAACTCCAACGAGCGGTACTCATCTTCATTGAGCATCTTGTTGACTGCGGGGAACATCCACATGTGCGTTGGGATAGTCACCTGCGGCGTATGCTGGATGATGCGCAGCTCAGGGGAGGCCTTTCTCGCCTGTTGCTGCTGCTGCTTCTGTTGTGGTGACAGGTATCCATCGCATTTTCGACCCGTCGACTGACATCGTCGACAGTGCGGCCGTTCTTCATCACATTTCACCCGTCGAATTCTGTGAGCAACACAGTCATTCCCTCGTTTTTTCCCTGGTAAACCCGCCGGAAATGGCTTACCGACAAGTAATGCACCCAGTCCGGGATCTGCTCGGCCGATTTCCTGTCATAATCAGGTTAGTCCTTTGGCGTCGGAACGAATACTGGGGGATTGACAATAAGTTGCAAGACGAAAAATAGTTACCTGATGCGTCAACAAAGACTTCAGCGATGAAACTGCTTTTGGCCCCCTTTCTTAGTCAGCCGCTCCTCTTCTCGTTCACTACCTGACCTAATCGTCTCTATAGCCAGTTTCTGGTGGTTGATGCAATATGAATACCCCATGTAGTTCTCTGATACAAGAACCGCCAACATGGGTCCAGGGAAATAGGCACTTCCAGCGGCGCCGGAGCTGCTGTAAATGCATGGTCATGCAATGGCGCTGGTCCCAACGGGTGGGTAATGCTAGGGTTGACTGGACTTTCGCTGCTGGTATTTATACTTTGCAAGATGATGAGGAAATTACCATGATAATCCTATCCACCTGATATTAAATAAATATCACGCTTATTCGCACCGGAAACAACCATATATTAGCACATGGGCTCTAGTGCTAGTGGAGGGTGGGGGCTCTGTTCTCGAGGAAATATACGAGCAATGAGTGCTACTAGGCTGGTAGGGGCTAAGTGAGTAGTATACCATAAGAGCAAGAAGTTAGGGAAATATGGTAGAGTAATGACATACCGCCCCCTTTTAACTCTTTTCAATTTCACTCTTTATCAGCCAGCGCTGGCGAGTGCATAGTATCTATGGCAATCACTTGTGAACTTGCTGAGTGTGAGATGTCTTCAAGTGGCAACAGTGAGCGTGGGGGCGGAATTGGGGAAATGAGCATGAATATAGACGAATAGACCAATGGGAGCGCTTGGTTGTGAATAAATTAAGGAGATTAAATGAGCCTCAATCCATAAGACTTTTCAGCTGGCCGTTGTATTTTCTCGTCAAGATAAAGCTGACCCTTCGTTTCTTTCACCTCTCTCTCCTCCATCTCTCACTTGGCTTAACCCTCCTATCAACGAGCATGCCGCAGTCTAAGCTTAGTCCTGTCCTGATCACAGGGGGGAATGGCTTCACCTCCTACCACATCATCGACAAAATCCTCACCGAAGAGCCTGACTGTATCATTCACTCACTAGACGTGACAGTAGACCGCAATCGCCATGACAACACAAACGTCCACTACCACCTCGCAGACCTCTCCTCGGCAGAGGACGTACAGCGAGTAATGGGGCTCGCAAAGCCCGTCACAATATTCCACACCGCATCCCCCGAGTTCTCCGACGCCCCAGTCTCCGCCTACCGCAGCATCATCGTCGACGGCACACACCATCTTATCGAGGCCGCCGTCAATATTGGCACCGTCCGCGCACTCATCAACACTTCAACATCAGGCGTCATAAACGATAACCACACCAACCTAATTGATGCCACAGAAGAAAGTCCCATCTTACGGCCTCCGCAGCAAAAGCGCCTCTACTGCATTGCCAAAGCCGACGCCGAAGACGCCATCCACGCTGCAAACCGCAACGGGGGCACCGATGACAAGGGCATCCTCACCTGCAGCATCAGGCCGTGCCTCGCATTTGGGGAGCGCGACGTCGGTGCCTTAGGCAAGATGATCGATGTCGCCCGGCAAGGTCGATCGCGGTTTCAGATAGGTGATGGCCAAAACCCATATGACTTCGTGTATATCGGCAACCTCGCTGATGCGCATCTGCTCGCCGCGCACGCGCTCCTCGATGCTTGGGGCAAGCCTCGTCCGACAAACGATCCTGTCGACGGCGAGCGGTTCAATATCACCAATAACGACCCATGGCTGTTCTGGGACTTTCAGCGCGCTGTCGCTGCGCATACGGGGAACCCTGTTCGGCCGGAGGATGTTGTGGTCATTCCCAAGTGGGTTGGGCTGACAATGGGTTTTGTTAGTGAGTGGATTGTGTGGGCAATATCCTGGGGCACTCGAACTCCTAATATGACCCGGGAGGGCATTCGCTTTAGCACCCTGATTCGTACGCTCAATATGGATAAGGCGAAGAGGGTGCTTGGGTACCGGCCAAAAGTCGGTATGCAGGAGGGGATTGAGCGGGGTGTGCGGTGGTTTATGGAGCAGAATGACGTAGCGCCGTAGGTTTTAGATTCTACGTATTGTCTATACCGGTCGTAATCTTTACTGAGGAACCTCCGCGACATAAAAATATAGAAAGACATTATTATTAGCTTGCCGCTATCGGCGTATATAGATCGGAATTCGGGAGTTTGGGAACGGAGAACTGCCGAGTCTCCACTACCCGATATCATGTGCTTCCCCAGCTTTTTCAAACTCACCAGAATCCATCCAGTCACCATTTGTAATTTCATGATTACTGCCTTAATTAAACTGCTAGTCCTGCTTTTTGGCCTTCACACGTTCTTTTTCTTATTATTACGCCGCTTATGTGGGCGAGTGTGTTGACTGAAGGATCGCAGCTTAGCCTCCCAGCGCATACTTACCCTGCATTTTCAAAATAATCGTATAGTCTCCAAGCATTATGAGAACCAAATTTTCTGCCCAAATTGACCCTTTAAGCGCAGTCATCGCAGTATTAGCATCCCTGTGATTGGCATGTTGCTTAATGCATACCCCATATTCACAGCTTCCTCCCCGGCGAAATACGATACAGTACCCCGGATCTTCAGCCACGGAGGGCTATCCCCCGGTATCTTACCGTGACCTGACGGTATCAATTAGAACCGGGCATTCCCCTCACCCCAACTCCGCCGCGGCTTTCACCAATGCGGCGTCGCCCATTTTCATCATTCTCCATCCATCTCCTCCTCCCAGCTCCCACCGCTTGCTGCGCAAGTCCTTCTCCAGTAGCTCGTGCTACGATATGCCTCCAACTTGTTAATTGAAACTTCGTTTATCACCCTGCCCCTCGCCCCGCGAGTCCACCATGGTCATCAGAAAGTGCAACATCTGTGACCGTCGCTTCAAGAAGACGGAGCATTTCAAACGCCATGAGCGATCGCGTTAGTTCCTCGATTCTATAATTGCTTCTACTGCTGACAATTCATCAGATACCAAGGAAAAGCCCTACGAGTGTAATGTCTGCCACAAGCGATTTTCCCGAAGGTGGGTAGCCTCCACTTCTGCCCTGCACAATGCTAAATACCACCTGCAGCGATGTCCTGAGCCGCCACGCAAAAGGCCACAATACAAACGGTACAACGGCGAATGCGGCGAGCTCGACGCAAAATAAACCCCGCGCTCCCTCCATCGCTCAACCCTCCAATTCCCAGCCAGCGCCGACTCCCATCGACCCCTCCCGCTTCCTCCCCATGGACGCGGGCGATGCTCATAACCACGGCCTCCCCGTCGCCCCGCGTGACATCTCGCTGTCTGGCGCCCCAAATCTCCCTTCTTCTTCGTTAGATTTTCTCGCAGACATCTCCGCCCACCATGCGCGAACGGAACCGGACGTCAATGTCAATTCGATGATCGTCGAGGAGCAGCAGGCCTACTTCGGCTGGAACGAAGTGACCGCTCCCCCGCCGCCGCAGATGGCCCCTACCGCAGCGGACCAGCAAGCGTACCGGACGCCAATGTTCGATCCCGTGCCGAATGATATGCTGCAGTTTTGGTTGGAGCCGCGCGGAGATACCGCGTCGCATCACGGCTCGCTTGATATGATGGGGGACGCTAACTTTAGTCTCATGGGCGAGAATGTTGCGATTACGCCGGAGCAGCATGCGCAAATACAGCCGGACGAGCTGAGTGGCAAATCCACTGGTGATATCCCGAATGAACGGTTTGCAAGAGTTCAGCGGTACTGGCTTGCTCCGTCCAACACCACAGGACGGCTCATGAACAGTTTATGGCGCGATGTGGCCTGCAGCGAAGTGGACAACATCTTTTCCTTGCACTCGTCGCACTCCTTCAGCAGTCCGTCGGGACTCCTCCCGGGATCGAGGTATGGTTTGGACGAGGAATGCCGTCAGCAATTGCACGCGGCATTTGGGAATATTCGCGGCGGAAGCCAGTTACACTCGCCAAATAGTGCGCTCTCACCTACATCGAATTCGACATTCGGCGGCCGTCCGAACTTCCCTCCTGCTGAGATTCTCGATATGGCGCTCGACTTGTACTTTCGCAATTTCCATCCGCTCGTTCCTTTCGTGCACGTTCCGACCTTTTCCGCGAAAAATACGCGTCTTCCAGTGTTATATGTTATGTGTCTTATCGGGATGATTATGCTGGGGACAAAAGGCACGACGACTTTTGTGTCCAAGAACTTTTCCGTACGTCATCTGCTATCACTTTCACTAGCCATTGCTAATACCCGACAGTTCGTCCTAGAGAAAATCACAACAGAGCTAACAAAGTGCTCTGTGGGTGTTGAGAGCACCATGGGCACGATGAACACATTCGCGGCCGCATTTCTCTTTCTCAACCTAGCCGCAATGACCGGAGTACGATTACTTTTCCGGGGCTGATGGTTCGTTGGCTAACGAAACACAGGAGAAGGAACATCTCGAAAAGTCACAGATGCTTTACGTGAACCTCATGTCGGTATGTTCTATCATTACTCAGATCTTTCCATCTCCCGGTCTTCTTGTACTCATGTGTCTAGATTGCCCAACGGCACGGCCTGTTTGCCGCCACGGAGGGTCAAATCCTCGATATAACGCTCTTTGAGGCTGTTCCTGATATTGATATCCGTTGGAAGACGTGGAGCAAAGTCGAGTCAGTCAAACGGTATGTTTGCTCATCGCTCTTTCCTCATTGTACTGCACCGTCCATCGCTCTTTCCCAGTCATATGCCCCTATCGTGCCCTCCCCGTTAGGGGGTTTATGTTTCTCTCCGCTTAAGGAAGGTGCGATGGACACGACGCGGGTAGCTCCTTCCTTCTTCTACACGGTCGTGCCATCCCAATCGGGGTGTTTACCTGTCCTATTAAGGAAGGTGCGATGGCCATGGTGACGGTTGCTCCTTCCTTCATCTACGCCGTCGTCCCTTCCTAATCCGGGTACACCCTTATTTGCTCAAGGAAGGTGCGATTGCCATTATGCAGATCGCTCTTTCCTAGTCCTGTCGCCGTCCATCACTCCTTCTTCATTCTGCACGCGCTCAGTCGTGCCTTCCATGTTAGAATCCATGTCGTGGTAGGGAAGGTGCGATAGGCGCTGTCAGTCGCTCCTTCCTTATCCGATTACATCCCCATCGCTCCTTCCTAGTTTTACCCCCATCGTGCCTTCCCTTCCAGGTTGCTATCTATACCTTCTCTTCCAGGGAAGGTGCGATGACTATTATGCCCATTGACTTTTCCTACTTTTAAATCGCTGGAGCTTCTCAACTAACCAATCAGACTGATCACTGGGCTCCTCTTGTTGGACTCGTGGTATTCGTCCTTCCTATCCACAAGCCCCATCATCGTCCCTGACTCGATCCAACTCATTCTCCCATGCAACGAAAGTCTCTTCAAAGCCAACGGTTCCATGCGATGGACGCAGATGGTCCGCACCGGCAAGCGCCTCCTCATGCCCACCGTCATGGCACCGTCAGAAAACGTAACCATCCCTGCACTCGACAACCCCGTCGACGACTTTTGCATCCACGGCGTGCTAGCAATGGTCCAACTCCGCCTCTCAGAAGCATACCACCGCCTCCTCTCAAACAGGGCAAGCTACCCGTTTGCCCCCTGTCACACCTACGCCATGGACGGCCGCGCCCGATGCCTCCCCTCCCTCCAACTGCAAATCGCCGACAAATACGGCGAGGTGCTGGAGCGCCTGAACCCCAACGCCGCAATCATGTGGCACAACATCTGCATGACGCTCACAGCCGACACGCAAATATTCGACCTCGCCGCCGGCCGCGCGGGAGCCGGCCCCGCCCGAAAGGCCCTCGACGACATTGCGACCTGGTCGCAGACCCCTGCCGCGCGACGCGCCTGCCTCCACGCCGCACATATCTACAAGGCCATGACGAACCGCAAGGCCTCCGACCACACCATGTTCCACTCCGTCTTTTCCCTCTTCTCCGCGGCCCTCGTGCTCGGGTTGTACATCTTCATGGTGCCCAGTCCCAGCGAGCTCCAGGTCGGCGGGACATCTATCGAGCTTCTCGATGATATCGACTGGGAGCGCGTCGGGACAGAAGGCTTCACGAGCTTCATGGAGCCACGCGGGACGCAGTCGTTTACGCCGTCGGATGACCCCGCTGTGAACTTTATCCGGAATGGAGGCACGGTGTATTTCCGGGGCGTGCCCTTCCAGGGCGGGTATCAGTCTGCGAGGAGGATTCTGTTAGATTATGCGGGGCTACTCAAGGATGCGGGGAAGTGGAGCGTGCGGAAGTTCTCGTACGTGCTTCATATTATGAGTGATGTTCTTATGGAGGTTGAGTGAGTGGCAGCTGGTCTGCATCAACCTCTGTAGACTGGAACCCTGGCCAGATGGCTCCTGGTCTCAAAACCGTCTGCTGGCCAGACGAATATCTTATAATATGGACCTCGCGATACTAACGGCCTCATGTACGACTACTTATACATATATTCCATGATACCAAAAATGATATGCCTTTTCCTCGCAATGACGAACGATCAGAACAGTGGAGAACTAAACAAGACTCCGCTCCTTCACACGCGTAAACAGCGTATCCAGTTCTTCCGCCGAAGCATCCACCCCAGGAACATCCACGTTGCCCTCCACATTATTATCCAGATCCTCGCTCCCATGTGGATCGCCCCAGAGCACGACACGCGGACAGCCGTGGTAGCCCTCCCCATACCATAGCGCTTCGCCGTGTCTATGGTTATGTCCGTGGCCATGCAGATCATCTCCATCCTCATCTATCTCCCCCTCACTCGCAGAGCCACTACTGCTCTCCCCTTCACTAAAAACCCTAACCTCTTCCTTACCACGCACATCCCCATCCGCAGAGCAATCTCCGCCGCAAACCTCAACCCTATCCCCCGTCGTTTCACAATACCTCCCCAAACAAATCCCATTATATTTCGCACCGGGAACATGCAACACATCCCTCAGCACAAGCGTATTCATTCGATCCTCATCGGGGCTCGGCCCCCGACGAACCTTCAACTCGACGGTGCCTACGCCCAACACACGCCTCCCCGCGATCTTCGTCGGTGCGCGCTGGTACGTGCGGAAGGAGGAGCGGTTCTTCGCCCAGTGCATTGTTCCTGACGGGGTTAGGAGCCAGGTGAAGCATCTTTTGGTGTTGTTTTCGCTTGGGGCGCTGTTTCTTTTTGAGGCCGGATGGGGTGTGGGAGGGTTGGTGGTAGTACGAGAGCGAGGGCGCGGGTGACTTCGTTTGGTCGGGTTGGAGGGTTTTGGGGAGGGCTTTGGCGCTGGATTCAGCTTGTCGTGGTCATGGTGGGTGTAGTATGGGTGGTGGTTGTGGTGGTATCGGTTGTGGTGGTATCGGTTGTGGTGGGATTTTATCGATGTCATTGTCGTGGTTAATATGCTGTATAGGTCGGCCTCTGTTATCGAAAATGCAACAAACAAATGGGCATGAAGTAGTGGTAGGAGAGAGTATGAGGCTGGTATGAATACAATAAAAGTAGCTCTTTAACGTGAGAGAGATATACAGGGCAAATTCGTTATGGACCTGCTCTGTCAAACGTACACTGTAGATAACTGGTTCGTGGCGAATCGATATGCTTCGAGCAAACATCGGATGTATCCACGGTTGTGTCGCTTTCCACATGCGGCCACCCCACAAACAGTCAACAACGGCTATTGGGCGTGCCCGCAATGAGGTATTTCTTCGATGTGTTCTAGACTTCGTGGTGGCCGTGTGTCTTGACGTCAAGCGTGGCGAGCTCGATCCACCGGACGCATAAGCTTCGCTAAGCTTGTCTAGTTGCGTTTCTTTGTGGTTCAAGCTGTCTAGGCGAACTCCCTAAAGCTGCGTACAGCCAATGTATGTATATCCGCTGATGCTTGAAACTATATGTAGTAAATGTTCTCTGGTATCATCGATAAAGAATCCCGTCCACAACCTCCGCAATAGCCAAACAACTCGTTAACCCAGGGCTCTCAATGCCCAACAGATTCACAAACCCTGGGAACCCCTCTTCCTCCTGGATGACAAAATCCTGAAACCCCTTGCCCGTATTCACTGATCCACCCTTGGACAATTTCGGCCGGATCCCGCAGTAGCTCAGGCTGATCGCCTCGGGATCGATATTCGGAAGATATGCCTTGATCTCAGGGATAGCAAGGTGCAGCCGCTCAGGGCTCGGCTTGAGATCGTTCGGGTCATCGACCCATTCCACGTCTGGCCCGAAGCGGATTTGCCCGCCCATGTCGAGCGTCAAGTGCGTTCCTAGCCCGCCGTGTCCGGGTAAAGTAGCCGGGTATACGAGGACGGAGGGAGCGCGCGTCGGAAACGAAGCCGCGTACGAGAAATATGTCCCCTTTGCATAATACGGCTTGCGATGCCGTGACTCGGGAAGGAGCATATTGTTGATATTGCACGCAGAGTTCCCGGCACTGTTTATCAGCGTCTCTGCAACAATCGACGTCGTCTCCATTTCCTCGCCACTCCCCGACCGCGCCGTAATCCTATATCCATCACTACCCCCATTCAGCGCCTCGATCCCGACAACCTCCGTCAGGAACGCGCAGTCCCCGCCTTTATCTTCAAAATCCCCCTGCAGGTACGTCATGAGCGCGTGGCTGTCCACGATCCCCGTAGTCTCGCTCTCGAGGATGCCCGCGCGGGCGCGGACTTCGGGCTCGCGGCGAGCTGCCTCGGAGCTGCTTACCATGCGCGTCGGGACGTCGAGCTGTTTCGCGATCTCGTGGACTTTCAGTGTAGCGTCCCATTGTTCTTCATTCTGCGCGACGACCCATTTCTTCGTGTTGCGGTGCGGGATGCCGTTTCGGGCGCAGAGCTCGTAGAGGAGGTTCTTGCCGCGGATGCAGAGGTGTGCTTTTTGGGTTGTTGTGCCGTAGTAGAGGCCTGCGTGGATTACCTAGTTCGTATCGTGTCAGAGATGCCTATCAAGTGTGATGGAATGGGCGAGGGTGAGTGGTATGTACCTCCGAGTTCCGGCTGCTTGTCTCTGTGCCGGGGGCATCATGTCGTTCAAGGAGAATGGTGGATGTGTTTGGGCGCGAAGCGAGTTGGCGGGCGACTGCGAGGCCGACGACGCCACCGCCAATGACCTATACCCGAGTTTATAGTGAGCGACTGGGCTATTGTCGTGAATATGGATAAGGGAACATACCGCGTGGGTGACGTCGGCGGAGGAAATGCGGGAGGTGGAAAAGTGACGGCGGGGAAGAAGACTCCGGCGGAGGGAGAGGCTCGCTCGCGTAGCGGTTGCCATTGAGGGACGGACTCGTGTTGGAAATCAAATTTATCTAATAATGGTATTTTATTCTCATACTTTGAGTGTTTTTGAGGGCTGAAGTTGGGGAAAGTGAGGAGCTGGCGATAAGATAGGTCGAGTCGGGCTGCTTTGCGTGTTGAAGGTGGAGTCGGTCAAGTTCCGATCCTATACTTACTTACTTTGGAGCCGAGCATACAATGCCAATTTGCAGGATTTTCTAGGTGAGACGATCAAGTTTTCCGTGTTTACGTCGTAGAGCGCTCTAAAAAAACACTTATCTTATATACTATGCTTACTTTGTCCTACCATTCTTATACATTTTACCATAACTAGAGTCTAGCAAGGCATATATTTATATATTCCGTAGTAGCACCACCATCTGAAACTGATACTTCAGTTCCAAGGATTGCGTGATATGCGTAATACCTCCACGTGCTCCGGAAGTATCTTACTCTGCATCATAAACAGAAAATACTACGTGTTGTCGGCGGAGTTGTGTGCTGAGGTTTCGGAGCCGCAGGTAGGAAGCATTCGCAGGTTGCCCCAGGTATATACATTATGACGCTCATTTGCGCCGATTCTATCATCAGTCTCCATATGATACATAACCATCCTCCGCATTGTACGTACATCGCGTGTCTATGTCCAGATATATCGGGAATATTGTGAGGCCAGAGCGTACTCGCACCGTCTAACCGCGTCGTCCCACGCTCTTGAGCATCTCTTCAAAGCGCTGTCAGAATTAGTATCGTGTCCCGTTTGCCCAGAGTTAGAGAGGGTAGCTCACCTGCTTTCGTTCCGTAGCTAACTTGCCTTGCGTATCCTGCCGTGTTGTTAGCGCTGCCCCAACAATAGGAGCGGCCACTTACGCTAATTATGGTCATTATCAAAGAATAGTTATTGTAGAGGAAACGCTCTCTCCGCTTCGCATCCCCACCGATTCGGCTGAGTTTGGTCAAGAGACCGTCGAACTCGGTCGTTAGCCGTGAAAGACTGTTTGCTACAGGCTCATCGTCGCCTGCCTCGCTACTGAGCACGAGGATACCATGTAGCAACTGGCCAAAACGCTGGGTGAGAAAATGAGGTGCGGAGGATTGGTTTAGGTCATCACCGCCTGCAAGAGACAAAGCAGAGACCGCACTGCGGCCTGTGTTTGTGCCTATTCGCTTCAGTGATTCGCAATGCGTGTCCATAATGACTTGGAATCGGGGCCAAAGGAGCATATTGATCCCGTTGATGTAGGAATCTGCGACTGGCACTTTCCGCCGCTGTAGCTCAAATGCAGCCTGCTGGTTTAGTCGTACGCACATCAACACGCCCAGAGAGTCTGTGGTGTTCTCAACCAGTTGCTTGGCTAGCCCTTGGCCAAGGGAAAAGATGGAGCTGAAAACCTCGGAAGCCTTGCGCGAAATTTGTTGGAATGACATGGTAGAGAACATCTCAGTCATGAAAGAATACTCAGCGGCCACGTTATCCACAAGTGCAAGGTTGAAGTTTCGGAAAGGAACCTCGATGCCATGGAAGGATGTATCCTCTTCCGCCAGGTATGAGGATATGGCAATTTGATTACCCGTTCGTAGAATGTCTATTCGTCGGCCGAGAGAGAACGGATCATGTGCAGCTGCGCCAGTTCGGCCACCAGGAACCATGTTGCCTGTATTGCATTAGACGCCATCGATAACTAGTAGAAATAAAAACCAACCTGATTTCTGAGCACCCGGGTCTCCTCCTAGAATTTCATTTCTGTCACTAGGGTAGATCTTGATCTTTCCCACCGCTTGAAGGTAGCGGCTAAAGTGTGAGTGATAGTACCAACGCATCGTGTTGATATACGCTTGGGTG
This sequence comes from Aspergillus pseudodeflectus, assembly GCF_044049435.1. NCBI lineage: Eukaryota > Fungi > Ascomycota > Eurotiomycetes > Eurotiales > Aspergillaceae > Aspergillus > Aspergillus pseudodeflectus. The sequence goes on along the minus strand of NW_027263801.1, from coordinate 290,435 downwards.
ATTTCCCCAGCCAGCGCTGGATGGGCTCTTGAGATGTAGCTATACAGGTCCTTGTATCGAACCAGGCGCTGTTGCTGAATGATTTGGGCGTTGATATTGGGCGATCGCAATGCCCGCACCTGCGAAACCAAGTAATCTCGAATTCTTTCAATGGCCTGACCCGAATTAGTATCCGTATCAGAACAGCCATCGCCAAACTAACCTTCTTCTTTATATCTTCCAATAGCGGCCGCACGTCGTCAATAGCCTTAGTAGAGCTAGAGCTGGCAATCTTCGACTCAATGCTCGCTGTACGCGATTCGATATCGTTCAGTGCCTTGACCCAGTTCTCGTCAATAGGCCCCTCGACGATCGTTCGAACTGCAGCTGGAGAAATACTAATCTCCTCCACAGCGGGCCCTAGCAGTTGTTCGACGTTCCTGCGGTTCTCAAGCATGGCATTGAGCTGTACGGATCGAGTCTGCAACGTCTCAATCTCCGCAGATACCGCCCCTAGTTCATTCTGGAAGTCATTCAGGTACAGCTCCACCGACTTTGATACATCATCGCAACCAGAGATCGCAGAGTGTAGGTCCTGAAACTTGTCCCTCTCCTTCTCGAACTGCTGGATTGTTTGGACGCCGATATCACTAGCCCCAGATTTGGCCGGTTTTCCAATTTTTTGCGCAAACTCCTCCAGGCTTAACTCTCCAAAGTCAATGTCTTCCACCAACTTGTCTGGTTTGGCTGCTGGAGCTGATTCCCGAACGGCTTCAGTCTTGGTTTCGCCATTGCGCCTCCGAACAATTCCGCTCAAGACTTCCAGCGGATCAGCGACGTTTGTTGGGCGTGTCCTTGCGGCATCATTCTGTCTAGTCTCAGGGCCGTCCGTGCCACGTATCGTCGGTAACGAGGTGGATGAAGCATTCGGGGAAACCAAAGCTGACAGCGATGACCCCGGTCGACTGAGTCCGGGGCGACTGTTTTGGTGATTCGGCGAAAGGCGGGATGAGGATCTTCGGGGAATTGGAGAGGGGCCGCGACTATCAAACTGGGGTCCGGATGGTGTCGAATGGCCGGCGATGCGGTCGAGCCACATGTTGGGAGCAGCTTACGCGGAGAAGCTGCGCGGAGAGTAAATCATGAACGAGGGAGCATGTTCCGGGGGAATTGAGGAGTACGGTGCCTACTCAAGCGTCAAACTGCATGCAAGAGAGTAGAGTGAACAGACACGAGGAATGTGGAGTTGTCCTCGATGCTTGAAGCTCAATGTTGTCCCCATGGACCGGATTATCTTGCTCTACGGAGGAGCCGTCAGGAGGGAGAAACTATCTGCAAAGGATTAGCGCAGTGCCAAACTAGGCTAGGCCGCATTCAGTGCTAGCGACTAGACCCCGCCACAACAAGGCGGCGATTTGTCGATTTCTTTTCGTGGATTTCCCCTCCTTGTGCTGCCCTTCATATTTTTCTCTTCTTCTCCTCTTCCCATCCTCAAAAGCACATCCTCATCCTCTCTTTCTTTTTTGTGTCTTTTCTCGGGTCCTCCTTGTGAATTCCTTTAGCAACTATCACCATGGCTGACGAGGTACGGCTCCTGTTCTATCCTGCTTCTCTGCAACTCCCCGTGCAATTCTGCCCTGTCCCTCATACCTGCATCTATCGCTGGGCTCGAAGTATCGGGACACAAGAATCCCCTTACCCCACCCGCATCCCATGACTTCCATCGCTACGAAGAAAGCAGATGTATCAGCACATTTGCGTTTTCTCATCGGCAGCCGATGTACTGAATAGTTCAAACCCCTCGATACTAACTTTCCGGTCTTAGCACGATGTTACCTTCGAGTCCGCCGACGCTGGCGCCTCGGCCACCTTCCCCATGCAGTGTTCCGCTCTGAGGAAGAACGGTTTCGTCGTCATCAAGGGCCGCCCCTGCAAGATCGTCGACATGTCCACCTCCAAGACCGGTAAGCACGGTCACGCCAAGGTCCACCTTGTCGCCATCGACATCTTCACTGGCAAGAAGCTTGAAGAACTGTGCCCTTCCACCCACAACATGGACGTCCCCAACGTCACCCGCCGTGAATACCAGCTTGTAAGTAGATATCGCTGGATACGCGCACCAAATTGGTACTGACACGTCCGCGCTAGCTCGACGTTACCGACGATGGCTTCCTCTCCCTCATGGACGACAACGGTGGCACCAAGGATGATGTCAAGGTTCCCGATGGTGAAGTTGGTGACAGAATCAACAAGATGTTCACTGATGAGGGCAAGGACTGCAGTAAGTTCTATTTTATGCTCCCATGCCGTGACTATGTTGACTGACATCCCCGCAGACGTCGTTATCTTGACCGCCATGGGTGAGCAGGCTTGCATGGAAGTCAAGGAGGCTCCCAAATAAAGAACCATAGTGTCTGTTTATTGTGGCATCAGCCCTGTTGGTTTCAAAGGCGTGTTTCATGAGTTCCCCTTGAATCAGAGGATGATGCTCCATTTTGGGCAGAGTATGACATGACTGTTGATTACCCTATCAGTGTAACCTTGGGCGTGCTCTGTATGCAGACTAGTCGCATTTGTTGGCAGGTCAGGCATGCTTTCAGCGGGACAGTCCTGAGCCCCGTACTCTTACGATTGTTTGACGAATAAAAAACCCCTTCTTGAAGCCATTATTGTTCACTTTATAAATTCGTAGTATGTAGCAAAAAAATCGCTCCGAAAGCTATATATATATGAAAAAAGAAGGCTATAGCTGTAGTGTCAAAACCAATTTGTCCGCATTACTAAAAGCAGAGTGACGGTTGGTGCTCGAAGCTTTGTAGTCGGAATCTATGGATCATCGTCAATTCAAAATCTTGGAACAGCAATCCTCACCCAGATTTATCCGGTGCAACACTCCGGCGCAAAAGGCGATGCCTTGTACACCCCATATTTCACGACTATGATAATGAAGCACATTTCCCCTGATGGAATACATCACACGAGAGCCTTGCGGCCAGGATGGGTGCCGTGAAACTCGCTTTTACCTTGACAACGGTCTGTGGTTCTGCAGACGCGGCCACCAGCAGCTGGTAACTCACTCCTTTCGAGCGCCACAACGAAAACTCTATCTTTACTCCTCATACGATCGCTCAACTAACACCTAGTCGCTAGGGCCGACAAGTAGAGGAAGATCCCGACGATTTCGGGACGCAGGGCAAGACAAACCGGGTGAAGAAACCCGTTGTCGAAAAGACGCAGAAAAGTATGTCAATCTGCATCTGTCTATTAGTCTGTCCACTTTCTGACGAGGAGCAGAATACCGTGGCCGTCAGGCTCATCGCCTCTATCTGCATATTTATCAATTAATCCTCTTCAAGCAGTGCCATGCTTTGGTCAACGAGCGAGGGTTTCCTCCACAACTACAGGTGTGTTGTCCTCTTCGATGCATCCTCTCGCAGAGCTAACAAATTATCTCAGAATGTTGTCCGCGATCTCTGGGCCCTCCGCTTGGAGACCTATGCTTCTAAAATCGCTGATCCCGCTGATGAAGACTCGCAACCCGAGTATTTCAGTTCCCAGCCGACTAGTGCCCGTGAAGACACGGATACGGAGGGGTTCAAGGCGCGCGGCAAGGTTGTTCAATGGCCTCGCCTCATTGATACACTAGGTCTTTGCTACCTTGCAACTCTGCTCATGAGGCTTCCTGTGAAAATTGCGGACTTCCACCGGTATGCTTATTAGGATATCTTGCATGCTGTACTTTTCTAATTGTTATCCAGGCTGGCCACGCGCAACGATATACCTTACTATAGGGTGTTGAATACTATTCCGCGCGATATGAGAGAAAAGCTGCCGCAGCAGTACATGGCTCTATTTGAGACTACGGTATGATGCCAACCACTTACAGTAACTTCAAGCTGATATCAAATAGAGCCTTCTTAAATGTGAGGATCTCCATGCGGCAGTCTATGACCTCGTGTCTTACTATCGTCGCCGGTTTGAAATGCAATTTCCGCCGTTGAATGCTCCTGCTCTGTTCTACAGGCTTATTAGGAGACTCGCACTGCCAGGTACATTCTAGCGCCCCAAATTTGCGCTCTTCTCACTAATAATCTCCTAGTTGACATATATCCCGCCACAAAAACACTCCAGACACTACTTGGCTTCACGTTAGAGTACCCAAGCAGGGCCGCCGGAAAAAGAAAACATCTTGACATGCCTGAACTCCAGCTGGCTACTCTTGTTGTCATTGCAACGAAGCTGCTGTTTCCGTTCGACGGCCTTCAACGCCACCCCACTTCTACGCAGGAGCCAGCTGCTCAGACAATTGACTGGAAAGCTTGGGCAGAATTGCAGCAGCGCTTCAACAAACGAGATGCCGCGGCCGGGCGAATCGGCAAGGGCAACGAGATTTACGTCCTTGATCAAGATGTATGGGCGATGAACACAAAGCAGCTGGATGAGTACATGGATTGGTACGAGAGCTCCTGGCTTGACACCAGCAAAGAACCTGGTCCACTCGATCCGCTATTCCCGCTCGGTTCAACCGCCAGAGAGAATAGACCAAGTACATCTACAGAGCAAGACAATGTAGAGGACGCGATTGACGCTATGCTGAAGAAGACTTCGCATTTCCTCCAACCCCGTCCTGTTGTTGGTGACGCAGACGAGGACATACCAAGGCCGGGTTCGCATAATGCGCGTTACAGGACGAAATCAGAATTACCACGCTCAGCCCGAGTGTTCTACAAAACCGCGGCTCAAGTTACGGGAATTGCTTTGGAGACGCTTGTTCACTGTGTTAACCAGGCTGAGGTTCAGATCTTGAAGCGGTGGCAGGAGCAGAGGCGTATCGAGCATTTCGCCGAGCAGTCGATGGTCGAGTTGGAAGATTCTGATACTGATGAAGATATGGACCGTGAGTCGGAGGATTCTGATATTGACGAGGACATGGCAAAGCTTCGCAAACAGGAAGATATAGGCAGAACTGCCAGTAATGAATAACTTCTCTTCTCTGGCAGCCTTGAATTACCGTAATTAAACAAGATGCCTCTTCTATGGAGCAGCCGATGAGATCAGCAACGGCTAACTGCCGGAAATGTGGAGAAGGCCCAAAATCAGGCGCCCAGGCCGTCAAGGACTAAATTACTAAAAATGGACTATTTCTAGGGCATAGGGTATGACTGTAGTCCCGCGTCCCGTCCACCGCATGCTAAGCGAGAAATCCATCCAAATTGACATTGGCCTCATCCGACCCTTTCAGCGATTGTCAGCCAGCAACAACGATAAATCGCAGCCAGTACGTTACCACCCGATATACCTACCGCGATATGGATAATCTTTCTGCTCCGTGGATTGTCAGCTAACATGGACCTTCTTTCTGCGAATTCACAGTGCAGATGTAGGTCTCCCGAATCTTCCTTGAATCCGCCCGCCGTCTTCTGTCCCTCAGCGCCGCGACACAACCGAGAATGCTTTCATCGACTCGACATCGACTCGAATGAACTTGCTGGAAAGTGGAATTTGGATATGTTGCTGACAGGTATCGAATCATAGTTTCGTCAAGACCCTGACGGGTAAGACCATTACCCTCGACGTCGAGTCGAGCGACACCATCGACAACGTCAAGACCAAGATCCAGGACAAGGAGGGTATCCCCCCGGACCAGCAGCGCCTGATCTTCGCCGGCAAGCAGCTTGAGGATGGCCGTACCCTGAGCGACTACAACATCCAGAAGGTATGAAAGACCTGTTAATGATGATGTTTTTGGGCATGTGTTTTGCGTTGGATACGGTGGCATGGCAATGCGGCTATTTTGTTTTGCTGCGATCGTCGCACAAATAGCCGTTTCGCTCTCGCTTGGAAGAGGGGGAATATGTGGATGATGCTTGCTTGGGATCTGCACATGCATGGATAAACGGCCGGCTGACGATTCACTTTCCAACGTATAGGAGTCCACTCTCCACCTGGTCCTCCGTCTCCGTGGTGGTATCATCGAGCCTTCCCTCAAGGCCCTCGCCTCCAAGTACAACTGCGAGAAGAACATCTGCCGCAAGTGCTACGTATGTCTTACCCCCATACCGATCCGGATCGTCCTGGTGATTCTGATCCATGCGGTACTAACGATGAGTCCAGGCTCGTCTCCCTCCCCGTGCCACCAACTGCCGTAAGCGCAAGTGCGGCCACACCAACCAGTTGCGCCCCAAGAAGAAGCTCAAATAAACGATTTCATGTTACGTTTTTTTCTGCGTTGCTGGTGCGGAAAGGTGTTGTGATGAAGACGATTGCAACGCGAAAAAGGTTCCTTTTTTTACACGCGGCGTTGGAATGATGAGAATCATCACGAGCTGGGAGTCGAATATATTTTACATGACCACTCTCGGAACCAGTTGCAGTCAATCAAACAATTGTAAAATTCAGATCTCCTAACATGCTTTCTTTGGCTCTCTTCCGTAGATACACATAACAGGTACGGATGCAAGGTATACAATGGTAAATGGTCAAAATGGAACCAGGAACAACCAGATATGCCTGCGACGAAGTGCTGCCTGAGCGACTCAACAGTCCGAACAGAGGAGACATCACGCGCCCGGGCTCGACTTAGAAACGAAACATGCGCTTGTCGTCATCCTTGTCATGATCATCATCGTGATCATCATCATGCTTGTCGTCTTTCTTCGAGACAGGGCTTCCATGCCTACACACGCACAAGACATCAGTACCATAACCACCGAACAACAAGTGTAGGAAGAACTTACGCAAAGAACAGGATCTTAATCGCAATCGCGAACCCAGCATGCAAGAGAATAACAAGCACCAGCAGGATCCGACTAGCCTTTGCATCCGTCGCACTGAGCACGGGATAGAGATTCCTCAAGAGGAAGAAGACAGTCCACCCAAAGCCAACACCCACAAGCGCCCAGTTCAACGCCGTCAACGGACTCCAACTGACAAGCGCGACCGCAATCCAGATCAGATTCGAGTATCCGTACAGCGCCCAGCATTCAATCAAATCAGCCGTCGAGCTTCCGAACCATCGTAGGGCACCCCAGAGCGCAACGGGGAGAACGAATGTATACCCGTAGACGAGACCGGCAGCACCAGAGAGCAAAGTGAAGTCGTACTTGAAGTGGTTCTTGTCGTTGTTGGAGAGCCATTGCGAGATTGTGCCTGTGAGGAAGAGGATGACGACGACGGTGGTCGCGATCCAGAAGGGGCCGTAAAGGTCTGCGTTGCCTTCGAGGACGTCGAGAAAGTTGCTGCGGGGGTAGACGGAGGCGACGCAGCGGCGGAGAACTTCGTTGGTATCGACGTCAAAGTATTGCTCGTAGTAGTGGATGGACCACCAGGCATGCTTGGTGGGCGTGCCGCCTGGGGACCTGTTGCGGCGCGAGGAGGAGCCTGCTCCGTTGCCGCCTAGGAAGGGAGCATTGTCTGTGTGAGCTTTGGCATTTCTTTGATCGTTCTCAAAGTCTATGCCGGATTGATCAGTTGATTCCGGGGTAACTCGTCTAATGCTGGTGCTTACTCGATGGGTGAAATTCAAGGTCCTCTTGGAGGTCGGTGTGTCCGAGGTCATCGCCCTATCATGGAGTCAGGAAAATTGTTGGATATATATGCATCAGACCAACCTCTGCGTCTACGTCAACTACCACATCATATCCCTGGTTTGCCATTGTGGGTGATTTGTTTCTTGTCCGAGAAGACAGCTGTTAGGATAAGGAAGGATGATGCGGGAACTGCCACCCGAAACTAAGCTCCACCAGCCACGCATCAGCCACAGCCACGCAACATCCGCATACTTGACCATCTGGCGCAACAAGTTCCTCAAATCTAAACCATGGAATAGTACCTTCGCATGAATCATTTCTTGTATTTACTAGCTATAATCGAGACATTTGCATAGAAGGTAGATTTTGAAGCTTAGTACTAGAAATCAACTGTCATGAGCTGATTTACCAACTTAACGCACGAAACCAAAACCTCGGCTTCGTTCCGCTCCTACAATCAGGATGATAAGTCCTCGGATAGAAAAGCATTCGTCTATTCCTGTACGATAGTTTATGATTTGGAGTCTGCTCGCAGCTCGGTTCCCAAGGTAATGAGCTCCGAAATGACTTGCATGGTTGCTTTTGCTATCAAATGAGATCAGACAGGCTCCAACTGACGTGCGTTCTCCAACTGAGGGGCGGAATCTCCCGCCGCTGCATCACGACCTCTCCCTCAACTCTCTGACAGCCTTCTTTCCATCTCCTTACGATTTGCTGTGCGGGAACACGGTGATTTGATCAAGAGATATTTCCATCCCGTTATGAGGGAGAAAGCGACCATGTCTCCCTCAGAGACGACCCCGCTTCTCCTGGTCCATGTCGCGCCTCAGCGGCACCAGTACCCTCATAACAAGCTTCGCCGAGCCTGCACTTTTTCCCTAGGCCTGCTCTTGACCATTGCTTTGATTTTATTTTTATTCCCTATAGCCATTCTCCCGCGAGAGGGTGGCTCCATTTGGTCCTACCTTCCCTGGGCGCATTCGTATCCCGAGCACTGGCCGAGCGGGAACGGTCTCGACTACGAAGAGCTCCAGACTCTCCTCCTCGGGACACCGTCCGCAGCCCGCGCACGCGAATGGAGCAAATACTACACCGCCGGGCCACACCTTGCGGGCAAGAATCTCAGCCAGGCGCTATGGACGAAAGACCGATGGGAGGAGTTCGGCATTACCGATACCAAGATCGTCTCCTACGACGTTTACCTCAACTACCCCGTTGATCATCGATTGGCGTTGCTGGAGGGTAATAAGGTCACGTTTGAAGCTTCTCTGGAAGAGGACGTGCTCGAGGAAGATAGCACTAGCGGTTTGCCAGACCGTGTGCCAACCTTCCATGGCTACTCTGCGAATGGGAACGTTACCGCGCCTTTCGTCTATGCCAACTTTGGTACCTATGCCGACTTCGACGACCTAATCAATGCAAACGTGAGCATTAAGGGGGCCGTGGTTCTAGCAAAGTACGGTCGCGTCTTTAGAGGTTTGAAGGTGAAACGGGCACAGGAGCTTGGGGCAGTGGGCGTTATTTTGTACGACGACCCGCAGATGGATGGAGAGTTCACGGAGGAACATGGCTATAAGCCGTATCCGGAGGGGCCAGCGAGAAACCCTAGCGCCGTTCAGCGCGGAAGCACCCAGTTCTTGAGTAAGTCCTCCATATTCGCGGTCTAGATCCGTCCCGTTAACCGAATATACAGGCTTTGCCCCAGGTGATCCTACTACTCCAGGATGGCCATCGAAACCAGGAAGCGACCGACAAGATCCTCATGACTTTATCCCGTCCATCCCCTCAATTCCCGTCTCATACAAAGAAGTACTGCCCCTCCTCAAAGCTTTGAATGGCCATGGTCCGAAGGCATCTGATTTCAATGAATGGTGGCAAGGTGGAGGTCTCAGCTATAAAGGCGTCGAGTACAACATCGGACCTTCGCCTGACGATGTCGTCGTCAACCTGTACAACGAACAGGAGTATGTCACTACTCCCATCTGGAACGTTATCGGTGTCATTCCCGGCTCACTTCCCGACGTCGTGATTCTGGGTAACCATCGCGATGCTTGGATTGCTGGCGGCGCAGGCGATCCTAACAGTGGCTCCGCTGTGTTGAACGAAGTCATCCGCAGCTTTGGAGAGGCCCTCAAGGCTGGCTGGAAGCCTCTTCGTACTATCGTCTTCGCAAGCTGGGACGGGGAGGAGTACGGGCTACTCGGTTCTACAGAATGGGTGGAAGACAACCTCCCTTGGCTCTCCAAATCCAACGTTGCGTACCTGAACGTCGACGTTGCTGCGTCTGGTACCTTCCTCGGTCCTACAGCAAGCCCACTTTTGAATAAACTCATCTATGAGGTTACTGGCCTTGTCCAGTCTCCAAACCAGACCGTCGAGGGACAGACAGTCCGTGATGTGTGGAATGGGCACATCGGAACAATGGGTAGCGGTAGCGATTTTACCGCATTTCAGGACTTTGCTGGAATCCCTAGCTACGATCTCGGCTTCAGCCGCGGGCCTCAAGACCCTGTGTATCACTACCACTCTAACTATGACAGCTTCGATTGGATGCAACGATTTGGTGACCCTCAGTGGCTCTACCACGAAGCGTGCACCAAGATTTGGGCTCTGGCTGCGGCGAAACTGGCAGAGACCCCAGTGCTGTTCTTCAACGCCACTGATTACGGCTTGGGGCTGGAAGGATATGTCGACCGAATTCAGCATTATGCCGACAACCTGCCGGACGGAAAGACCTTTGACTTTGGACCACTGTATAATGCCATCAGCAAGCTCCAAAAGGTCGCGATCAAGTTTGATGCCTATGCAGCGGACTTGACGTCCCAGCTAGACGAGGATCTCCCTTGGTATTTGTGGTGGAAGAAAGTCAGGCTGTTCTTCTTGATCCACGAAGTAAATACCAAGTACAAGAACATTGAGCGCCAGTTCTTATACCAGCCGGGATTGGATGGACGCAGCTGGTTCAAGCACGTGGTGTTCGCACCTGGGCTCTGGACAGGTTATGCCGGAGCGACGTACCCTAGTCTCGTGGAGAGTCTAGAAGCCGGAGATGTGGAGAACGCCGAGGTGAGTTGTTAACATCCAATCATATTTCTGTTAGTGACAATATGCTTACTTTGCGAAACAGAAATGGCGTGGTATCATTATCGAGCGAGTCGTTGCTGCGACAGAACTACTGCACTACTAGGGAAACGGTCAACGGCGAGGTCTAGGAAGCTATGGATATGGTTAAGCGAGATGTTCGAAGATAAATATATTGAGCTACTAGAACTATATGTTTGATTGTTTACAGACTCCTGTCTATACTCAGTACTTGGTATATACCGTCGAGGAACGAGCGGAGGACTTGGATTCGAGGTCCTATTAAGCCTTAAAACTTTACCTCCACTCATTCCAGAATTATCCTTACGATACTATGGTGAGCGAGTCAATATTGACGCATTCAATCTTGGAAATTCATGAGAACTAGTAACTGAGATAGGCGACCAGAAGATCCTCTACACTCTCTTGGATTTCATCATTCACTAACTAGCGTTCTGGTAGAATTAGTCAATTCGAGTTAGTAGTATATATTGACTTTGATATCCTGCAAGAGCGCTTGGTTTTTGAATCTCATTAGTCTCTTCATCTCTTTATCGTCTGACATATCTCTTACTTTCTCCAAGATTTCAACTGAGAGCTCATCTCATCCCTGCTTAGGGTTATCCCCATGTCGCGTTGAGCAGAAGCGAACAACCCAGGGATAACCCTATCGCAGTAATCTTGATGGTGGAGACTGTGACTGAGGAGACTCTTTGTGGTCCGACTCTGTCGGGGCGAAGTCTCTGTCCAGCTGGCAAAGGCAACAGGGCAGGAACCCTAGGAGGATTCCTCGATTTGAAAGACCAGGCCTGTACGTAACACACTTCTGGGGTGACCTGTTTCCACTGCGTCCTGCCAGGCAATGATAGCCTAGCAAGATTAAGCTCAAATGACAAAGGACGTAAGTAAAAGTACTCGACTGGAAGCATCTTGGTGCTAACCTTGGTAGGGTACTTAAGTTGGCGGCGCAACAGTATCAAGATGTCGGACCGTGATCGGCCGCGTCTCCTTCGGTTGGACCACCCCACGATTGACGACATGGCGTTGAAGCAGGCAGAGCTTCATGATGCCATCACCCAGCTTACTAGTGACCCAGATTCGAACAGTGTCAGGCATTTGAGGCTAAAGGGTATCTGGAGATGATGCCCCGAGGTGTCTGTCACTCATATATGGCGAATAAGCGTCAGCTGCAGGACCTCCGAGAGCTCTTGAAGACTATAGCCGAATGGCGGCAACGTAAGACTCAGGATATCGGCTATGTAGCTGCGGCCTCGGGCTTCCGCCGCCGTCTTTCAATCGCGATGACAGCGCCACCCGGTCAACCAAGAGAGTCATGCCTGGATTGGGCACCAATAGATATTTAACGCGAAAGAATGGGAGCAAACTCAGAAGGCTTCTTTTTTTTTCTTCTCCCCGATCCCTTCGAATGGTAAGCTAACTGGTTTGTTGCAGCTGATGAAGGGGAACATCCTACACATTCCGACAGAACAGCACTTCGAGATGCTGTCAGAGATGGACCTCTTCATTGAGGGCCGTTTTTCAGGCCGGTCAAAGGTGCAATATAGCTCGCTAGCCGATGTTCAGGTTTTGGAGGAGACCGTTGACAGGAAAACAGTTCTCGTCAAGACGGCTAGAGCATACAGCATTATAGGCTCAGACGAGGATTCCAGCACCGGAGGGGACTCCGAGCCCGTAGTCCATACTGCTGGGGGACATATGATCGGCTTATTGCTTAGGGGAGCTCGAGGGCATAATCTGTCGCATTTCACCCACGTTCTTGACCTCTTCGCGGACGTTATCCGCGCTACGGGGGCGACGGATATCCGTCTTGTCGACTGAAGCTTGATTAGCTCAAAATCTGTTTTTTGTGCGGCCTTTGCAGCAACCAAGGCGCCGTACCTATTGATAGAGACAGAAAGCAATAAAGTTGACCTTTTGCGAGATCTTCGTTATAAAAACAGAAGGCGTGGTTGTACAACGTTTGCGGGGATCCAGATCTGTGGCACGTCGCACGATTGGTTGCCTGGGACCGGTTCATACAGGGGACCCATGGGTTCATCGTGTCTCAGTATAGAAATCGGTAAACCGAGTCTAGATCGAAGATCGAAGGTCAGTGCGAGCTTGATAGACGTGAGATGAGCAGCAGAGGAGAAAGAGGGGGCGATCACTTGACTCAATCCTTGCCAAAGCGGCGGAGAAGACGCGCCTCCAACTTCTATGGTTGCATCCTTCGCCTGTCGCTGTCTCACTCACTTGCTCACCTGGATTTCTCCTAATCTTTTCTTTCTTTCTTTCTTTCTTCCCCTTCGCATCTTCCTGCTTTTCCACTTGCAGCCGGAGAGATCTCGGCTCGGCAGTCTTGATGCATGCGCGTACCCCGAAGCTGCCCGTTCGGCAGCTTTTCATTCTCTGTAAGTGGCTAAAATGTCGCCATCGCAGGTCTTTGCTAGCCTCCTGCTAACTTCTGCGCGTGCTTAGCAATATGTCGCTTTGCAGAGCCAAGTACGTCTACCGAGACTCATCTCGAGAAAGAACACAGCTAAACAAGATGTTATTCTGGCCCAACAGTTGCCCTGACCTCTTACCTTCCGTATCTCGTAAGCTTCTTACTTAACCCCGACCAATAGGTCTTCCATCTTCTGAGTCTTAACAGCCCGAAATGATCGAGAGCGTCGGCGTCCCCAAAGCTGAGGTTGCAAAATGGGCAGGCCTGACCACGGCCATTTCGTCCTTCGCCCAGGCCTTTATGGCTGTTTACTGGGGTACCGCATCAGATCGATTCGGTCGTAAACCGATCATCCTGCTCGGTTTGACCTTTACCATGATCTTCTCGCTAGCGTTCGGTCTCTCAAAGTCTCTGGCTATGTTGGTTAGCTGCCGTGGTATGATTGGCTTTATGAATGGGAACGTGGGCATCATTCGGACGGCTGTTGCGGAGATGGTGACGGATAAGGAGCTGCAGCCTCGAGCCTTCAGCGTGATGCCCATGGTTTGGACAGTGGGCTCAATTTTCGGACCGGCCTTTGGAGGTTCGCTTTCTCGCCCGTCGGAAAAGTATCCGGGGGTCTTTGGTCGCTCGAAATTCTTCCAAGAGTATCCCTTTTTCTTGCCGAATCTGGTTTCTGGAGTATTCTTTGTCATTGGTATCTCGACTGGCTTCTTGTTTCTTCATGTATGCGGTCCCGTAACCTTTTTTCGAGTAGTTCTGACCGGATATAGGAAACACTGGCGGCGAAGCAAGGCCATCGCGACCCTGGCATAGTCCTTGGCCGGGTCCTAACTCGTTCCTGTACACGTCGGCGTGAGAAGGCCAGTCTAATTGAGTCGGACGACGAGAGAACCCCTTTGCTAGGCGAGAATCACCCTGCCAAATCGCCACAAGATCAGCCCGAAGTAAAGAAGCACGGCTGGCGCGAGGTACTAAGCCCACAGTCTACCCTCGTTCTGTTAGCATACTCCTTGATGTCAGTACATACGATGGCATTCGAGTCAATGTTGCCCGTTTTTCTCCATAACCCTCCCCAGAACATACAGGACAATCCGAACGTGCAGCTCCCCTTCAAATTCGTGGGTGGCTTTGGCATGGGTAAGTCAATGCTCTCCTCAACTCCGAGGTGGCGATCACTGACCTTCCCAGACGCGCAAGAGATTGGAATGTTCTACACGCTAACAGGTATCATTGGTATGGTGATGCAATTCTATGTATTCCCCGCCTGCGCAACCCGATTCGGCGTGATCAATTGTGTCAAGGCCACATCCTTCGTCTTCCCCATCCTCTACCTTGTCACCCCGTACATAGCACTCGTCCCCGAGTCCATGCGCAACGTCACAGTCTTCTTCGTGGTCCTAACCAAGCTGACGGCCTCGATATTCAACTTCCCCAGCATCACAATCCTACTCACCAACTCTGCCAGCAGCCTTAGTATCCTCGGTACGCTGAACGGTGTTGCTACGAGTGTGAGTGCTGTTGGGCGCGCGGCGGGGCCGGCCCTGCTGGGACCTGTGTTCTCGCTGGGGGTCAAGATGGGCTATGTTATCCTTCCCTGGTGGTTGCTCGCGTGCGTTGCTTGTCTCGCGGCGATTCCGGTCCCGTTCATCGTCGAGGGTGAAGGGTTCCAGGTACAAGCTGCTGCTTTAGAGACAGACCCGGAGCCAATTGCCGTCGAGTCGCAAACTGTCAAGCACGCTGACAGTCGAGCCAGGGAATAATTCCAGGTACGGATTACCCGCAGTCCTACCTCACCCAAATATCCACAAAAATATCCAGCACGCGGATAAGAACAACAGAATGGTACTGCAAAACGATACACGAGAATCACGGCATTGGATATGATTAAAAGTTATCGAAAAATAAGCATATGAGATACGAGTATAAGCATGAGCATGAGCATGAGCATCTGACGTATATAGCATTTAACCACCGACATAGATTGATGCGAGCAATTTATAGAAAAGTACTTTGCATATATAGCGAATCAAATTGAATCTGAACATATCTCATCAAATTTCTCTCGAGATTGATTGGTATTTCAGAGTCCAATGCCAGCCAGTACTATATACTCCGCAGCAATGCAGCATGCATACATAGACTTAAGCATTAATAATCCAACCACGGCCGGGCCCGTCCGTGGCCATCCTCCACGACTCCGCCAAAAGTTACTCCACCCATCCGACCATACGATAGCTTCCCAGCCAGACCTGAGCTTCTCAGCTTCATCAACATCCGTCATATAGCATCCAATCAAGCGCAACAATCACCTTGACACCTCTTAAACTTTCACCAGTTCATATCTCGAAGTTCTCACAAAACAGCAAAATGGTCCGCCGCTACCCCTCATCTCTTCCCTCCCGTTTCTCCCACCCTCCAACAACCACAATTGCGACTAACAACCACTTCATCTGACAGGCCGCCCCAACAACCTCCGCCCTAACCCTCTCCATCCTGACCTCCCTCGGCGGCGCAATCGGCTACCTCCGCACAGGCTCGCTTCCCTCCGTAATAGCCGGCGTGTCTGTGGGCGCACTGTACCTCCTCTCCTTCCTCCGCCTGCGAAGCGGGCAGCCCTACGCCGAGGAGATCGGGCTCCTGGCGTCGATTGTGTTGGGCGGTGCGTCGATCCCGAGGGCGATACGGCTGCGCAAGACGGTGCCGCTTGTGCTTAGTGTATTGGCGGTTTATGGGCTTTTTGTTTTTGGGGGGGCGGTGTTGGGAAAGAGGGCTTGATTTGATTCTGTTTGGTTTGAGGATGATGAGCCTTGGGGTGGATACGTGATGACTACTACTACGTTATGCGATGCTACGTGAAATAAGACTGCAGTCGAGGAGCAAATGTGGATGAGTTTGATAATTATAGTGTCCTCGTGTTTATATCTTCTCAGATTCCTGGTATGAGCCGCCTACCTTGGCAAGAGACTTACAGTAGGACATGACATCTTCGCCCGGTGGGCTCAATGCAACGAAAGGAAAGCGCACGCAGGATAGGGACCAGGTTTTCCGTCTCTCATCGAAGCCTTCCTTCACAGCAAGACGGCCAGACAATCGCATCAAGCCACATATCAGTTCCTTCTGTCAGGGTGACACAACTCACCGAGACTGCTCCCGATTCCGATGAACCATAACAATGTCGTCGCGCCGCATCGCGTCCGGAGCTCTTTTCGTTTCGATGTCCCAGAAAGTAAAGCCCGTCGCGCGGTTCGCATGGAACCGCGCCGGCAAAACTACTGATAGAAAGCATCAGGGCAAGAAAAATTGCACGAAGATATGATCATAGAAAAAGAAAGACAAGGACTCATAGCAAACATCTTGAACTTCAACATGCATCGACTTAGCTGGAAGTATGTTGTCTCTGGTTTATTTTGCGCCTTAATATTATGCCGTCGGGTCGTGATCTTATTGCGCTGGGTCGACAATGGTTTCCGATTCGCGGATTGTTCCCACGACTGCTGAGGAAGGAAGCTCTTCAAGCGTCGTCTCCGTCCGACGATCAGGAGCGAATGCGTACCTTGGCAATCTAGCCATCTTCTCCTCCGGGCTGGTCTCATTATCTGAATACACCAGCCTCGACTGCTTGGACTTGTCTTTCTTGCTCGGCTTCTCTTCCACGGTCTCCGCGGGTTTGGGTGCTGCACTTGCGGCCGCTGCTTGATCGGCTTCCTTGGCAGCGCCAGAAATGAGGTCGTCGATGGAAGAAGAAAACGGTGTGGCTGCGGGTCTTTCTCCATTAGCTACACCAGGCACAACCGATCCTTCGGGAAGAGGGTGCCCCATGTGCATTTGTTGTAGCTGATAAGCGTTGACCTGGGGGGCGCCAACTGCAGGTCGTTGCGGTAGACTTGGTGCCGCTGGTAGGCTTCCCGTTCGGGGAGGGAATGCGGTCGTCTGAGGAAGGTTGGCCTGAAGAGTCTGTTGCTGGTGCAACTGCGGTGGTGTGTTTCCGTACCCTGGAACGGGTTGTGGCGAGTATCCGACGGGGGTAGAGTATTGCGTAGACGGAGGGAACTGTGGCTGCCCACCTGGTGAAAAACTTGGGTAAACAGGACTTGCCGTTGATTGGTAGGGGGAACCAGCCCCTCCGTATGGTTGAGGATAAGAGAATGCCGCTTGTGCCGGAGCGACGGGGTTCGCGGGAGATTGCGTCTACAGGGATTCCATGGTTAGAGAACGAAGGACAATACAAAGGTAAATCACACTCACAAAGCCAGCCACGTTTGAAGTAGGAGTCGGAGTCAGGCCCGCGCCGACCGGGGTCGCTTCGCCGCTACTTCCTCCGGTTCGAGCTTCGGCCTTCTTAGCCTTGTGCTCCGCCAAGCGCTTCTTCAAATCCGAGATGTTTTCCGTTTTCGGCTTCTTTGCCGGTGGTCCGCCGGAGCTCGACGCGCCTGGAGGAGGGTTGCCAGTGATGGCTTGTCGCTCTGCCTCCTCTTGCTGATATTGGGCAATGACGCGTTGGTTGTGGGACTGTATAACATCTTCCGGAATACCTTCCATGCCAAAGATTTCGACGTCAAGGCTTGACCGGTTTGAGAGCGCGTTGTCGACAGCCGTTAGCTGTTCCTTGTGTACCTGACTCATGTGGACCGACAAACCTAGGAAAACGAGTTATGTTAGCTGTTGTTGCGTTACGGTTCGCATCCGGCCATGCCACATACCTCCCGCTGTGTTGAGCCTCCTCCCACATCGCTCACACTTGAAATGCTTCGCTTTTTGATGCCCAATGAGCACTTTCATGTCTATGAATGACTTTTCGCAGTAATAACAGCTATAGAGATGTTAGATCGAAACACGGCTGACTGGCTTATCTATTACTTACAATGGTTGAGCAAGAAGCTCTTCCAAAGTTGGACCACGTCTCTTCTTTCCCATCGTGAAAGTGAAGCAAATAAATCCCGGTTTCCGAGGGCGATATATGACTATGGCGCGTCGCGACAATTCGTATGGGGCTATGAGCGTGGTTGATGCAATGCAGATCGATGGTGAGAGCTGGACCGCGGGAGGAACTTCACAGGTCACGTGCTAATTCCCCACGTGATGTTAACCCGATCTAGATCCACCATCATCTGTAGTTGTCGTAGACTTTGTATTATGTATTAGTCGAAGTGCAGTCCCCTTCTCTCAAATAATACTTTGAAATAATTCTTCCTGATTCAACCTAGATTCAACTGTTGCAACCAAAAATTGTACAAGTGCTCACTGTAGCCAACCTGAAGTAATCCGCCAAAAGGAAAACGAAACACTCGAAACGCCATTCGCTAGTGGATACACATAAAGCACAAAAGAAGAAACGTCACAACCCTGTAGCCTGGCGAGCGCCGAGCCAACACTGCCGGCCAGACACGTAAAAACACAAATTGCAGTAGATGTACAGCCTTTTAAGGGTCCGCTTGATGAACACAATAGGGTACAATTAGTATTAAAACAACGGCGGGAGTATTTGAACACAAGAACTTCACAAAGAACATCTAAACAGGGCGCGGGGGTCCCGGTGGATGGCTTTGTGGAAGCCCTGGAGGAGGCAGCCCAGCGGCTGCCCCATAAGGGCTGTAATAATCGGGGTAAGGTGTGCGATATGGTTGGGGCGGCTGCTGAAGAGGTCCCGGCGGCCCGCGAGGAGGAAATGGGGCAACTGCCCGGGGATCCAAAGCTGGAGGCGGATAGGGAGCCAGTGGGCCTGGAGCTCGTGCCGCGGCAATGGGTGGCAGCTGTGGGGTCGGAGCATGATGGGGATGAGGATGAGGGTGAGGGTGAGGGTGAGGGTGGGGGTGAGGATGATGTTGAGGATGAGGATGAGGATGAGGTTGAGGGTGGGGGTGAGTATGCGTATGAGGGCCAGGGGCCAAGTGAGGCGGCGGAGCAGCCAATCCCGGGGGCGGGAGGCCAGCCTCGCGGGGTAGGGGAAGAGATGGACTCTCAGACTTCTTCTTTTTGATACCAGGCCTCGCCTCTATTGCCTTTCTTGCCGCCTCTGCAGCTCTGTCTGCTTCGATTTGGGCCTTGGATCGCTTTGGATTTCGGACACGACCCTCACGGTTAAAGCGAGCCCAGTGATTAAGCATGGCCTCTGTACGCTTTGGATTCTTCGAGTTTGCGATTTTCTGTCGTCGAGCGAGCTCAGCGGCATCAGGCGTCTCATCTGGTGGAGAGGGCCCCGAGGGGCCTTTCTTAGAATATCGGACCACTGTTCCATTGGGGGCTGGCTCGATCGGCAACAACTGCGAACTTCCAGACCGTGACTGCGACAAAGTATCCCCCACTGGGGTTGAGCGAGCAGTCGCAGCATCCATTGCCGGCGCCAGGGACATTGGAACCTCCGAGCCCGCGCGAGAACCCGCATGAGCAGCACCCCTGCCGCGTACACGGCCACCCCGACCTCGGGTACCGAAAGCCCGTCCAGCGCCGTACTCAGGGGTCTCGGCCTCAGCAGCTTGGCGACGAGTGCGAGCACGGCGTTTCGCTGGGTTGGCGAAATCTCCGTCGGGCTCGCCTGGCGTAGGTGCATCACTGGCCCCGGCTTCATCAGAGTCGTTCGCTCTACTGGCAGCTTCAAGTTCCGCGGCTTTGCGTTTGCGGGTAGCTTTTCCAACAAAGTCTTCACGTGGAGGGTTCTGAAACTTCGGCACATGTTCGACATCAAACTTGGTAATAGTTGGCCATCCATCGGGATTGGGATTGTTGGGACCATTTTTAACCAACATCTTTCTGTACTGAGCGGGAGTGGGTTTAAAGCCGCCCTGCACAAAGGGATTTTGATTGCCGACTTTGTCTTCCTTCGGATCATGCTTGTATCCGTACAGCATTGCCTCCTTTTTGTCTTCGAACACTTGTGGTCGTTCAAGCTTCCTAGGATCGCTCGTGGTCTTGAGGTTGTGCCTCGTGGCCAATTTCTGAAGCCTGTCGATTGCCAAATACTCTTCCTGCCACACTTTCAAAGCAAAAGCAACATTCTCCGTGATGGCATAGAGCTCGTCACTGCTGCGCAGTTCAGGGTCACGGAGTTGAGCTAGATAATCTTCGAGCGGTGCGATTTCGAGGAATTCGCCACGATCGACTTTGGACTTTTTGTAGGGATTCGGTCGCTCGATGAGCTCTGGCATGTCGCGCTTCTTCCCACGCTTAGATTCATGGAAAACAGCAGTCCATGTAGCACTCATTTCATCCGTGCTTGCATCGTAATCTTCGGCAAACTTGCGAACATCATGTATGTTCCAAAAGTTGTGAAGGCGCTTATCCACAGAGGCGGAATCTTGTTCGCGAGAAAATTCGTGCAGTTGATTGGAGAGAGCAACATCGGATTCGCCCTCAGGTGCCTCCCCATCGCCGTCATCTCCATCTAACTCGGCACGATCTTTTTCATCCTCATACAGCTCAGCTCCTTCTGCCAATTCGTCTTCAGCGCCTACAGCACTGTCCTCATATTCATCGGGTTCGGCTGTATGCCTCGACCCATTCTCTAAAGGTGTCGCCATTTCTTCATCTTCAGAGCGCTCATCATCGTCAAGTTGGCTTTCCTCCTCATCGGACTTGGGTATGTTGCGATTCCGGGCGTGTGGCTGGGCAGCACACATTTTGAGGTGCTTCTCCAAAGCCTCATCGCGGGTAGGTTCAATTGTAGGCGGCTCATACAACACTCCACAAAAGCTACACATTGAGCGGCGTTCCTTTGGTGGCGGAGATGTCGTTGTGTTGACAGACATAGAAGTCGCGTTATTGGGTTCGGAGATTCTTCGGCGCAGCATGGAGTTCTGGCTGCCCACCGCCGAAGTATGGCTCTCCATGTCAGTTTCTCCCTGAGCAACGGGGGTCATGACTGGCCGAAGCTGAAGTGGTGCGAATGAATACGTTGTGAAACAGAAGACTGATTCAAGAAACGGGCCAATTAGTTGAAGTAATTGGCCCTAGCGCGTCCCAAAAATAAAGAACCTGTCAATACAGTCAGTTGCTGGATGAAAAAGTTCGCTTGGTTTGCCAAGACCCCCGAAGTAAGAACAGGAGTGCACCGCGCCGAGCGACAAAAGTGTAGTGTGAGATGTGGCTGAGAAACACGCAGAACAGCCACCGGGCAATGAAAGAGTTTAACGAAGTTGGAAGGTAGATTGCAACAATTGCAGTAGGGAAAGCCTTGACAGGGAGGATTTCCGAGGTACGTGGTGGAAGCAAAATGAGCGACTTGTAACACTTACTTTGAGAATGAACAACAGAACCAGTCTGCTGCAGGGAATGAGATGAACCGATGAGACGAAAACAAAGAAAGAGCAGCGCTGACACCCCCAAGCAAGGCCCGCGGCGAGAAATCAATTGGCAGAGGAAGAGGAGGCGAGTAGAAGAAGAAGGAGGTCGCGAGCGGCTGCCAGGGATCGAAGTAGAAAGTGGTCGTAGTCAAGCACGGGCTAAAGTAGACTCAGGATTGATCCAGCGGGTAAGCAAAAGTCTATGCGCCCCCGGGCAAACACCCCAAACAATACACAGAGATAGGTCTGTTCCCTATCGGAATAGCCTATTACTGGAAATCAGTGAAGATCCGAGGGTCTGACCCTGTGCAAGTCGATTATCCTGTTAGGAGTTGCGAAAAGTTCTGATGAGAAGTATGAGATTACACGGGGCGAAGGAGAAAGGAACCCAAAAGTGGGTAAAAGAAAGGGAGACCGGAAGGAGACAAGAATAAAAATCACAACAGGTGCCAGGAAATGAAATCGCGACCTGAAAAACAAGCAGAGGGGGAGGCGGAGGTGTTGATTGAGGGTGTTGTAGAAGCAATGAAAGTAAAGGACTGGGAAAAACTGAGTCTACAGTGTCGAGGACTGTAGAGATGATCCTACTAGTAAATTACTACTACTATTCCTTGTGCCGTATGGGCTGTTACGCATATTACGACTTTCCCTGTCCGGATCCACAGGACGGGCGAATCCGCTCCCTGGTTTCAAGCGCCTCCGGATGGATCCCCCTCTTCTTTGAACTCTTTTTTACTCCTACAAGAACTGCTTGAAGATCAAAAGATTGCTCTGCTTCCTTCCCTGCGATAGACTCCATGCATTCTACTTTCAGCCTTGATTTTGGCACTTCGGGTGCACGCCATCTTTTCCACGAGTCTGCGCGGATCCTCCTTAATCGGTCGCATGGCCTGTCATCAGACTACTAGTAGAAAATAAACTCAATGTGTATCATTCCGTACTGTAATTACAGCTACCAGTACTGACATCATTTACCAGGGCGTAGGAAGAACTAGAAGACTGGGAAGAGCAGAGGTATAATTAGCCATTCGTAAGAAGATTTCATTTATCTAAATAGGCCCTACAAGAAGGTTGCGTTATGTAAGAAAGGGGAGACAGCTCTATCTATTCCGTAGAACATGGCGGAAAATTGTTCGTATTGACATGGGTTGGTAGAAGTATATATAAAACCGCTCTAGACTAGATAAGTGGGATAAGTCGTCCGGCAATTTGATCGTGAAGTACCCGTGTACCCCCTGCATGACACGAACAGCGTTGTTTGATTACATATCACTCATATAGTTTTGCCGCTCAAGGAAGGTACTTCAGTCTTCAGGTACAGAGTATATCGAGTGCCCCTTGCTTGTTTGGAAAGCGTGACTGTTTCGCCTTTTTCAAGTCGCATATGCAAGTAATCAGTGATTCTTCTCTCCGACGTCCAATGCAACAAGGAACCTCGATACGCAATTATATGAAGCGCTGGTAGCTGTGATTTCCACGATCTCTCGGTCGTTGAAGTGCTCCTTGACAGCTTGGAAAACCTCATCCGGAACGGTAACAGTTTTCGTCATGGCATCCGTATATCTCAGGACTGCACCTTCAGCAGGGCTTAGCACCCCTTCCGCTACCTTCTCCTGGACATCAGCTCCAGTATCACGAACGATCCGTAGTGCGGTATCGCTCAATCCGGCCTCAGCTAGGAGTGGCGAGTGTTGGTCCCACTCATATAGTGCACCGTTCAGGACCGCTACGCGGCAGATGATCAATTCACGGACTAGAGGGGCGAGGCTGGTCCGCGTGCGAATGGCGCCGATGAATGAGTTCCAGCCGTCCGCGACTGGGAAACTGTGTAGAAGAGCTCGATCTAACGCCAGGAGTCCGCCAGGGGCTCGTCGAGCCTGCACTCGGGCGAGAATCTCAGCCTCTTCGGGAGTGCTGGTGGGTGGAGGGTCGGCAACGTATGGCAGACGCATTGTGAGAATAAGCCTTGATTATGGGAAGAATCTGGGCTTGATTGATATACGATTGTGCCCCTTGATCGCTCAACTCTTCTGTGGGGTACGTTAGCAAGTCCAGAAAATCTGAAGCCATGAGCACTGTGTTGTTCCACTCACCGAATTGTCTCGAGAGGTGAGGAAAGTAAATAAAGACCTGTGTGACTCGTTGGTAGCAGTAGCAAATGTTCAAATACAGTGGACGTATGCTTCCATTTATGTACATAGCACCGTCAACCCCACGGGCGGATTGCGGAAGGGTCCGCCGCGGGACAGCCGAGTCGGTTATTTTCTCTCCTCTATACTTCGGAAGACCGCCGCGATTTCAACTAAATCGTTCAGAATGCCAACAGCTAGTGATGAGCTTCTGGATTGCAATCAAAGACCAGGGATAGGGCCAAAATGCGCTTGCTCAAATCATGGTGCGACGACACATAGTCGGCTTCGATCCGGGTTCGTTCATTATGGACCAGTGGTCGATATATTTTAATACAGAAAGGGTAACTCGAGACCAACGAGACGATATAATGCGAAGTAGTACCGTCTTCTGAAGCACCTCCAAGATACCAGTCATGACATTCTATTGCAGGTAGCTCTCGGTGGTAATAGAATCGTGCTATCAGCTCTGGATCGAGTGTTGAATAGAAGGCAAGATGAATATTAGGATTTTGTTTTTCAGCCAGATCCTACAGCACCATCTATCAGTAATAACAGAAGGCATCTAAATAATTGCTAGATCTGACAGAAATAAAAAGTCCAGCATGGTGTATGTTTGAACCCAGCGCAATCACGCTAAGGGCTTCTTGGCGAAGGTCATGCAGTCCCCACCGCCAAAACACCAGCGGAGCTTGAACAGCAACAGCGGCAACACTGCGCCCTCGGCCACCACAAACCCAGCTACACTCGGAACTCGATACATACAAGCGTGAATTTGCAATGCCCCCCAAAGGGTCGAAACCTACGAGCGACGAGCTCCTTGCCCAATTTGACAACTTGGGTATCGAGTCCACCACCGATCCCTCTCCAACAACTGTCACAACTACCGCCCCCAGGACTGCACAGGTCGATGAGGATATTCTGGCCGAACTGGGCAACCTAGCTTCTCAGCGCCCGAGTAGCAGAGCTGGAACCCCGCGTACGTCGACTACAGAGCAGAGACCGTCGACAAAATCACCTAAGCCCCCCGCGACCCCGGCAGCCCGCTCGAGTGAGGACAAATCCGCGCCTCGGAAGTCGGAAGAAGTACAGCCTAGTGCTAGAGAGGAGCCGGCGGTCGAGGAGAAGCCGTCCTCGAATGATGGCGGCGGCGGCGGTGGGTGGTGGGGAGGTCTCTTTGCGACTGCCAGTGCTGCTATGAAGCAGGCCGAGGCCGCCGTGAAGGAAATCCAACACAATGAAGAAGCCCAGAAGTGGGCTCAGCAGGTCAAGGGGAATGTCGGTGCACTAAGAGACTTGGGTATGTCTTTTCCTTTCTCCGACTGGGGTACCTGACGGGTGCTGATTATTGTTGTTCAGGCGGAGAGCTTCGCAGCATGGCGATGCCTACATTTACATCCCTCATCCACACGCTTGCGCCCCCAATTTCATCCCACGAACGACTTCAAATACACGTCACACACGACCTTTCAGGATACCCTAGTCTTGATCCACTTGTCTACGCGGTCTTTTCTCGTGTTATGGCGCAAGTGGAAGGGGGCGACCTGCTAGTCATCCAACGGGGGCAGGAGTCGGCGCCAAAGCGCGGACAAGACCACAGCGCATCGACCGCAGGCTGGCGCGATGGCCCCTGGTGGCGAACAGTTACCCCAGGAAGCCCTCGAAGTATTTCGGCCGTGCCTGGCCTCGTGGAGGCAACCAAGCTTTGCCGAGCCAGCGCGGAGGGGTATGCCGCCGAATACTTCGCCGCAAAAGGTGGGGTGGAAGAGGCAGCGAAGCAAGCCACACAGGTTCTAAGTGAAACAAACCCTGTCCGAAGCAGCGACATCTTTCTCGCCATTCAGGCAGTCGTCCAGAAATCCTCATCGACAGGCGCAGAGCTCTTCCAGGCCGGTACATCCACGGAGAAAGCCTCGCGCTCAGGCGTCATGGACATTTCCGATGCAAGCGACGACGAAATCACCTTTGCCCTCTACCTCCACGACCCCATCCACGGCATCGCATTCCATACCGTCTCCCAGGCCATCCCCCAGAAATGGGTTGAATGGCTCGATGCATCCTCAACCCCAGCAGCACATGACCCGGCAGAGCCATCATCAACGACAGATGTCCACGTGCCTCGTGCCGTTGTTCCCGAAGAAATCGCCGAAATTGTCGAAGGCGGCGGCGTCGACCCGCGCGAGTGGGCGGCCGAATGGATCGAGGAAGCCATCTCGCTCGCGACGGGTGTCGTCGCGCAACGCTACGTCGCACGGAGAATGGGCGTTGGCGAGTCAGGAGCTGCGAAGGGGAAGATGCGTGCCGAGCAGGCGTCTGTCGTGGAGAGTGGAGCCGGGGAGGCTGCGCGGGCGCTGTAGCACTTTTCCAGCCTTCTTTCTTGTTGCATTTACATTTACACATTAATTTTGTTCCACGTTGTACGAATCCTTCAGGTTTAGCGGGCCTCAGCTCTGAGCTTCAGTTTCAGCCCTCCAGCCTCCTTTTCATCCCACGTCATCTTTGCCTTTTCTGAAGGCTTGTTCATGAACTAATAATGATTTTCCATTTCTCGTATTTTCGGCGCCTGTCGTTCACAATCTCCTAGCTTGGTATTTCCGTGCTAAAGCATTCCCTTTGACCAGGGCCTGACTATTTCGTACGGGGTAGCTGGTAATATGCAAGGCTGCAAGCACAAACGCAATGCTGTGGCAAATCCCAACCTCGGAGGCAAGATGAGAAACACGCGCCACTTATCTTATTGCACTGTCGACCTATAAGCTTCGTCTTCGTGGAAACGCTGTTCCTTTTTGGTGTCCTAGTATCAGTAGTAGCTGCCCAAGAGAACGGCTAGATATACCACTTTCGCCCTTGGGCTTGGAAACTTCGAGTTGAGTGCAAGCTAGAGATGTTAAATTCCCTCAATAAAAAAGCAAAACGAGAACCGTTGCGGGTATCATTCTAGTACTAAGTAGTAGTATCTATCTAGCCGTCTAATCATATCAATTGGATCCATGGCATGGCACATGACGTATGGCACGATCAGAGGTTCAAGGGCCCTCCGAACCCAGGCACGTAACCGAAATTTGCGCAAAGAGGTGTGACACTATGGTATATCAATTAGCTTGTATGTTCTGACCGGCGAGGGTAGTTTTCCCAGGGGTGGAAAGAAAGTAGTAATAATACAGAGATAGTTGAGGTATTTACTACGTACCTGGTGCTTCCGTTCAACACGGTGTGTGCGTCTGTGCCCTCTTCACTGGCCTGCAGGGCCTTTTTCATGTCTGTCAGCTGGGCGGACCATTTGAAGTCGCGCTGCCGCAAGGAGGTCGTGGTGGTAGTGGTGGGCTTGACGCCGTTGGTGGTTGCTGCTGCCGTCACTCCGTTGGTTACGCCATTGACACCGTTGACGCCGTTGGAGAGGGTATCCCCGTTCTGAGCGTGATGACCATTCGTCGTTCCATTGATGCCATTCGTTTCCGGCTTCTCAACCTCGGCATATAGGCAACCGTGGGACCAGTAGTACGGTAGCGTCCGCGTGTAGAGCACGGGTCTGCTCTCCACGTCTTCGCGCATGGGGATATTTAGGTTGTACAGCTCCACGCGCTCATCCCAGTTCTTGTATAGATGGTGGATGATTTTCACAGCCAATCGCGCAGCAGCCTGAATTATCTCCATCGGCTGCTCGTCCTTGCTCCCGAAGGAAACGGCAATCCCACGCTTCCCGCACGTTGCGGCCTCGAGGGCGCCGCCTACGGTTCCAGAGGCGAGGTTGTAGATGGTTGAGGCATTGCGGCCGTGATTGGGGCCTGAGATTACGAGGTCAACAGGGGGACGGTCGGTGAAGAGATTGAAGAGGCCGAGTTGCACGCAGCTGGCGGGGGTGCCGTTGGTGAGAACGACCCATTCGGGTTCTGATTTCCCTTGAGCTTGATCTTGTTGTTCTTGCTCTGAAGGGGTATATGTCTCGTCCCAGGTCCCGTCGTTTCGGAAGGCGTTGGGTGGCACGTAGGTAGCTTTCAACGGGGCTTCGATGATATGTGCTTTGCCGATCCAGGAGCGTGAGGCGGCGGGGATGGCCACTGAGACGAGATGGCCTGCATCTTGGAGGGTGTTGACGAGCGGCCGGACATATGGGGACAATCGCCGAGAGGGTGGCCCATCATCGTTCACTAACTATATCATGGCGTTCCACATCAGTACTGGGTAATCATTGAGATTTCCGTATCTGGACGCGTGCATCATCATCGGAGGCTACCGATTAAGCGCTCTTTGGCTTATTTTTTTTTTTTTTTTTGGGAGAGAGGGGCAAAAAGTGAAGCAGCCTAATGCTGGTCTGGTGACTTCATGGAGTGAGGAAGATCAATGTAGATACGGCGGGCTGGGGGCGAGCATTGAATTTTGCCCCAGAGCAAGGACACTGAGCGAGAAAAAGAAAACATCATCCATCATCCAAACTCGGGAGTACTAACCAGTATATGCATATTTCGATACTTGGCAATGGAAGGTGGAATACAGAGAGGTTACGGCGGGGAGTATAGTTTATCGAGCTCGAAAGAGGCAAAAGTGTGGAAGCTTTCAAGAAGAACGATAGCCTCGGAGACGGCCGCAAATATTGTATTTATAGCTTCAATCAACCGGATAAGAGTTTGAGGCCCTTTCTTCACCGTTTTCCTCAGTTAAGTACCGACCACGACTCTGGGGAGGCGAGTCCAGCTCGAATCTGGTCGCGGTGAGGCTTTTGGGAGCTTGCGGGGGACGACGAGGAGATGTTTGCTCCGTATTGAAGTATGAAAAGACATAACAATACATGTTTCAAACCGACTGCCTGATAGTGCAGTAACTAGAAAGCAAGGCGTTGAAACACGTATGGTTTGGGACATGACGCAGCCAGACTTGAGGCGGCCAAAAAGAGGCTGCGGTGAAGCTGTCGTGGGGAAACGAATTCCGTCACCCACAGGTCCAAGACCCCAATCAGTCGCAGCCAGAGTCAGCAGAGTCCGCCGCCGCAGTTCACTTAAAGTGCGTGACAGACGCTCACTTGCAAAGTTGGGATTTGGAATGGAATCGATGAAGGGCACAGACCAAGAGGGAAACAGCAGGGCGAGAGAGCAGCATTTGCCAAGGATCGGTAGACTGTATATAGTTCTCCAGCAACAGGAAAATCCTCAATCGCCGAAAATTCGAGCGCAGTTCAGTTGCTTGCCAAGGCGCCGGAATCGCAGAACGTTGCACAGAATTTTCTTGGGTGGATTCATGCCAAAAACTACACGGAGCTGACAAGGAAGATCATGGTCCGGGCATTCCTCCAGGGCGTCCAGGCTCCAGGCTCCAGCATCTGGTGGCTACGGAGTATTTTGTAGGCGAAGGATGAGGCTGGCCAGGGAAACACGTCGTCAACAACTCCTCCGTACCTACTACTGGGCGATTTTGCCCTGCAGTGATTCTCCTTGTCCGTTCACTGCTCATCATGCAAGATGCGCATCTGGCTCAACCATATGTTACATCGCTGCCGACCTTGTTGACATTACTCCGTAAGAACCACATTTATACCGCTTGGAACGAACCACACAGGTGCTTCCAATGGCACACGCTTCTAGAAGGGCACGACGGTCCCCTGGACTGGGGTTTTTAATATAGACCAAATTAATAATAATCCGTGAGAGACATCTCCAGCAGATCCGATTGGGATCTAATTGCCGAACCTGGCATAATTCCACGTCGAACCTCCCCTGTGCGACGCAGGGTCAGCAGGTTAAGATCGGACGATTCGGTCGCGTAATGCTGATAACTAGGATTAAACATCGTATGAGAAATCTGGTGTCAAGAGGACGTTATCACCCCTCATGCAAGCAAAAAGGTTGCTGGGGATGCATCGAGGAAAAGGTGGACTAGTGCAATCCGGCTATAGCGGTGCATTACTATGGACTTGGTATTTCCTGGGCGTGTTGGCGCGGTTGGCGATCATAGAAAATGCAGTTTCATGCCCAGACTTGATCATCTTGATCTTCGCCAAGTGGGAAACCATTAACCTTCCCTGACAATAGAATCTGGTCAGATCTCGTGCAGCGTATGCGGAGTCGGGGCCCTGAGACGAGGAGTACATAAAACACCGAAGAAGCCTGGAGGAGAAATCCTGTTCGAAAGTTGCATCCAAGGAGCAACTCACGCCATCTCGTCTCCCAGAGTTTGAAACCCTCCGCGCACGACGCACTAAAATAGTGGGCAGGTCTGGTCTGTGCGGACCTCATTCCATTATAAACCATTCAGGCTCTGACGAGGCTACACCACCGCATCGGAGGCCGATCGCCTCAAAATCTCTAGTGGGGAACCTGTCTCTCGTCACCATCGAATTTCTCACCTCTGAATCATTCCTCCTCCCTTTCCTCTCTCCATCACCGCTCACGACCATCGATTCCCGCTACTTTCTGGAGGTCCTTTCCGCCTCCAGGAACTTTTAACAGTCAACAACACTCGACCCGTCTGTGCAAGGCTCCCGCCTCGTCGCATTCCTGCACGGCATACCCACTCGGAACCTTGCCGGCTTTCTTGAGGTCTTCACGACGCGTCCCCCCGCTTTCGCATTCCCCTGTATGGACTCCGGGAGTGCTCAATCAGCTGCGGGCATTGACCCCAAGATTCTCGATTCCTATCAACCCGATACCGTTTTTACTATACCGTGGGAGAATACAGGCTACGACCAACAGCTGGATTGGGATACGAGTCAGGACTCGAACCAGGGGGATTCCGACTTCGCAGAGCTCAGTAGAAACCCTTCGCTGCTGGGACACCCCGGCGACTACCACAGCGATGACAGCAGGTATGGGCTTTTCGGACCTTTTTTTTTCCCTTTATCGCTTCCGGGGCAGCCGACTAATACATTCTGTGTAGCAGACATGCGAATTCGCCTGACAAGTTTGGGATAGCCGATGGCTCGGCTGAGGGCACAGTCAGCAGCACCGTCAGCCCCAAGACCCTACCCTCCGCCGACGATAACTTTCAGTTAGACGAGTCATGGCCGCAGTTACAGCTGTACAACAACTTCATGGCCAGTTTCCCAATGGACGCTTCGCTCATGTACCCCTACGCCAAGGAGCACTCAGCCCCCGCAGATGCCTTCATCGTCGAAGACGGGCCTGGATTATCACAAGGACACGGGTTGCCCGAAATCCCATCCGACCAGTTTATGCCGTTCCAGAGTATCCCGCCTGCATTCCCGTTCACAGCAGCTGAGCCATGGGCTGAACCGATTACGAATGCTACTAGGGCTATGCCGAGGAATATCCCTGTGGCAGTTCCCGCCATGGGCCCGCAATCAATTGACAAGGATCCAAGGCACTTTGGTAGCTTTCCAAGTTCCATGCAGTCCCTCGAGACCCGTTGGCTTGACAGTCTTGAGTCCCAGCTGCCTAGTAATATGACGTCCCCGTCATCATTCTCCACTGTTCCGCAGCAGTCACTATTCATCAAGGACGAGACAGCTGCCCAGGATTTGTTCAACTACAAATCTGAAAGTTCGTCGGTGTCGGATGATGTTTCCGCTGCCTTTGAGTATCCCTTCTCCGCTACAGACGACGTCCCGGCCTTCGCGGAGCGACAGCTTGATGAAGAATGCGTTTGGAAAGAATCTCAGAAGGAGGAGTCGCCCTCCGAGATCTCTCCGCCTCAAACGGCCACCGCGTTTGTTGTCAGTGAAGACCCATCGGAGCCACTATTCTCGACTATCTCTTCAGCCCCTTCACGGTCAAGAACTTCGCCTCTGACACAACGCCCGCCCGCGAAGCCACAGCCACTCGCAGTCCAGTCCGCCGCTACCATAAAGAAGCGCAAGAAGCGGACCTCAATCATTACTCTCAACGAAGATAACCCTAAGCCCTTGCAGATCGTCCAAGAGGATGGCCAAGGCGGGTCCATTGCTTCGGCAGACTTCGTCTCTCCGCCTCGTGGCGCTCGTCGCAAGGGCCCCTTGTCGATGGTTGGCAGGGCTAATGCCGGGATGCGAAGGAAGAACAAGGACACTTGTGTTCAATGCCGACTGAACAAGCGGAAGGTAAGCTTCTCTGCGTCGTCAATCTAGACCACGACTGACTCTAAGTAGTGCGATGGAAGCTCTCCATGCGAAGCTTGCCGCCCCACTCTGCATGAGCAGCCGTGTGCCCGGGCTTGCTTCTCAAGCATCGTTGAGTACGGAACTTGCAATTATATCTGTAAGCACGTCTCGTTCCCCATATAGGTGCTCTGCTAACAAGGTCAGCTCAACGAGCCATAAACCATCCCACTCTTGATAGATCTGGCCGAGTGCGGTTGAACATTCCTTTCGAATTTGACTTGAATGACCTGCTTTCATTTCTTGGGGAACGCCAAGGGAAATTCAACATTCGCGCGAGCCAAGCCTGGGGCTCTCTTTATGTTCTTGATCTCGGAGAGACCTACAAGTTTCTCCGAAGCTTGAGCGAGTACAACGGCAACTCACGATCCAACTTCCTCGAGTTCATTGACCGGCGGATCGTTGAGTCAAAGGACAAATCAAAGAACTGGCTGACCTGCGTCAAGGATTGTGATCCGATGAAGAACATTTACGTAAGTTCTTTGAATCTCGGCTTTATATATGTCACTAACGTGTCCGTTAGACGCTGCTTTCTCAGTGGAACAACATGCCTAGCCGTGCGAGCTATAGCTTCATTCCCCTTGACGCTAACGAGGAGGAGAAGCCTATGGACGTCAGCGACCCGAAGCACCAGCGCGAAATTCTTCTCGCGGCACAACTCTCGCGTATTGTCTGCCGCATGCTCGAAGTGGAAGGATTCCGGAAGCTCGAGAGGGACTTTTACAACATAAAGTGGAAGCAAATCTCTCAAGACACACACATGAACTTCCTCAAGGAGCTTGGCCACATCCTCCTCACCCTCCGTTGGCGAGTCTCGTGGTGGAAGCGCCTTGGCGATGGCGGCCAGGAGCCCGACCCGACCAAGCAACACTACGTGGACCGAGTTGACCTGCTCTGCCGAATCCTCTACGTTTACTACACCTGTGTTCTCGCGAAACTGCCATCTTGGTGTGCATCTGAAGTCCCCAAGGGCATCTGGTCTACGTACGCCGACGCAGAAAATCCAGTCTGGGACGACTTCCCTGTGGACCCTACGGACGAGGGCTTCAAGCGCTGGATCGAGCGAGGCACAGAGCTTATCGAGCAGTCCGGTGCGCCCATTCGTGTCGCTAAAATCTGATAACTGTTGGCCAAAAAGGCACTTCAGCCGAAATTTACTTCTAGAAGACTGTGGGTGGCGGCGGCGTGGAATGAACTTTTTTTGAGATACCCTTGCAAGCGTCTTGTTTACATTTCCTGTGTTTTACGAATTACGAATTTTCCATGTTCCTTTGGGCTCCGTTTTTACCTGACTTGATTTACCTGATTATCATCTGCGCTGGCTACAGTTTCGTTTCAGACTAAGAGTACTAGATGTTTCTATGTATATACACTTGCATCTTCAGCTCAGCTTTTGAATACCAACACAGATATAGACGGGTATCAAACTTCATTAATCATATCACTTTTGACTAACACCAACCCAATGCATCGAACATGCCCATTGCAATGTAAAGGCGCCCAGATATACCACAGCACATATTCTTCCCATCCAAGCTCAAGACCTTACTTTCCTCCCTTCTTTTCCTTCCCACCAGCCGCCTTCTTATCTTTCTTTCCTCCAGCCAACATCTCAAGATGTCCAGCTCTCTGCGCAAGACTCCGCTCTGTCTTCGCCACAAGTCCAGCCGATAGTTTCTGCAAGCGAGTTGCGTTAGCACATGGCCCTCCACTTGAACAACAAGCCCAAACGGATGTAGTCCAGTCCCGGAGAGAGAGACTAGTCTGAGCACTCGAATGGTCTGCGTAATCGAGGCATCCGTCCATACCTTGTTCATCTTCTGCTGCTTGATCAACGAGGCCTTCTTCGGTGCGATCGTCCGGTTCCCTTTCTTGGGGCCAAGGGCCGAGGGCCTGTTCATGGGTTGAATGTTAGCTTCATGTCTGAATTTTGGCATTAAGCCTGAAATCGTTCGTTCCACCTGTCCCAACCATCGCATCGGAGAAGAAAATCGGCGCAGATCGAGATATGGAAGATGGGTGTCGGGCACTCACCGTTTTGACGTCGCCGTGCCGGCTTTCGCCTTCTTGAGCGCTCCTTGTGTCATTTTCAATAGACGGATGCTAAATGCACTGCCAGCAGCACAAGATGAACGAGACCAGATACTAGGTGTGTTCACAGGAGGGGATCAGAAAGTTTTGATGATTAGATAATCTGCCTCAGTGCCTGGCCCGAGGCGGTGGCCAAGATCTCCGCGCGGTCGCGCCGTCCACCACTTTGTTTTTAGTCTCCACCTTTGTTGATCTGAAGTATTGGCAATACCTAACACGACTGTCTTCGCATCTATGTTGCTTCTACCTTTGAACCATTGAATTTTACCTCTATCTAGCTATACGAAAGAGACGCAGTAATAATGTCTCCTGTGGTGACTGTTTTCCTCCGCTAGAAGAGTTCAAGTCAGTTACCTCTTGGGCTTCGTCACCCGCGGATATTTGGTCGAAGACCCTCAAAGGAATCTCGCGCCAAAAGTCCAATTAACTCTAAAGCCAGGCTCCTACTGCGAAGGCAAAATAACTTCATGAATCAAGCATCCCCGATCTCCCTCCGAATATAACCCGCCACCCGCTGCGCATCCACTAACCACGGCGTGTGCCCCGTCGCAATACTCTCAGTAGTAATTTGCGCACCCTGCGCCCGCGCTTGCTCAACCATCATCTTCTGCACCTCAACTGGAATTGCCCGGTCCTGCTCACAGAATAGATACGAGCTTGGAATCCATGAGTACGCCGTTCCCGTCGCTGGGGAGATCTTTGTCGCCCACGCGTGCGGGCGGAGTTTTCCCGCCCACTCCTCGCCACCTGGGACGTCGTGGAAGAAGAGGTCATATGGCGTGGAAGGAGAAACGGTTCCGTTGGCTTCCTGTATAGAGTGTCAGTATGCGGGAGCAACTTGTCCTCGTTCCGTATAGGATATCAGGGACAAGGAAGGCAGGGGTTACATACATCTCGAACATACCACGGCGCAGGCTCCCCACCAAACGCCGAGATCAGACTCTGTCCAAGCTCAGGGATGAACGCTGAGATGAAGATGAGCTTCACTACTCCACCTCCACTTCCACCAGCTCCCTTCGCCAGCCCCTCAAGCGCACTGTTCACCGGCAACCCTGCCCAGCTATGCACGACAATCACAACCTTGTTCCCCTTCTCAACTTCCAGCTCGACGAGCGCGCGGACTGCAGCGATATCTGCTGAGAGATCTGTCACAGTCGTGGCCTGTTGGATTGAGGGGAAGGCGACTGTGTGGCATGTATACCTGTCGGATTCGAGGAGGGCCGTTAACGGCGTGAATGCCGTAGCGGGATACCAGGCGCCGGGGGCGAAGATGAGGGTTGGCTTTCGGTCTGGCATGTTGCAATTGGTCAAGTTGTGATTGTTTGCTGTGTGTCGGCGTGGTTCGGTAGCGGTTAGTACTCCGTAGATGTATTTCAGTATATCCCTAAGAGAAGAGAAAAGAAGCAAGGAATTGGGTCTCTTTTATACCTACACCCAGGACACCCTCCGTGTAGGCGGGAATCCACCCTGCAGAGGTAGGCTAACCACGACATCGGGATGGCTGAGTTGGTTGGGTAGAACGTATTGAAACCCTACGAGCTGATAGGGCGTAACACGAGCGAAATACAAGAATCGACTCGGGGGTGGGTCATAGGCTGGGCTTGTGTACATAGCCTGGTGGGTATATACTTGCGCGGCTTTGAGAAGACTCTGGAGAGAGACGAGGTGACCAATGGGAGAATAGCCTCGCGAAGTGGAGTACTATATCTCGTCTCGTTACCTCACTTTTTTGGTTTCAACTCAGCTCATGGAGCTGTCCAGCATGCAATGCCAATAATAACTATAGATCGCTAGATATGCAATTAGGAGACCAATAGCACACTCGTACATACAATGTATGTACAGAAGTCAACCACCAACAGCCAAACATGTAGGACTAAGAAAGAAAAAGGTATCGAGCAAACAGTCCAAAGGCTACCTAGGTATAGTACAACATGATAAGAATATGCGATGCAAACGCTTGAGCGGGCTCGTTCTGCACACCAAAGACAACGACCAAGACCAACGCTATTGCTCTCCTTCCCCATCTGCTGTCCCCATCTCCTCTTCTGAGACATGCACAGTATCGTTGGGAGCAAAGTTCACTTTCTCGCCAAGGTCGATACTTTCGCGCATGATCTGTCGGGCGGTTTCTTCGTCGACTTTCATGTCCTCTTTGATTAGGCGGACAGCTAGCTCAGGGACCAGGACTGACTGCGAGTAGCCAACGGGGCCTGCCTGAGTGATGATTTTGTCTTCTTTAGCTAGTCGGGTGAGTTTTCGTGAGAATCGAGCGGTAATTGCGTCTAACCTGGTATATTTTAGCCTCATGAACATAGCATCTTGGAAAGAAAGCTCTTACATTATACCAGAACCTCTTGTGCCGTAGTACCCGCATGATATGGTCTCCAGGCTATCGCCTGCCAAAGTGAGGGCAAAATTCTTCGCTTTGCCTGACTTTAATGTCGAGATCAAAACATTCCTGTAATATGACGAGCTGCCGGGTGCCAAAAGTTTCTCCAAGTCATTAAAATGAGCTTGTATTCGCTCATCGAAATTCTCCCAATCAATTGTAGGATAACCCTTTGCTACCCACTGATCCTCTATAGAGGACTTCTTATGGGAGTTACAAAACGCTTGTTGATCCCTGAATCGCTGTCTTGGCTGGGCCTCGAATTTGATTAAAAGCCCTGGATCCACCGGCTCGTTGCACATGGGACATAGGTACTCCCTTGGAGCTTCCTCTTCGTCTTCGTCGGCGTCATTCATTATGTCGTTAGGAGACGGGTAGCTCTTCGGAGAACTGAGAACAGAATCATCATCTTCATCGTCTGTATCCGGTATACCACGATCTCTGGCCGATGAAGTGGGAACAGAGAAGCTAGACGCGCTGGCAGGATCCGGAAGCTCAGGAGGGAATATGAACTTGATCTCCTCTTTAGATTCCTCTTCTTCCTCCTTCTTAGGACTCTCTGACTTTTTCGCAGCCGGCCCCGACGCTGACTTGGGCCGCGCCGCACTCGAGGAAGGGCCTGCCATACTGGAACTAGGTGTTTTCCGAAACTTGGAATAGCTCTGCCTCTTTGACTTAAAACTCTGCTGCGACGGCCGGATAAAATCGAACATATCCTCTCTTGTATCGTCTGAGCCAAGCATATCCTTCATGGTGCGCTTGCGACTCGAGCTTGGCGACTTGAATTCCTTCTCTTCGTTGTTTTTCCGCGCAAGTTTCTCCTCTAATGTTGGCCCTGCCTGTCGCTTCTTCCTAGGCGTGATTCCATCATCGTCATCGTCTGGGAGGTCTGGCTCCTCGTCACTTGAGCTAAGTGGTTCATCGTCTGTCGCGGGTTCGGGTCTTGAGGATTTCGGGAGAATTGAGTTGGTCTGCGTGCTTGCTTTTTGGGGCTTGCGCGGCGTAGTCTGTGAGAATTCACTCAAGTCACTGTCAAGTAAATCCTCGTTCACGCTTGAGAGGGGCGACTCGTCATCTGCTGAATCGTCTATCTCTAGGGGGTTCGAGTCTTGCCTCGCTTGGAGGCTCACCATCGTGAGGGGAAAGAGGGGCGGGGACGGCGACTTGCAGAAAGAACCGAGCTGAGTTCGCAAGATTGCAACCGCTTTTCAAGAGATGAAAGATTAGTGTGTGTAAGAGACCAAAATCCAAAATCGACCGTCAGACGCTCTATGGTTTGATTGCGCCCGTCCGCAAAGAATGAAATCCTCCCCTCACCACAGGCAGCTGGAAAGGATGGGAAAAGAGTGGGTAAGACGAGGAGAACCGTAGAATTGGCAGAAACGAGGGGTAGCAGAGCTCCTGGAGAAGCCGTTCAATGGCTTTGTGGGAGTAGAAGGGCGAATTCAAGAAGGAGCTGTTAGAGTTGGGAGGAGACGCGTGGGCGACACGCTCTCAGGAGCTTCTCCGCATTTCATTTTCGAGTTGCCTCACCGGACGCCGAACCCATGGTTACTACACTGTATAGACTTTGCGTACGCTATGTGAGAACGTTACTGAGAACATACTGGTGGAATTGACTATAATAAGGTTTCAAAGGCTTTCGCAATCCAAGTCTGGCAAATATATATTCTCCTGAAATATGCGCAAGAAAAGCAATCTCAATGCTAATGCAGGAAACCGACAACTCCAAACGCTCGTGGGGCCCTTAACGAGAAAGGAAAATAAATCATTGAAACCATCAAAGAGTCAAACAGGGAGGGCAAAAGTCTAGTGACTTCGGTCTAGTAAACCCCAAATACAGTCATAGCTCATCATCACTCAAAGGCCATTTGAATTTCGTCTTCGCCTTGCTCCGCCCAGGCGTTTTCTTCTAGAGCAAGTGCGCCTACTGCGCCGGCGCCAATTGTACCAGCAGCACCAAGACCAACGACGCCCGGCGTTGTCAGGGATGAACGAAGGGCAGGTCGAGAGCTATAGGAATCGTTGGTGCTGTATGTCGGGGTTTCATAAGAAGAGAAAGAGCGCTGAGGCGGCTCATGATAGGACGATTCAAAGGTCATCTGTATTTCATCTTCTTCCGGAGGAGATCGTGTGCGCGGTGCAGGAGTAATGCTAGGTGATGGTACTGTGGGTGGTCGGGGGGAATCCGTAGCTGACAATCGCGCCTTGGAATCCTTTTCCTCTAGAGATGCCGGAGTCGCAGGAGATGCGAGGGGTGGAGAATTAAGATCAAGTTTCATAGGCGGTAGAGTGGACTCAAGCTGCTTGACTTCAATCATCTCCGAAGCTAATTCAGCCCGAATGGCGTCGATATCGAATAAAACGGTTCCGGCTGCGTTGGAATCGGTCGGTGTCTTCGGCGATTCGGGTTGATTAACTTCGTAGTTTTCCCAGGCCTTCTTTTGAGCGAGTTTTCCGCGTTTGAATAGGCCAAATCGCTTCTTATCTGGCTTGGTCTCTGCTTCTCGACGGGCCTCGTCAATCTCACGGATAAGCTCCCTCTGCCGCTCGCCGTGATTCTCAGGGTCCGGATCCTCGATTTCGGCAAATTCCTCACTCAAAACTTCCCAGTCAACAGCCTTCAGAAGGCGAGGTATGGCCGCACGATAGTCCATGTGACCGTTGACAAGCTTGGTGCAGTCAAGGTTTTCAAGACCTGGAATGCCTTCAATGGGAGCCAATCCAGCTACTCTCATGATACCACCACTAGTGGCTCGGAATAAGTACCCTAAGATCCAGTCGTTGGACGAGTACCCATTGACAAACCGGCCTGAGACTACCCCTCGTGCTTTGGTATACTCGTCTTTATTCGCCACTAATGGGGAACCAAAAAGATAGACATTCTGAACAAGCCCGTAAGCACCCTTGTCTGCGAGCTCTTTGAGACAAGAGAAGATCACTCTAGAACCGAGGGAATATCCTAGCAGTGTTACTGGCCGCTTGCCTAGGTTTCTGTCTATCAGTGAATCAGCGAGGATGAGCCCAGCAGCAGTTGCACGTGCGAGTGAAACGTTCCATGGGTTATCGATCAAGTAGGAGAGCTTCGTAAGGACGAGAGGCAGTTGTAACGAGGCCATCAGAGCTGTGAGGATAGTGCTCCCAAGCACTTGTTGTAGTCCTTGCGTCAAAGCCTGTTTCTTTTGTCAGTAATCAGATACGGGAGATAGGCAGCTGATTCGCACCTCTGTCGCGAGGATATTGATGGTTTCACCCATGCTTTTCAGCATCTCAGGCTCCCACAAGACCGAATAGATGTCTCCCATTATAGGATCGACGGTGCTATAAGGCAGCCGCACGTCATCAATGTTTCCTGTCATCCACCCAGACACAGTAACAATCAGGTTGAACCTCTTGTTGTTATGCAGCGGCCGATATTCGAATGTCTGAACGGCCCCCGTTCGTCTGTGGGACGCTCTCAGCCCTATTGTACTCCCGGTCAATGTCGCTCCTGATGCAATAAGCGCTGTACCACCGGCTCCACCCAAAAAGGCACTGGTACCACCTACTCCGATGGTGGTGAATCCCGCGGCGAGACCAGCACCGATGACGGGGGCCAAAAGGCCTGCTGAAAGCCCGATAACTATGCCTCCGCCAACAGTGGCCAAGCCCATAATAACGTACTTCCTTTTCAGTGCCGACTTGCGGCGCTTTTCCATGTGCTCGGACTCGTCCCAGGTCTCCTTCTCCGCAGCTTCTTGCATCTCAAGCGCATCAATGACGCGCTTCTCGAATTTAGCGATTTGTAACCATGAAACCTCCATAGAAGCTCCTACCCTTTCCAGCAATGTCCGCGATCGCGAGTCATAGCTTGCATCAGAGATCAGGACTAGAAAAAGATCGCAAAGCACCGTCCATCGAATATCGATATCGATTTTCTCAGACGTTGGTAGCTCTGATGGAGTATGGACGTCCGGCACGTCTCCTTCCTGGTTGACCTCGTAAGGTGGAGGAGCTGTACCTTCGGACAAGTTGTCAACCTCAGTTGTAGAGCTATTGCGATCTCCGTCCGTTTGATTGATCGAAGTTCTCGAGTATGTAGACTTCTTCGGTGTGTTAGCCTTCTCTGCCATCGGGTTCTTGACGCGAGCGTTCTCCATGAGTGGTCGGACAAGGTCTTCCGGCTGCACGCCGTGTTCTGCAAGTTGTTCAATCATCACCTGTTCCGCAGTGTTGATTTCCATATGAGCGTACAGCCTAGCCATCATTGCTTGGCCCCATCCTCGCATTGAATCGATGGCCTTCTGCTTGCTCTTACGAGTCGACTTGCTTGCCAGAATTCTCTCCATATCCCGAACCATCTGGAAAATGGTCAGACGCGTTGCTCCGACATAGGCTATCCTCTGGCTTTCAGTCAAGAGATCTTTCGTAGCCTGCAGCTGGCTCAATGTATCACGTAGTTCCTCTCCCTCAATGCCAGCAGCCGTAGCATGTGACTCCTTAAAAAGGTAACTCGTGTCTTCATCCAAGCTGTTGACGGATTCGGCATCGTCGTCAAGTTGGACCCTGGTGTACCCGTTTCCAGCCCCTCCCAGTCCCGCATAAACAGCTTCGTTGTCCTCCTGCTTCGCACCGCGGGCAACTAATCGCCCATAGTCATCATAGAAATCGAACTCATCGATAGCGGGCATCTCTTTCCAGTCTCCATCGTCGTCGTCGCTTGCTTCTTGCTCGTGATCATTCTTGTTGTCCTTGTGTTCATGAAGTCGTTGATGTGACCATTCCGACATTGGTATATCCTTTTGCGGTACGTGTGCGGCCCGAGGCGAGTCGATGTCTTTGGTGCCATCTTGGGTTGGCTTTTCCGTATACGCAGGA
Source organism: Aspergillus pseudodeflectus (assembly GCF_044049435.1). Lineage (NCBI taxonomy): Eukaryota > Fungi > Ascomycota > Eurotiomycetes > Eurotiales > Aspergillaceae > Aspergillus > Aspergillus pseudodeflectus. Next base: position 249,569 of record NW_027263801.1, on the reverse strand, counting down.
GGAGGGTCTCGTTCGGAATTGGGGGACGGGCTGTCCGGCGCATGTTTCTCGACTGTGGAGGCTTTCACTCCGTACTGTGTTGAGGTCCGGAACTCGCTCGGTCTGGGCGTTGTAGGGCGTTGCACGGCCTCCTCCCCTGCACTATTCTCTGTGAGTTTCTTGGTCTGAGGCGGTTCTTCAACCACAAGACTCCCACGGGTCTCTGACTCGACGGTTGCGCTAATATCATTAGTACCGGTGGCACTTTCCTGAGCATCATGGAATTGAGTGTCATCGACAGGCGATTCTGTCCTCTGCCGAGCTGGCCTCGGCCGCGATCGTATCGGTAAACCGAAATCGTCGACTTCCTCATGCTTGATTGCGCTATTATCGGCACCTTCTGTAACTACCAGGGAATCCTGACGGAGGCTTGTGTTCTCTTTCTGACGGTCATCGTTGGATGTATCAGCTGCGGTCTTCGGAATGGATTGCGGTGAATTGTCCGAGGGAGGCAAGGGCTGATCGACAGGGAGGTCGCCAGAGGGGTCGCCAGAGGGGTCGACGGTGGCAGCCGGGCCCGAGCTCATACTTCATCGAAGGGAGATCCAGACGTCGTCTTCAAAATGTTCTAACCCTGTATTTTTCCCGGTTGGTACCCCCGTCTGCAATCTGAGGCCAAACTACGACCCATCCGGGCAAAAGCAAGCCGAAACCTCAAGGATGCGTTTGTGGTGGCCCGGACTTCGATAAAGCGTCGTCTGATCGAGCGCAAAGTGGAGGACAGATCTCCGAAGTCAAATAGTCCGAGCCTGGGGTGGGAGGTAGGTGGATCCGAATAGGGGGTGGGTTCAAGACTGGAAAACGGCTGACAGGGGGTTGGCGGCGGAGACTGACAAGAGGACAACTTGATGGTCAGTACAGGTCATAAAAGATACGAAGCCCAAGATCGAACCTGTTAGACGCCTACCTCTTGAGAAATACGTATGCCAAACCTATTCGGGGTGAGCTTTCTGGTCGGGAGCAGTGCGGCGTGATCTTTGTGAAAGAGGTCCGACTCTGAAAGCGGCGATCCACGAAGCATCCGTGGGGTTCAAGGACAACTGAAGATCACGTCAATCATCTCCTCCAACTAATCAATATCAAACTACACATGAACTGGTGGGAGCTTGAAACAGCGATCAGGATGAACGAATATTTTCTCTTCTTAGATTAATATCGGGCATAGTATATCGTGGGCTCATTGAGTGCTGAACTTTGACTTCAGAATTTTTAGGTAGCTCAGAAAGCACACTCAATATGGCGCTGTTTTACACGAGGGAAAGGCTTTCCAGTAAGTAGAAATTCTCTCTCTCAAAAAAAAGAGAACAATGAAGGTAGGTCAAGAGCCTGGGATCCTTTGGAGTACATATGCGTATGGGGATATGTCCGTGCATTGGGTGCATGCGATTTGCTAGATCTTGAGCTTTCAAGGCAACTTCTCCATATTCTGCTTGAAAAGATATCAATTGTACTTGTACAAGATTCATAATCAGTTATCCTCAAGACTGTTCAAATGCTTTTCGTCAATTGAAGTGGTCTAGGCGACTCCAGACGGATTGTGCCTCCTGATACTATCAACACTGTAATAGAAAACAATCAGCTTGAATCCCAACTACCGTACACCGACCAGGCTGGGGCAGATACATACACACTCCTCGAAGCTCCTCCTTCTACATCGACTTTCTCCGATCTCGCCTTCTCCATATCCTGTAGAGCCGGAGCCTTGTTTCTATCGTAATGCATCCCCTCCGCTAATCGCGACTCGGGGCTTGCAACGGACTCTCCGATATTACTATCCCTCGTTTTGAACTTGTCAAGAAGTTCCTCTATTATACTCAGTTAGCAATACCCGTGGGAAAATATGGGATTGGACGATAGCTTACTCGTTGACGGTTCCTTCTTGGATAACTCTGGAAGATGAGGCATGTTGTATATTGCTGGGCTACTCGAGTGTAGTAATGTCGATATTGGTCGTCTCCTACTAGATTAGTATTAATAGGCATGGTAATTTTATGCTGTTTTAAAAGGTCCGTTGAGATTGATGAAATTATTCGTCATATGGTTTGCCACACTCGTGGCTCTATAATGGTAAAGTATGGTATTTGAAGAGAAAACGCGCGCTCGCCATTTCCAAGGATGCGAGCTGCATTATGGTCTGATCACAATAAGGCTCGGACCTTGTAGTTGTTTGGCTAGGTAGCACAAATTCTCTTCAAGGTTAATTGTGAACATCATCCGAGTCATGGATCGGATAATGTTCCCGATTGCCGAGTTTATACTGGTGAAATCATCACTTTCAAGGCTGATCAGGTAAAGATCCAGCGGAGTTTAAGTAAGTTAAGAACCCCAAGATTCCCCTGTCAAATTGGAAGAGCAAGAATAGTTAATCTGGTCAAAATACTTAGCTGACACATCCCTGTATCTCCGGAGTACATTCTTTTACTACTCCGGGGCCCGAAATCAGGTTGAAAACGCCCGATCCGGCGCCCGTTTATCGCGGCCTGGGCGCATTAACTAGGCGGGGTGGCTTGCCCAGCCATTTGGTAACTTTGGGAAGCTCTAAAAGGTTATGGTAACACGGATCGCGCACAGAATCTCGATTACATCAGAGTTTACTCCGCAGTAGCATTGTACTACTAGTACTACTGCTGAGCTACTCAAGACTCCATGAGAAGTGCAAGTTTCCTGAGCCTTCACAATATTGTTCTATCGACGGATTAACCGATGGTGCTCCGCATGATGTTAAGCCGCGCGCCGCTTGGGCATACTATGACGCGGCTCGTTTCGCGTCAGAACTGCTGTCGAGATGCATACGGTTTCAAAGCTGGAACTTGGGATGATACATGATCGAGAAGTAGCCTCGAGAACTTAGCTACCATCCTACTTCAATGAGAACAGGGCGAATATTTCATGACTCTGCTGGAAACGGATTGATTGAGCGCTGCTTGGACGATTGTCAGCAGTGCCGCGAGGGGCCCACAGGGCTGGACAGAGGTGACCACTCACGGCTTGAGGTGGAAACTGAGCACACGACAACTTGGAAAATGGAAGGCTTGGGGCCTTTGGGCTGCGCAGCAGCCATCATCCAAGTTTCTCAGTTGTTCTGACTCTCCCTATTAATAACTCGTCACCCCGTACTTATGCTTTTTCTTATCTCTCACAGTATTTGCTAAGCTTACACGTTTCTCTCCATCCCGTACTAATTCTTATTCTTATTCTTCTTCGCATTCTTATCCCTTTCCAACCCCTGTGGTTCTGTTCGTGCCCGTATTGTGTAACCCACGTGTACCCTGTATGAAATCGCAGCAACCCGAGCGAAGATACACGACGACAGCACTCGCGACTCGAAGTGTAGTTTCGCTTCACAATGCGGTCATTGACCTCTACCCTTCTCCTCACCTTGTGCGGCCTGATATCCGTCCAAGCCGAAGTAACTTTTGACGACGTGAGAGATAAGCTGCCAAAGGTTTATAGCGGACAGGAAGGCGAAGGGGCGCCGAAATATTTCAGTGAGTCTCAATTCGCGCAATCGCGCTCAACCAACTTGCGCTCAGAACTCGTCGTGCTAACCGCCCATAAGAGGAGTCCTCGTATGTTTAGTTCCCTGATGATCAACAATTCTCTTAACTAACCTCAATCCCCGTTAGCTTCCATTATCATTATGACGGACGGTGCGCATATGTTACTGTAACCATTCCATCTGAATGCAGACTAACTCCATTGAAGATTTGCAGAAAGCGTCCTCCCCGAAGAAGAAACCCTCCCTCACTTATCAGCACTTATCCAAACTTACCTATCGATGATGGCCGATCTGGGTGCGGAAACATGGATAATGCACGGGTCTCTTCTGGCTTGGTGGTGGAACCAGAAGGTGATATCCTTCGAGCCTGCCTCCGTGTCAATAACCTTCGCTAAACCAACCTAGATCTTTCCATGGGATAATGACCTTGACGTCCAAATCTCCGAGCCGGTGATACACTTCCTTGCCGATTACTATAACATGACCGAGCATCATTTCGACATCCCTGATGTTGAGGGCGGACGGACATACCTCCTCGAAATCAACCCGCACTATGTCATTCGATCAAAGGCCGACAAAGCGAACGTAATAGATGGGCGGTGGATTGATACTTCTTCCGGATTATTCATCGATATCACCGCTGTACGAGCGGATGACGCACGCCGGGCTCAAGGTGAACCCGGCGCTCTGATGTGCAAGGATCGCCATAACTTTGACGTGAGTGGCCATGGTTGGAATCCCTGCGCATACGGACGATTCTGATGAGCCTCAGGAATCCGAAATCTTTCCCCTTCGCAATAGCTATTTCGAAGATGTTCCCGCCAAAGTCCCTTATGCGTATACTAAACTGCTTGTGGACGAATATGGCTCGAAGGCACTGAGCACAACGACCTACCAAGGGTATGTCTGGAGAATACTGCTAAATCTACAAGCTGTAGAGTGTCAACAGCTTGAACTAATGACCTTTTTGGCAGTCACGAATTCAACAGCCAGACGAGCTTATGGGAGAAAATCAAGTAAGTTTAGGTCTAGTTTCAGGCATCTGAGATTGCTAACAGTTCTTCTCTTAAAGAAACCACAAACTACTAGCTCGACGACGGGCGGCCGCCGCTATACCAAAACGTACTACGCCTCTTCATCGTTTATACGGCAACGATGCCAATTAATACTGTTCATGGGTCTGGCAACACCGGATTGCGGTTTCCATCATATAATGACAACTCCTTTGCATATCTGGCGTTTACATCTTGAGGTTCAAAACTTTGGAAGTTGGTTGACTGGCGTTATGTTCTTAGAAGGAAGTATACCATTTTGGCTTTCCTCCAGGCTCACCTTTCCAGGGGCTATGGCTACGATATACCTGGTTTCTACTTGAGTTACCATTTCTATGTCAATACTGTGATACCATGTAATTAGGATCAATGTATAAACCTTTCTTATTGTTACGCTTCTATTGGTGTGTCCGCTGCACTGTTCTCTTGTAGATACCGACTCATATCATCGCCGGGACCCAACTTCGGTGATGGATAGGCCTGAGTAATGTCCATCACCAATAGATTTTCTAAAAACGGTAAACAATCCATGTCCTTGCCAATTGATCGTGATTAGTCAGCGAGGGAAAGCTGTAGGTTAGTTAGTTAACTACTAGTTAACTAAAAGTAGTGCGGGGAGCAACCGCAACGAGAAAGCCACCAAGATTTAGCCCCCACTATGAGTCGACGACTCTGGATGCTAGAAGCTGGATGGCACGACGGGCCTTAAGTTTCATCCGGGCAGCGCTGTTTAGACACCCAAATTGAGGAATTCAAGTGATGCTGACTTCCTTGCGTGGCTGCTTGCCCTCACATTTTCCCGTCTGATCTGGACTTTGTGTGTCTTCGTCCCTACCATGACCCCATCCTGTTGACAACGTGAAACAGAGTGGATGCTGCTTTATTCTCTGTCGTGATGTCTTTCTCACCGCATCATCAACCAGGCCTCGGTTCAGGATCCGACCCTTCCTCGTTCTCCAAAGGCGACGGAAACGAGGGTGTTCCTCCCCCAATGGCTCATAGCTATGCCTCTCAGGACTCTCTAGCTCATAGGAGCTGTATCACTTGTCGCCGGAGGAAGGTTCGTTGCAACAAAAGATCGCCATGCTCACACTGCATCAGGGCAGGCATTGAATGTATCTTTCCTCCACCCGGTCGAGCCCCTCGCAAGACAAAGCGTTCACCCCCTGAGAACGCAGAGCTTCTTTCGCGGTTGCGACAGCTCGAGAGTATAGTTGAATCGGCCATCACAAACCCAAATGCTCAGGCTGCGCCGTCCCCATCCCAGCAGAGTAGTGATCGCTCAAGTGGTGAACCGCCCAGTAAATTTGGGAACGAAGGCCAGACTGTATGCCCAAAATCGATTGGCCGGGATCAACCGACCAGTCTAGAGCATGAGTTCGGACGATTGGTGATTGAGGATAATCGGAGCCGATATGTGAGCAATCGGTTTTGGGCTAGTCTTGGGGATGAGGTCTGTTCTTCTTTGGTTTCCCTGCCTTTGAGCCCCTCAGAAGCGCGGTACTAAACACTATACCAGATTGAAGAACTGCAGGATATCCTTGATCCTTCGTCGTCTGGAGATGATGACGACACTTCCCCCGGACCAACTTCCCACTACTCCACCACTCGCGATGGAATGCTGTTCGGCTTCTATTCCATTGCACGTTCTCTTCAAAGCTTCCATCCACCCCCCGGCAAGGTGCCGGTGTTATGGCAGATATACGCGGAGAACGTGAAGCCGCTACTGCCCATAGTTCATGGCCCTGCTGCTCAGCAGCTTTTCACACAGGCCGCCCGGGTGCTGAATGATCTGAATAAAGACAACGAGGCTCTGGTGCTTGCCATGTACTTTGCAGCCATTGTTAGCACGTCTAATGAGCAATGTATGGCCCAGCTAGGAGAGGCGCGGGATACACTTGTCAGCCGTTATAGATTCGCAGTGGAACAAGCTCTATCCAAAGCTGGCCTCATGAACACCCAAAGCCTGACGCTAATGCAGGCTTTGGCAATATTTCTGAATGCTGTCCGGCGAGAGGACGATACTAAATTCGTTTGGTCCATGTCCGCTCTTGCACTCCGTCTGGCACAGGGACTTGGATTGCATCGAGACGGGAATAACTTTGGTCTAAAACCATTTGACGCAGAGATGCGTCGAAGGCTGTGGTGGCACATTGTCTTACTCGACCTAAGGTCATCTGAGGATCATGGAACCGACGTGCAGATTCATGATCAGATGTTCGATACCAAGCTTCCTCTGAATATCAACGACACTGATATATACCCAGAACTGGAAGAGCGCCCGAAGGCACGGACGGAGTTCACGGACATGAGTTTCTTTCTCATACGATGTGATATCTGCTATGCTCTACGGCGAGTGTCCTATATTTGTCCTGATGGTGCCTCTGCGGGGCACATGGCCGGAAATTGTGGGAATGTTGTGCAGACTGTCAACCGGAACATCGAGGAACAATATTTGAAACATTGCGACATGACCGACCCGATACAGTGGGTAAGTGCGACAGTTGCCCGCCTAGTACTTACAAAGATGTGGCTGGTCATCCATCATCCGATGACTAGCTCTGATCACGACTCGAAAATAAGCAATGAGTCTCGGGAGAGCTTGTTTATCTCGTCCATTGAAGTTACCGAGTTTGCACGCTTGGTAAAGGAAGATGAAAACACGAAGAAATGGAGCTGGATGTTCGACACTCATATGCAATGGCACGCAATTGCCATGGTCCTATCTGAGCTCTGTGTTCGTCCGTTGAGCCCCCTGACGAATCGTGCATGGCTAGCTGTGACGACAGTATACGACGACTGGCTACGCACCGCGAAGCAGCGGAAAGGGATGCTTTGGCGACCGCTTGCCCAGCTTATGAAACGAGCCGGCGCACTGAGAGAGAAGCAACTAGCAGAACTACGTGCTCATGTGGAAAACCAGCAGGGTGCTGCCCAAAACACCACTTCCACTCCAACCGTGTCGGGTCGACCCGCTATAGGGTCGGCATTCTCATCGCATTTCCCTGAGCACTCAAGACTGATATCTGCCGCGCCCCCACTGGATCCGGACGCTTTTCACGGCCCGCTGGACTTCGATGTGACTCAAGGCCCGGTCAATCTTCTCAACGATTTCTTCCCAGAGGGCAACTGGCTTGCTACTCCTGAGAGTCTTGACCAAGCTCAACCGCATCCACGACCGCCGTCGACTGTTCCATTGTCCATGTCAGCTATCCCAGAACTACAATCTACCCCTGGCATCAGCCACCCAGAGTGGGACCAGGTATTGCGGGATTTCCAGGTTGACATGCAAGACATGCCGGCCCCTCCAATGGATGATATTACGGGTTGGATCACTTGATCCTAGCACGGGAGGATCGCCTTATCGTCTGTCTTCGGTTGTTCCCGCAACGAGGGCCTTCGTATGAGGATATTTCACGGTTGTCATGGAGTCTTTCTGGTTTGTGATTGAACACTGGTTATTGAACATGACGACCGAGATCCTGTTTCTATATATACCATCGCCTCTCCAAGTTTATAGACAGTATTATTACACTCCAACTCCTCTCAAATGATCCTATACAACAATATCTTCTGGAAAGTCACCAAAGTCGAGTGAAGGGCACGGAGGGCTTCTTATATCCTATTATCTTCGTGTAATTCTCCAGAGCCTAAACAGTATTCTCCGGAGTCTGTTCAAACAATCCCACGAATCGCAATTTGAATCAAGCTCCCTGAATCGAAGGATTCGTCACCAGCTCTTATACTTCATGTTTAGAAGTCACGTGAACTCCACCTCTCCGGACTGGACAGCTTTCCAGAGCTCCGACTCCCTCGTCATCCTCCATTGCTTCGACCCTCGTTACTGTCTCTTGATCTTTCTATTAAGACACCCCAATACACCCTAATACACAAGCGATTACACATCCCGTTAAGAAGGGAGAAACAAAAATGGCTCCAAAGCGCGCAGCCAACACCTCCTCCGCGCCCTCACCATCCACCTCCGCATTCTCATCAACGACAACAACACTCTCCTCAGGACCCAAGACGCTCTCTGCAAACTCCTCCGTCTCCGATATTGCCGTCCATGTCTGGCAGCAGTACCTGACCACCACGCCGCAGCGCACAATGCTCCTGGATGCCTTCATGGCGTTTCTGGTCCTCGTCGGCGGCGTACAGTTCGCGTACTGCGTCTTAGCAGGGAATTATGTATGCCTGGCCTAAATGATTTCCTCATTTTCTTCTGTTCGATTCTGGCGAATTACTAGAAGGAGTTGAATAGCTGGCTAACAAGGATTTTTTTTTTGAAACAGCCCTTCAACGCCTTCCTAAGCGGCTTCTGCGCCGCAGTCGGCCAATTCGTTCTCACGGCTAGTTTACGGATGCAGACGAGCTCGGTTGAAGGTGCAAGCGGGAAGGGCGCTTCTTCGGTGCCTGCGAAGGCGGGCAAGGGGGTTACTGGTCGTAGGAAGGATACGGATGGTGTGTCGCATGAGAGGTGAGAGATCTTTCTTTCCCTTGCTGTCATATTCAGGTCTCGGTTGTGCGGCACTGCGCATCCAGTGTGGCTATGACTCGGGCCCGTGCTAACGTGCTGTGTGACTGTAGGGCATTCGCGGATTTCGTTTTTGGGAGCTTGATTCTGCATTTCTTCTGCATCAACTTTATCAATTGAGGGGCTGCCGCTGCCGAGGACCTGGACTTGCCAGTTAGGGTTACTGTGCCTGGATATGGAGATAAGATGGCGATCCATGATGGACGTGAAGTTATGGCGCTGTTCGCGTGGAGTCTTTCCCTGGTGGAATGATTCTAGATGGGATGATTCTAGATGATCTTCGATAGCTTCGAGTTCTATGCCCCTCGCTGTTGTCGGGGCTAGTATATCTGTATACTATACTTGACGCTATCTGATTTCTATCGATACCAAATAAAACGAAAGCCTGGATGGGGTATATTATACATGGTCTATAATCTATGTACTTTTTCCAGAGTCATCGTAGTCGTTCAGTTCTAGGTGTTCGCGTGTGCGATCAGAGTTGGAGCGTCGAAGCATGTTGGTCTCGTTGCACTTCCATTGCATGTCTCTGGTCAACATTGTGCGTGTTCCAATATATGATTGCCCAGTTTCTATTCCAAGGGCAGGCGCGTGTGGGGGCTCCCTCGGACTCTAGTTTCTGGGCGATATCTAGTTATCCACGACATTAACGGTCATCGGGCCTCGCCCGCGGACTCTCTGAACCTGGGTTCGTCTCGAGAGAGACCAGATGAGGCCATCAGGTTGATAACCCGAGATGCCTCGGTTTAAACGTGTCCTTTATGGAGAAAGGGTCCTCGAATCGCGGACAGCAGCGCAACGAGATATGGGCGAATATCGACGAAGAACTTGCTCAGAATGCGCGGCCCCCTTTACGCTTGATCAGCGGCTTTTTGACCACACTTCCACCACCACCGCCTCCTCCATTAGGAGTACTGGACCCATTGCTCCTCAGCGCCGATGACGCCGTAACACCACCGATCTTCCTCGCAGCGGCTGCAGGCCTTCGCACGACAGATGACTTGCCACCAACCTCGACCTCATTTCTGCGTCTTGAGGACTCGGTCTTTTCCTTCTCGCGCTGCTTCTCCGCGGCCGCGCGTTCGCGGTCCGCGGCGATCTGGGACTCTATTTCCATGCGGCGGTTGAACTCGAATTCCGTGACGCGGCGTTCGCGGTGTGAATAGCCTTTCTCTTTGACGGAGTAGAAGACGCCGCCGAGTTCGGCGAGCCACTATAGTTTGTCAGTTTGACATTGGGCCATATGTTAGGTGAGGGATAACTTACATGAGGGTCTACAGCGGTCACAGTGGACATGTACTCCTTGCTGGTGAGGATGAGTTCGTGGTATACCACATACTCCGGGACGTAGCCAAGGCCGTAGAGCGCACTGGTGGGGTGCAGCGCCATGCTAACTGATGTCCGAAGGTTAAGAAACTCGCCGATACCCTTGACGCGTGCAGCCTGATGGTAGAAACCCGAGCAGATACATTTGCGGATCTCATCCCAGTCTGTACCGCAGCTGACAAGGGGCAACTTCTGCACGACCATGATATCGTTGAGCTGGTCACGGACTTCCTTGGCTCGGCGGAGGGTTTTGGCGTGCAGGAAGTGCTTGATGCACCAGCTGTCTGAGTAGCCGTTAGACTTCCATTGTGTGTAGACGTGTAGAAGAGTTAGGTGGTCGGATTCGGGGACGAAGAACTTCTCGCGCGCGGCGTCGGATTCGTCTTGTCGTTCTTTTGGTCGATAGAAGACGTTGGGAACTGATAGCATCGATACAATTGTTAACATCTCCTCGCTACACCCGTACTGTTCTGCAGCTGTGATGATAAGCTTCGCTAGTGGCGGGTCCATTGGGAATGGGGTCATGCGTCGCCCCAAGGGTGTAAGGTCGCCCAGATTGTCAAGTGCACCAAGAGACCAGAGTTCGAACAAGGATGTCGATATCGTCTCTTGGGGTGGAGGGTCCATAAAGTCAAAGTCGAGCAGATCCTTCACTCCGAGTGACTTGAGCAAGAGTACCGTATTCGAAAGGCTGGTCCGCTGAATCTCCGGGATTGTTTGCAGATATAGCTCATTCTTGTACGCCACTTCTGTGTAAAGACGGTAGGCTTTGCCGGGCCCTGTCCGACCAGCTCTTCCAGACCGTTGATTCGCATTGGCCTGTGAGATTGGAGTGATCTGAAGGGTGTCCATGCCCATCTTAGGATTGTAAACCTTGAGTTTGGAGTAACCCGCATCTACCACGAACATGATACCGTCCACCGTCAGACTCGTCTCCGCGATGTTGGTGGCCACGATCACCTTCCGTACTCCCGGAGCTGCGCGTTCAAAGATCTTTGCTTGCTGCTCCGCGGGCATTTGACTGTATATGGGCAATATACTGAGTTTCGGTGGGTCGTTTAGTAGTTTCAGCCTTTCGTCCACTAGCTCGCAAGTTGCTTCAATATCCTCTTGCCCGGTCATAAAAACAAGGATATCCCCAGGCCCCTGTGAAACGTGAATGGCCAAGACCTGCTTGACAGCGCTGTCCACATAATCTTCGCAAGGGGTTCGAGAGAAATGCACATCAACAGGGAAAGTTCTTCCAGGAATGATAAACTCCGGCGCGCCACCGAAGAATCTCGAGAATCGCTCAGAGTTCATTGTAGCTGACGTGACAATCAACTTCAAATCTCTCCGTCGAGCTAAGATCTTCTTCAGCAGGCCCATCAAGACATCTGTATTAAGCGCGCGCTCGTGCGCCTCGTCCATGATAATACACGAGTATTTGTCAAGATCTGTCTGAACCAGTGACTCTCGGAGGAGAACACCATCAGTCATATACTTAATGACCGTATTTGGCCCGGTGCAGTCTTCGAATCGGATCGCGTACCCAACGAGGTCTCCCAAATCGCATTCCATCTCTTCACTCACTCGCTTGGCCACACTCATCGCAGCTACTCGACGGGGCTGCGTGCATCCGATCATACCAAAGTTCGCGTAGCCATCTTCGTGTAGAAATTGTGTAAGTTGTGTCGTCTTCCCAGACCCCGTCTCACCAACTACCACAACAACTTGATTGTCCCTGATAACCCGTAATAGATCTTCTCGGACGGCAAACGCCGGTAGGTATTCTCGTTGTTCGCGGAGAGTCTTACTCTTACTGAAGGAGCTCTGCCCCCCCTCATCCTGCTTCTTCATATGTTGCGCAAACTTGTTCCCGCCCTTGTAGACATCCTCCACAGGCATCGCAACGGCCGTATCCCCTTCATCCTCCTTAACACCCATCAGATTTCCCAGCGCAGTACCTGCAACCGTGGTAGCCTCCTGCGCCTGCTTTTGTCGCTCCCGCTGCTGCCGTCGATCGCGCACAACCTTGCTTCCCTTCCGACTGAATACGGCCATATCGCTCTGCGGGTCCCGAACAGCCGAGATGGGCTCAAGCTGCTTCGTGAAGATCGTGCGGCCATCGAGGAACGGCGGGCGGAGGTCGTGGACGAGGAGATGGACACGGGTGCCCTCTTCGTCTTCCGGCATGAAGTCGCCATCAAAATCGCGTCTTTGGGCGACGCCGGAAGTTAGCATCCGGTTTGTCTCCCAGTTGTCGATGTCTTTGCGCTTCGCATCGCGGAGTGGCGCCGGAAGGTTTGAGGTTTTGTGCCTCTTGGCTGGGGGCTCGCCTGAAGCCATTGTGCAGGAGGACTGTATAAAGCACTTCTATAGACAAGACGAGATTTGAGGAACAAAAAGAGAAGGATTTCCCGGAATTGCTGTTTCCTGGGAGTTGTGGAAGTTCTGCTGAGAAGCAACGCTGCGGACTGGATAAAGCATGATCCAAACACTGCAAACTATATCTTGAAGTCACGTGCAACTGGTGTCTATGCTATGAATCTTCTTTGAAAAGAGTTTGTATGATGGTCTACGAAAGTGGAATATGGACATAGCTGTAACTAGGACACCGCATTTAGGCTTGTGTACTGGCATCAAGCGGTGTACGTTGTACGTAGTGTAGAAGCTTGGCTAAGAAAGTGGCCGATAACAGTCCGCCCCGCAGCATCATGATTCCAGGTTTGCACTTCACAACTCCGCATTTCATAGCCACAGACACAATGGCCAGCCAACCACAAGTTAGCTCGAAGAAGCAGCAAGGTACGCCTGCATGACCATTTATATATCCAAGATATACTGCTAACATCGCACAGAGCTCCAGGCTCAATACACAAACTACAAGAACACACTCCAACAGCTGGCCCAGAAGATTGGAGAAATCGAACAGGAGGCTGAGGAGCACAAGTAAGTCAACTACTTTCTCCAAAAAAATTTCATCTCAGTGTGCACACCAGTGTTTTTAGTATCTTTGAAGACTAATGTATGCGTTCGCAGACTTGTAATCGATACCCTCGAGCCCCTGCCCCGGGAACGGACATGCTTTCGAATGGTCAATGGAGTTTTGGTTGAACGGACGGTTGACGATGTTCTACCCTCATTGAAGACAAATGCGGATGGGTTGAGGCAAGTTCTGGAGGAGATGTTGAAGCAGTACAAATCAAAACAGACGGAGATGGATAATTGGAAGGTTGGTCTATTCATACTAGCACCAGGAAAATTACTGATGATGGGCGCTACAGAAAAAGAACAACATCCAAGTCGTGCAGCCATAATGAGACGATACGTCAAATGAAATTTATGCAGTTTGCGCATCGCGGGCATTGTTCTCGATTGTACCATATGCTTCGAGATCGCGGGTAAACTCGATATCAAATGGCGTACTTAGGAGTCTTGCTATAGCTCGGGAATCGGCTTGTGAAGCTCAATGGAATACGGAATGCTTATGTGTACGAGAGCTGGGACTACAATTGCGAGACTATCCCGGTTCTTTGGGACTGCGCAGTAACCCTGGGTTTCCTTTCCGTTCCGTCATGCAATACAGGAGCACAGGAGAGGAATCATCGCCGGAGGCTGCCTCTTCTGCACTTTCGCGTGCCTAAAGGCCAAGGCTTCCAGGATGGAGATATCCTGTCATGATACTCATCGGCCGCCTGAAGCGATGGAAAATATTGCATTAGTTCTTCAAGAACGCCATTTCAAAATTGCTTTCCTGCGTCCGAGGCCGATTTTTGAGTTTGATGATAGTGATGTAGTGGCGTGAATCCTAGCCAACCGTCTTAAGGCGCCTATGCAGCAATTAGGCGCACATGGTTGTCTGAGTTGGCGACTCGATCAAACCGGTCACGCAATCAGTATCAGTGCTAATTGCTTGTGAAGCGCACTGAGGCGAGCCTTTGTTTGCCTTGGCTGCAGTTGAGGCTACATCTACGACTCTCATGATAATTCGAGTCTAGACACGCTGTAAATTCATTATATGCACGTTAAAGCTGCCGCTGTTGGCCGCTTCACATGAGCCTGAAGTTTATCAATGCTTTGTTTTCCAGAACAGCTGTCTCCATCATACACTGTAAAAGCTCTTGATGTCAAAGCGAGAACAACAACAAGTTTGGGCTGCCAAGGTTACACGTTGCGGTCTTCAGACAGCGCTGCTCGGTGTTTCAGCCGAGGGGTTGACGTCCCCTCCTTGAAATAAGGATGCGATTGATGCCTGAAGTTGTGAACCACCTTCAAGATGGAAAGCGGGATGAACATGGTGTGAAAATCCTCTATTGACCTGTTTCCAAACCCCAGTAGCCTAACGGAGATTTTCAGCCCATGAGTGAGGTGATAGGACGCCGGAAGACGCCCTAGAAAGATCCCTGGCAGGATCTGTGGCCAAGATATGAGTTGTCGGACAATCACAGTTTGTCTTCAATGCCGATGACGGAGAGTGCCAATCCACAATGATGGCTCGACTCAAGACTATACTCATACTGAATGAGGTTCATGAATTTGTGTCCGGTGAAGCTGATGATGTCAGGAAGGAAAGAAGGACAGTCACGTGTGTTACAGCTGTGATACGAGCCCCCACTTCAGCAGCCTCAAGATTGAGCTGTCGGCTGACTCGCGCTTAGCTGAATGCGGTATTCTGGTAATAACCAACCGTCTCAGCCCCGTTACAGGAACCTGAGGCCAGCAGCCATGGGGTTCAGCAGCGCAATTCACATCCCCTGCAGCTCTTCCCTCTCTCTCTTCCATTCTCCCTCCTGCGAGCATTGTTCGATCGAATTCATCCAATCATCGAGCCATCAGCCCTCAAAGAGCATCTCTCGTTTGGAGGAGGGCCATCTCGATCTCATTCCGGATTTATTGGCGTTGTTTCGTCTGTACTTCGAGACTCCATCAGCCAGTGATCGTGCTTCTCAGCCAGGGACTTCTGGTTCGCCAATTGCCTGCTGCGCGCATCGCGGCGTCTCCAGTAATTGCTCCCCATCTCCAGCCCAGTGCCAGCAGACCAATTATTTACTCGAGTCGCCAGATCTATTCCACAGGCATCCAAATCCTAAAAGAATAGCCCGATCTTCGACTCGTGCCCTTCTTGTTGGATCTTTCTGCGCAACGTGCTGCTGTCAATTATTGGCCCACTGCTTACTTTCCGTGTCGCATCGCCCGCGTTACTTCCGATCTGCCGCCTTGAGCGCATCGCTGACGTTACTCTCCTCTACTATCGCTGCCCTTCTGTAAGTCCATTCCCCTCACCCCCCAGGCGCGACCAAACAAGCCGCTTGAGAGTTTCCTGAACCCTAGCGCACTATCCCCGTCCCTGGGCACCAAATCATCCTTTTCTGGCCCGATAAACATAAAATTTCTATGGATTAAAATTAAAAAAAAGGCCTCCCCGAGTGGTCTAGCGCACTCTTCATATGCTTTTCATCAAATGAGAGCCTCGCCTGGCATGTCATTTCACCGCTAGGGCACAGTTGTCATGGACGCGTTGCCAATCCCCCACACGCCCTGACCACTGCTTTTTTTGTTCCTGTTCAGGCTGTTGTGAAGCAAATCGCTGCCCAGCCAGACACACTTTTCCCTTCCTTGGTTCACAAGCCCTGAATTCGAACATTCATCGCGTGGTGTGCCTCTCTGACGTGGATGCCAGCAGAGCTTGAACATAATCCTCACTTCCAAAACCGGTATCGCTTGCCCATCTGCGAACAGCTAAAATCATGTCGTCGACCTCTCCCCCAAAGGATCCTGAGGTGGAACATGAAGCTCAATCAGGTGAAGACCAAGAGCAAATGGACAAGGACCAAGACACCCAAGCGCAAGGTCAGGGAGAGTTCGAGGTGAAGGAGCAAGATAGATGGTTACCAATCGCAAATGGTTAGTTGCGTCTCCTTGCAGCTTCTTCTGTTCGCCTGATTTGCGCGTACCTTACGTTTAACCGTTGCTCTACCGCTGTCGCCATGCTGTCCGAGCACTACCCCAGCTTTGACGTCGTTCTTTTTTCTCGTTGGTTGCCGCCCCCTTTTCAGCACCTTCATGTATCCGCTTACTTGGTTATCTTGAACCTTGTGTTTCCTTTTCCCACGTTCTTTGTTCTTCTCCTACTGCTTCCCAGTCCGACGGCACCCTTCACGCCCTCTTCCTCTCTTCACATCATGACGTCGGGCCAAAAACTGACATCTGCTGGGTAGTTGCCCGGATCATGAAACTTGCGTTGCCGGAGAACGCAAAGATTGCAAAGGAAGCCAAAGAGTGCATGCAAGAATGTGTGAGCGAATTTATCTCGTTCATCACCAGCGAAGGTTAGAATAAATTCTCCTGGTTGTACATATCCGGCTGATACTTATCCATTGAAGCGTCCGAGAAGTGTCAGCAAGAGAAGCGCAAGACCGTTAATGGGGAGGACATATTGTTCGCTATGACCTCCCTTGGCTTTGAGAACTATGCTGAAGCCCTCAAAATCTATTTGTCGAAATACCGAGAGGTAAGACCTGTGCAACGTCCTTGGACAACTCTGTTCTAGCCCCGGTGGCTTTTGTGCTAGGGTATGGGTCGCTAACTACTTCTAGACTCAATCCGCAAGGGGAGATCATCAGAACAGGCCCACAAGTAGTAGCGAATATGGCGGAATCCCAACTGGGCCCTCAGTTGGGCGGCCAGGAGGTGCAACCGGAGGAGGCGCTTTCCCGGATGCTGCGGATAGCACCGGTAACATCATGAATCAGACCTTAGACCCTTCTGAACAGGACACCGGTGCATACGGATACCCACCCATGGGCGGTCAGGGTCACAACGGCACGGGTGGCGAGTCCTATTAACCTTGTTCGCGCAGGAACATGCGGAGGACTGTGGACCACCTCCATGCCAGGACGTCAGAGTCCGTTAAATGATTCAGGGTTTTACGGACTCGGGTTTTTGAGCTGGAGAAACAGCTTTTTTCCAGACTACGTTCAGACTTCACAGTATGAGTGTCACGACAGTTCTTGAGTGTTACTCGCTACATGGCATTCACATGGGTTGGTACGATCATATGAATTTTGACACATCGGAGTTTCTCAACCGACGGAACACAGGACAGGAATATGACATAGTTTGTTGGGGTTTAGCGCGTGTTTTCTTTGCTTTATATCTTTACGTTTGCGCCTTCGGCTCGCTGCCATCTATCACCGCAACACGTCCATGGATGCTCCCGATCAATCCCAGAAGGCGATCTCCTCGAGTCCCATGTCACTGTGAGATGGCTGTCTGCAGTATACCAATACTGCTGGGGTTTCCCCTTCTTATTGTTATTCACTGCGTGTTCATATCTATTTGTGCTCCAATTTGTTGACGATGGAGCAATAAGTGGTTGGGTGGTCAATTGATCAAGAGCCGGGGACTTGACTGAGAGAGTTCAATAGGCCTGGAAGGTGTCTTAGTAGTAGTATATCACCTTATTAGGTCATACATCTCCCTACATACTTAGCTACATACACTTGGCTGCGACTTGGCTAAGCCCAGTATATACCCTGTTATGCCTTGACCAGGATCATAGGAGCCGTGAGGATTATATTCACACGAATAAATGATATATATGAGTAGAAAAAGCAAGAACAGGAAATATGATATTACATATCCATATAGCAAAAAGGCCGTCATGTCATGATTCATACAACAGAGCATCTCCCATTGAAGCCCATTCTCCCAATACGATGTTCAAAACCATTTCTTGAATACCATCATTTAACCAAATATATAGTGACATGAGTTCACCCATGCATCCACCCCCCATCCTGCAACAGATCCGACATGGGCGTCTCCTGCCAATAGATCTGGCGCCACTCATCCTCCAGCTCCGTGATACCCTCCATCACCGATGGAAGGACCGGCCCCTCCATATCAGTGAATGAGAACAGTTGCCGCCAGTCGAGTAATTCGCGCGGGTTATCGATATTGTCCATGGGTGTGAGGTTACTGGACGGAATCCAGGTGTCGAAGGGTTGCGTTGCGTGCGGGCTTAGGGTTTGTTGTTGGGCTTGTGGAGTGGAGTCGGGGGTTGGGACGTCGTAGGGGAGATGGGTGTTGGAAGTGCTTTGGAGTTGAGACTGGGGTTGGGTGGTGACGATTGTGTTTATGGTGCTCGTAGCTGCAGAGGTAGTGGTCGGGTTTGTGGGTGGAAGCGAGGTGGTTAGAGAGACTTTTGTCGGAGAGGTAGTGCTTGTTGTATTACTTTGGTTGTGATTACTGAAGCGGCGGGGTCGGTCAGTGGTTGCTGTTCGGAGGTCTTCTTGGAGGCGCCTTGAGTCTTCGAATAGTCGTAAGATGGTGCTAGCGTGGGACCAGAACTGGGCTAGATCGCGCAGCGAATATGAGGCAGAGTCAAAGCGGCGTAGAGCGTTGATTGCAAGAACTGGATTGGAGAATCGCAGCTCGACTCGAACTTGGATCATCGCTGTGAACAGAGTGTGGACGCCAGAGTACCAGAGGAACTTCAGCCGATCGTGCAGGCGCAATTCCTCGAATATGGAAGCAATCACACCAGCAGCTGCACTGCAGATTTCAGCGTCGTGCGGACCATAGTCATCAGAGTATGCCGAAGCTCTTGGGTGAGGCCGATGAAGAAGAATTAAAAAATTATTGTATGAAAGGTGCAGCATGGCAGACCAGGGATCCATATCCGACGCGCGCAAACGCAGTCTATCCGGTAGCCGTAGCGACCAATTCGCCAGAGCTTCATCTGCCTCTAGCAGTGCGGCTTTGCGGCGTTCAGCACTTATTCTGAGCCCAAACCGTTCGCGGATAATGTACGAGATCATTGTGCACAACTCTGAGAAATGAATCACAAAGTCGGCCTGTACGCCGGGTCCGCAGCCCTCAAAATCAGAAACTGTCAATGGGGATACATCAGAGTCCTCGAGGTTGCTACAGAGTATCAGCCAATCGAACAGGCAGCTCAGGCATAAAAGGGCTCACTTACATAGCTTGTGGTCGACCATACGAAAGGGAAACCATAACGTCGAATTGAACGAGAATGTACCATAATCTCCTCCACATTCGCCGGTCTCGAGGCACGAATCTACTGCATACAGGATTACGATGCATCCCCAGGCCAGTGGCAATCCTACTGGCAACCCCAATCCAGAAGTGCGCGTTGGCTGAGACGTCATCGTCGGCAGCGTCTGAATGCCATGTGAGCAAAAGAGCAGCCTGGACCAGGATATCGCGATTTCGTTCAATACGATTGTCGAACAGCCACTTCGCACGGCGGAAGAAGATCTCCTTTAGCGCATCTCTTTCGGCTCTCGGCCGGGTAACGTGCGCCCCAACTAGTAAGATGGCCTGCAGGAGCAAAATAGGAGGGGCATCGGCCGGATCCCGGTTGCGATACTGGGTCATAAACAAATCCTCTTCGACGATAGGGTAGCCTGTGTTGACTTGGGTGAAATAGGCTTGTACGAGCTCATCAGCCAGGGCGGGCTCTGGTAATGTAAGAGCATCAAGAAGAAGCTGGTCGTGGCCTGTCCGCAGCTGTCGCCGGGGAATTTCGTTCCCCGCAAAGTGATAGACGTCGTCATCCGTGTTACGTTGCTGGCGGATCAAGAATGACATATTAGAGAGCTCATGTCCAACGTAGATCGCTCGTACGCCTCGTTGTATCTCCCGGGTATCCGATGCTTCTTCGTCGATCAATTTCACCAGTCGCTTTTCGATTTCCGCGCGCGACTCTCCTTCGGAACCATCAGAAACGGGGTTGCGGTTGTAGACTGGGACCTTCGAATTAGGGGACATATCGTGGTATCGAACACCATTGTTGACAATACTGCCGGCGACTTTATCATTGTGCTGAGTGACGGGACTGTGGCTACTTTGACTCGCGACATTGGATTCAGTGACCAGGTCCGGCTGGACACCACGGAACGCAGTTGTAAACGCATTAGGAGTCTCGCCTGACGGGGTGGCGGGAGAGAACGACTTTGCGCCTTGCTCATGGGTAGGCGGGCGAGAACGAATTGGTACCGGGTCAAGAATCGAGCGCACTGCTAGACGTTTCTTTTTCTCGTGGATGCGACAGTCGGTCTTCCCAGCAGAGCGGCAATTGGAGCAAGGCAGTCCCACGACACGAGCGTCACATCGTACCTTTCTGCGATGGCAGTGAATGCAGGCTGCCGAGCCTAAGAAGTGTAGAAAGTCAGAGCCGAAGGTATATGAGATATTGCGTTAAAGATAAGCTTTTGGGGGAGGCACCTGACTTGCGCCTATTTACACCATGACTGCCGGGGGTCAGGTTGGCGGGCTGCGCGGTGGAGGACATAGCCGAAGCATTGACGAGGGATTCAGAGCCCGCAAATCGGCAGCTTCATTCTCCTGCTTGCGGATGTCGTCCCGAGAATTAGCGAGAAGCAGCGGGGACGCAAAACATAATGTGAGATGGCTCCCTGGCTGGAAATACTAAAGTGCAGGTGAGAGAAGAAGGGCCGGAGAGATAAGAGCAAGGCGGGGGCTGTCACGTGGGGTGCGGAGAGAGGGCCCAGACTCAATTTATCAGCATACTTACTCATGGAATTAAAGATGGCCTGATATTATTAGTGGTGACATTCCCTGATTATCGACAGGTCTACTGGTCAGACTGAATGAGGCTGTGAAGTCTGATCCCGGGCCTGCGTGAACTCGCACCAATTTAGGCGTGGATTTCCCTTGTATACTTCTGTAAGCCCCCACCAAAGCACTTGATTGGTACGATCCAGGTACATTTCTTTTTTTTTATTGCTGGTCCTTACCTGCCTAGTCTACATGGTCATAAGGCTAAGAATTTTATACATATCTTTTGTCACTTGGCATTGTCGAGGGGAATGCGAGAGTTAGAAAAGACGTCCTTGAAATGCTGCTCTAAACCGATCAGCATACGACAGTATCGAGTTGTCGAGCCCCCGTTTCCTTATCCAGATGGACATGGCGCCGATGAAGACAGCCACAGCGACAGATCCGATGGTTCGCCGGTGGCTCCAGATAAACCCAATGAACTTCTGCTTGTTCTCCTCGCGGCGGAGCTGGTGTGTTTGTTGATAGAATAGTTCGACGGCCATTTTGATGGACTGTTTCCTAGAGACATCCCGAGAAGTTTTCAACACACTGCATCCCGGGATCTTCCTCCATACCCCCGCCGGCAGTGACTCGGGTGGATGATCATGGAACAGCTGTACGGCTCGGGATATGAGAGTTTCAAGGTCCAGCGGGATGGGTAGTTTGGACAGCTTAAAATGCAGCATTTCCGGTTCGTCGAGGGGAATTTCCAGAAGCTCCTTTCTGCGGGAAAGAACAATAGCCGCATAGAGATATATGGAGACAACAGGCTCCCAAGCCAATAAGAAGTCGAAGAGCCGTGCAATATCACTATACTCCTGGATATCGTGGGCATACAAGGTGAGAGTCGCTGAAAGTGCGAAGAATGGCCGCATGCCCGACAGCCGAATGCTCAGGTCTGCGTCCGCCGATGCGATAATCGCGGGAATGAGCTGTAGATGCTTCACTGCCGGAGCAAGTGAAGGTAACATGTAGTCTCTGAGACGTAGCAGAGACAACTGGGCGACAGCCTGTGTAGATTGGCTTTCACCAAGAACTAATAACAAGACTTGCACAATGTCGTGGAAGCCTTGAAAATAGCACAGCATGGGGTAGTTCCGCAGCACTCGCTTGATTATGCGCGATAACTTGGTCTTCTTCGATGAGAGCTCTTGCTCAGAGCCTGTTCGCTCTAAGTTAGTAGTGGAAGTAAAGGCTGCGGAGGGAGAAACTTGCAATCGGGATAGTACACAAATGAGCGATTCACGTCTAGCTGAACTTGTTCTTCATCGCCATGTGGCGGCATGTCGTCTTCGGGAGAAAGCTCATCTCTATGCGCGTGTTTATCGAATTGAAGTAAAATAGGCCCTGGTCAATGAGTGAGGCTTGACATTAAGTATGTTTGAGGCAGCATACAGGCTAATTGTCTAAGATCATCTTGAAGGAATCCACCCTCTGATGTAGCGAGAGTTATTAAGGCGTCTATATCGCGAGTGTCGCATGCCAGCCGGATAGCATTGATTTTCTCGTCGTTACGAGCTGATTGCTCTTTAGAGCCGTGCTCAACGACTTCAGCTGTGAGGTTCTTTTCAGACTCTGAGAAGGCGGTTTCTGCCTGGCGGCTGCTGGGAGTATCTGCCATTTCCAAACTTGGCGCAGTAGTGTTGTTCGAGTAGGCCGTCTAGTTCAAGAAAGGTAAGAGTATACTTGAAAGATGTGATAGCTCCTTTTCCCGCCACATAAGACTTTCGAATAGTTTTCTGCCTGTCACATTTGAAGAAACGCCGGGTTACTCATGGGCAAGGTTCCATATAGGATGCGGCTCATAACGTGCCCAGAAACTGCTGATGTTGAGAACT
Source organism: Aspergillus pseudodeflectus (assembly GCF_044049435.1). Lineage (NCBI taxonomy): Eukaryota > Fungi > Ascomycota > Eurotiomycetes > Eurotiales > Aspergillaceae > Aspergillus > Aspergillus pseudodeflectus. The sequence goes on along the minus strand of NW_027263801.1, from coordinate 226,712 downwards.
CGGAGTTTAAGCTGACAGGGCACTTCAAGAAGCAGCAAACAGCGGATGGACGTTCATCAGGCAAAGCCACTGCTGGCTGCCTGAGGCTCACAGCAGCGGCCCCGTCACCCGTGATTCGCCGACGTGATTTCTCCGGTCGGCGCTGAGTCAGCCGTACAGACAGGCATCAGTGAGCTTCATCCATTCGATCATCCCACCAGCCCCTCCGAAGGGTTCTCTGGAGTACCAAGAACTGGTCTACAGCTCCAAAGCACTGCTGAACGACCATGATATGATGTACCCCGAGACAACACAGGTACACTGCCTCACTCGCTGCTTGAAAATCGCTCGATCCGAAGCTGCGTGGTGAAATCATAGAAATTCCTTAGCAACACCCGGACCCTATCCACCTGCACTCAACTTGGCCGTCATGCTTGGTTGGTCTCTTCGCCAGCTTCATATAGCTCCAAGTCCACCTTTAGGCCTGGTACAGCAGTGTTGGAGAAACCTCTAACAGCATTCCTGTAAGGCACCGTCGTACCAGAACCCAACCCTTTCCCCACGGGTCTCTGTAAGTTTCCCTTTTGCAAGGTTACGCCTTATACCATAATTCCATTGCTATTACAGGAATCTGACATCTGATGGTGGCAGCCCTTAGTGTGAGGGTATTCTTCGCTCGTGGCGATAGGAGCTTTGAATGGCTCTGCTGTCTTAATCGCACCAGTGCCTTTTTCTACCTACTCTCCTCGCCACACGCAGCAATCATGAGACCCGTCTTTCTTCCATTCATCCAAGCATGACGAGCACATATTACCCCAGCTTCTAACGCTTCGCCATTGTATTAGTCTTGATCCTATTTTTTTATCTGTGATTCCTTCATCCGGACCTCACTTTTTGACCACTTCCTTTTCGATTGTACTTGTACTTGCTGTTCGACCACCTTTTATTCGATAGAGGAGATGAAGCGAGAAGTGCCTCTCTTCAATGATCTATTGAAATCGCATTTTTTTTACCGATACACACTCGTCTTCGTTACTCTGACACGGACGACACTGCCTTGAAGTGTCCTCCAGCACCAGTCATGGCCAGCCTAAGGAATTCCCAGGACCCAGAATCGGGCCACTCAAATCCTGCTGCAAGGCAGTCTATTGGAAGCGATATGGACATCGATTCGGGGCCATCATCCAGCAAGACGAGGATTGGGCTCCTCACCCACACCTTGGTTCCCAGCCCAATAATCCAGTGGATTTTACCAGCACGCCTAAGAAGCAAGTATCAGAATGATGTCGTATTTGTTGGTGAACGGAGCTTGCAAATCAAGGAGGCCATCTCGGGGACACACCTAGAGGAAGTCACTTCGAAGTCTGACTTTGATGCCTACATTACCGCCGCGAAGGTGATCAACATCAGTACAGAACTACCCTGGGAAACCCAAATGAAGCTTGGATCTAGCAACGCAAATCCCAACCTAGAGTTACAAAAGGATCTTCTCCCCTCCCAGATAATGGTTCTAAGTTTGGCTTCCAAGGAGCTGGTTTTCCTCTATTACTCGAGTATCGCTGATCAATTCATCCATTACCACCGCCCGTTGCCAAGCGACGTCAGTACTTTTGAGCGATTTGGCCGAAACATCGCTGTTGAGCCGAGGTAAATCCAAAAATCATTGTGTATGAGACTCTAGACTGACCTCGTTACAGGTCTAGGGCAGTTGCTGTCAGCGCTACTTGCGGCTACTTTGGCGTGTTCAATTTAAAAGCGCCGTCTGTTGTGGAAGGCCAGATGTCCGAAAACCAGCTTGATCCTGTGGCAGAGGTACGAAAAACTCACTAGCTCATTTTCGCCATAACCCTAAATTCTAAACAATGGCCCCAGGAACGATTCTTTCGGGTAGAAGGTGATATCATCTTTATGGAATTCCTTTACCCGAGGCCTGAAGATGGTGATAAGATGATTCTTCTGTTGCTGGTGTCCCATGGAAAGACAACACACGCTGTGTGCTATGAATGGAATGCCCGTCAAGCTCTACAACAAGCTCATCCACGCATCACAAAGAAGGAATTGCCACCCGAGGACAGACTACCCACCATGCTCATCCCATTAACGAAGGCCTCGTCTTTCATGTTGGTCACAACGACATCGATGACCGTCTATAAAAACAAACTCGACTCCCGAATAGACCCTACTAAATACCCGCTCACAGTTTCTGGCCGGGAACCCCAGAAGTCTCCGCTCTGGACGCGGTGGGCAAGACCACTGCGCTATCGGGTGTACAACCAAAAGCACGACGATATCTACCTTTGCCGCGAGGATGGAGCGGTGTGCTACCTAGACATTGGCCATGAAGGTCAAATTGACAATCAAGCACAGCTTGGGCGCTTGCATTGCGATGTTGATGCGGCGTTTGATATATTGGATATTGGTTATGAAGGTAGTGATCTCCTCCTGGCCGCTGGGAACACCGGAGATGGTGGTTTGTTTGTTCTCACAGCTCGAGAACAACCTAAATGCGTCCAAAAGTTCATGAACTGGTCCCCAGTCACGGATTCTGTCCTCGTTAAACCACCCTTGAGCCCGAAAGCAAAGACAGATGATGTTACTAGTGATCGGTTATTTGTTTGCTCTGCCTCTTCCTTTGGTGCGGGGGCAGTTGTTGAACTTCGGCATGGCATCGAAGCGCAGATTGGCCTATTGATATCCCTGGAAGAACTCTCCGGCGCTGGAGATATATGGATTTTGCCGGACAGCACAAACGGGGGCGTCTTTATGTTGACATCCGACCCTATTTCTTCGACCGTACTTTACCTTCCGGCTAATTTTGACGAAGAAATATCTGCGATCGATGAAGCCGACTGTGGACTGGACTTGAATGCACCGACTCTGGCAGCAGGTTATATGGACTCGGGTTCTCTAATTCAAGTCACCAACAACGCCATTCTCGTTGGAGGAACAGCAGAGTCGCGATCCAATCTCCGATGGGACTTCGATATTGGTCAGAGCGTGACGGTTGCTGCCGTTCATGGCCCAGAATCGCTGGTTGTGGCTGCTGTTCGGACTCATCAAGATATACTCATCCACGTGAAGAAACTTGACATAGTAGGAGCCCATACCAACTTGTCGAGTGCTGTTTCGCCCTTCGCGATTGATTGCGAACCGATTTGCATGTTGATTGAGAATCTTCCCGTCGGCATTCTTATCTTTATAGGTACCGGTGATGGCAGGCTTCTGGTTTATCGTCTTGGCGATGGTGCGCAGCGTCTTCTCGATGTCGCCGTCACGATTGAAGATGATGACGATTTATCTAAGGCTATCAACGGTCTCGCAATTCTTACGCACACGTCAAAGAACAATTTCAGGAGTGCTACCCTACTCTGCGGCTTGCGAAGCGGCTTCTTGGTCATGTTCAGTATCACAATGAGTATAGATAGAGCCGAGTCTCCCATCGGTATGAATTCTTTAGGACCCCTGAATTAGTTGTGTACGGTCACTAATGTCTTGACTTGCAGATATACGCCAAACGGCGCTGCGACACCTAGGATTCACTTCCGTCAATGTGCAGGGTACTGGAGGCATCGTACTACTAACTTGTGGAAATGGGTTTTGGCAAGCAGCGTGCTCACCCGGGGATGATGCATCAGACTGCACTGTCCAAAGGATATGGATTACCGATCAGAACAATGTAAGTTTCATATCCTTCTTGACGCTTTGCTCAGTATCTGATGGCTTCAGCCCGCCTATTGTCCGAAAATTATTCAAAGCTTTGCCATGATGGGTACTGCCGCTGCTGGTGACAAGGGTCTCTCCGGGAGCCTGTTCTGTATCGCGGACGGGCAGCTAATGGCATGCACATTAGACAGCACTGTGAAGCCAGTTCCTCGAAGAATCAGCCTACCTGGGAGTGCAAATAGACTAGCATATTCCCAGCATCTAAAGTGCCTGGTGGTGTCCTACACTCAAACCGTGCTTGAAACTGATACGGATCCTGTCAAGCGCTATACCCGGCCGCATATTGAGTTTCTCGACCCCGACGTACAGTACCCGCTTGATGACTCTATTGAAGAAACTCAGGCGCCGAAAAGCAAGCCTTGGAGACCGCAAGGCGCAGCTGGGGAGAAAATAAGTTGTATCCTAGAGTGGACTCCCAAAAAAGGCGACGAGGAGTATCATTTCATCGTGGTTGGGACCGCACGCCGCAACCAGCCAGACCGTGGTCGGGTTATCTTTCTTCAAGCTTCTCGTGACGCGTTGTCGGTTTCTCAAATCGAGTGTTCGGTCAAATACATCCACAAGTTCGACGGCCCCGTCTATTCCATCGTCCCCTACGGCGATTTCACATTGATGGTAGCAACCGGCAATGAGATCGTAGCGCTAGAACCCAAATTCGCACAGTCTCGTCGAGCCCGTTCTGCAAGATTCACCGTCTTATCCCCCGCTGTTTCAATGTCCTCGCATGAGCCATACGTCTACTTGTCATTGGCGAGAGAGTCCCTCCTCATTCTGAAAACGACAGAAGACAAGCTCGCTCTCCACGCATACGATCGCCAGAAACACGACGGCCTCTCCCACATCCACATCGGCGGCGACCGCAACCTCACCCTCGCCTCCAGCAGAGGCGGGCGCGTCAGCCTATTCACAGAAAATGGAATCACCGAAGCCAACAAAATGATACCAGCGGCATTATGCGAAGCACATCTCCCCTCCTCCGTGATGAAACTCAGCTCCAGCTCCAAGTCGTCCTTCCTTTCCTCGCGCTCGCACCCGCAGACGTTCTTCGGCACAGCGATGAACGGCACTGTCTACCGATTCTTAATCCTCGAGGAGAAAGAGTGGCGCCTGCTACGACTTTTGCAGGATCTCTGTATTCGCGATCCTACCATCTGTCCGTTTACACCGAGGAGGAAGAGGCTGCGGAACCCTGTGGGCCATGAGCCGCTTGAGTTTCAGCCTTCGCATATGCATATTGATGGGGATATATTGAGTCGGCTTGCTATGCGGGACTCGAGTTATCTGGCGGGAATGTTGGATGGGGACGAAGGGGGGCATACCAGGTCTGCACAGGCTGTTGTCAAGCAATTTACCGAGCGGGCTCGAGATGTTCTTGGAGAGCCTTCGAGCCCGATCGAGGCAGTTATGAGGTGGTTGAAGAGAGTGTTCCATGTAGAGTTATAGTCCAATCTGTTTTGAGGATTCTGTATGGCTGTTGAAATCCACCCTCTGTCACTTATGTATTCAATCAAGTACTGTGTATCCACGAAGAAGCAATATCAAAATATAAGTAATAACAAAAAAATTCCATGTCCCAGTAGACTCAATATGTCGACCAGTATACTCGGGGTAAGAAAGCGCTGCAGCGGCTTAACAAATCGGACCACCCTCGAAACTCCCCACCAAGTCTGAGGTCCTCAAAATTCTTACTTCTCCCGCTTCCCCCATTCTTATCAAACCCCACGTTATCCTCGGGGCACAGAGAAAAACAAGGGAATTCTTTACCATCCCTTCGTTTACTATTTCATCAACTTCATTGTTGAGAAAGTCTCTAGCCACGTTTATTTTCCCCGGCTAGTTTTTTGCCACAGCGCCGACCGGTGTCAGTCGCCGGCCGAAAAGCAACCTGATATTGTTCGTGCCCGCACAATCCGCCACCAAAAAATATCTACCCAGACAGGGACTCCCACTAACCTCCCTCTGTCATTTTTAGTCGCCGTTCCTTTCCCCCGCGCTTTTTCTCGCGAACAAACGGACGATAACCACCCGTCATGGCGCCAAAGAAGAAGGGAAACAAAAAACAGCAGGAGGAGGACTGGGAGGCAGAACTCGGCGAGAGCATCCCTGCCGCGGGTGGTGAAAGCCCGGATCAGGAATCTCCTGCTGCTGAGGCAGAGGAGAGCGAGACAGCCGGTGCCGGTGGTCTGCTCGCTGCTCTGAGGAAGAACAAGAACAAGAAGCAGAAGAAGGGGAAGCCCATGAACGACTTTGTTGAGGGTGAGGATGCTTCTGCGGAAGCGAATGGTGAGGCAGATCTCGCTAGCAAACAACCTGAGGAGGGCACCTTTGACGAGGACGATGTCTTTGCTGGAAAGCCCAAGAAGCCTATCAAGGCCGCGGCACCTGCGCCGAAAGAGGATGAAGATGACGATTCTGGACCTCGTGTGAAGACAAAGAAGGAGAAAGAGAGGGAAAAGAAGGAGAGAGAGAAGCAGCGAAAGAAGGAACAAGTATGGCTTCCGTGATCCCTCGAGCAATATCCGTAAGGGTTGATACTGACCATTTCTTTTCCAGGCCGCCAAGAAGAAGACTACCGAACCCAAACAGCCCCAACAAACGAAGCCGGAACCGAAGAAGGAAGAAGTGGCCGCCCCAGAGCCTGTCGCTGCTGCTCCTGAGCCTGCTACTGGGGGCAAGAAGAAGAAGCTGCCGGCCCATCTGGCTGCTATTCAGAAGCAACAGGAAGCTCTCCGGAAACAACGTGAGGAGGAAGAGCGCCGCCTAGCGGAAGAAAAGGCTGCTGAGGAGGAGAAGCGACTCCGTGACGAAGAAGAGGCTAAAAAGAAGGAAGAAGCTCGCCAAAGAAAGAAGGAGAAGGAGAAGGAGAAGAAAGAGCAACTCAAAAGAGAAGGAAAGCTTCTTACCAAGGCCCAGAAGGAAGCAAAGGAGCGAAATGAACTCCGTATGAAGCAAATGCTTGCTGCGGGTGTTGGAAAGGTTGCCGGCCTGGAAGAAGGCGCTGCCGAGAAGAAGCGTCCCGTGTATGAAAACCGAAAGAAGAAGGGCCCTAAGAAGCACGAGGAGGACTTGGAGGCCGCTGCTGCTCGTGCCAAGGCGCAGCGTGAGGCTGAGGATGAGCGGCGAAGAAAGGAAGAAGAGGAGAGGAAGGCCAAGGCTGAGGCTGAGGCGGCGGCCGCGGCCGCTGCTGCCGGTGAGGAGAGCGATCTTGACGACTGGGAGAAGGCTGCGGATGCCGACGATGATGTCAAAGACAGCTGGGATGCACCCAGTGACGAGGAAGAGACCGAGAAGCCCGCCGCCGCTAATGGCGAGACAAAGACGCTGCCAGAGAGACCTAAGCCCGCCACCGACGAGGAGTCGGAAGAAGAGTCTTCAGAAGAGGACTCTGACGAGGACTCTGAAGACGAAGAGCAGACCGCCGCTCAGAAGGCTATTGCCCAAAGGAAGGCTGAGGCTGCTGAGCGAAGAAGGAAGCAGCACGAGGAAGCTATGGCAGCTCGTTCAAAGGATAACCTACGCTCTCCTATTTGCTGTATTCTTGGACACGTCGATACTGGTAAGACAAAACTGCTGGATAAGATTCGACAGACAAACGTCCAAGAAGGCGAAGCCGGTGGTATCACCCAACAGATTGGTGCCACTTACTTCCCAGTCGACGCTCTGCGCCAGAAGACCAATGTCGTGAACAAGGACGGCAGCTTCGAATTCAAGATCCCCGGTCTGCTTGTCATTGATACCCCCGGTCACGAGTCTTTCTCCAACTTGCGATCAAGAGGTTCCTCCCTTTGCAACATTGCTATCCTAGTTGTCGACATTATGCACGGCCTTGAGCCCCAGACTCTTGAGTCCATGCGCCTGCTTCGTGACCGACGCACTCCTTTCATCGTTGCCCTGAACAAGATCGATCGTCTCTACGGCTGGAAGAAGATTGACAACAACGGCTTCCAGGAGAGTTTGGCGATGCAGAGCAAGGGTGTCCAGAACGAGTTCCGTTCGCGTCTTGAGCGCACGAAGCTTCTTTTCGCCGAGCAAGGTTTCAACGCTGAGCTCTTCAGCGAGAACAAGTCCATGGCTCGCAACGTCTCCCTCGTCCCTACGTCAGCCCATACCGGTGAAGGTATTCCCGACATGCTGAAGCTGCTCACTACCCTCTCTCAGGAGCGTATGACCAACTCTCTCATGTACTTGTCTGAGGTTGAGTGTACCGTTCTCGAAGTCAAGGTTATTGAGGGTCTCGGTACCACCATTGATGTTGTTCTTTCCAACGGTATCCTCCGCGAAGGTGATCGGATAGTGCTGTGCGGTCTCAACGGACCTATATCAACGAATATCCGTGCGCTACTCACACCGGCTCCTCTTAAGGAACTTCGTCTCAAGTCGCAATACGTTCACAACAAGGAAGTCAAGGCCGCTCTCGGTGTCAAGATTGCAGCCAACGACCTTGAACAAGCCATTGCCGGCTCTCGACTTCTTGTCGTCGGACCCGATGATGACGAGGAGGACCTTGAGGAAGAAGTCATGTCTGATCTGGAGAACCTGCTCAGCAAGGTCTCCAAGGACATGCGCGGTGTCAGTGTTCAAGCCTCCACCCTTGGTTCCCTGGAAGCTCTGCTCGAGTTCCTCCGTGTCTCCAAGATCCCCGTCGCCAACATCTCCATCGGTCCCGTCTATAAGCGTGATGTGATGATGTGTGGTACAATGCTGGAAAAGGCCAAGGAGTATGCGGTCATGCTGTGCTTCGATGTCAAGGTCGACAAGGAAGCCGCTGCCTACGCCGAGGACGTCGGAGTCAAGATATTTACTGCAGACATCATCTACCACCTGTTCGACGACTTCACCAAGCACATGGCAGAGCTCACCGAGCGCAAAAAGGAAGAAGCCAAGCTCCTTGCTGTCTTCCCCTGTGTTCTCAAGACCGTTGCCGTCTTCAACAAGAAGGACCCCATTGTCATCGGTGTTGATGTCGCCGAGGGCAGTCTGCGGCTGCACACCCCCATCTCCGCCGTCAAGACCAACCCCACAACAGGTGCTAAGGAATTTGTCGAGCTCGGCAGAGTGTAAGTTATCTCGTCCATTCCCTCTCTCAATCAAAGCCGGAAAACTAACCCTATCCCAGCTCGGGCATTGAGCGCGACCACAAGGCCATCCAGGTCTGCAAACGCGGCCAACCCTCCGTTGCCGTCAAGATTGAAGGCTCCAACCAGCCCATGTACGGCCGCCAGCTTGAAGAAACCGACACTCTGTACTCTCACATCTCCCGTGCCAGTATCGACACACTCAAGGAATTCTACCGTGCCGACGTCTCCATGGAAGAATGGGCCCTCGTCAAGAAGCTCAAGCCCCTCTTCGATATTCCTTGATCGGCCCGCATGCTGTTGAACCTGCAGCTCCGAGTCCACCCTTCCCACGGTCCCGGCTGCGCGCAGAGAACCACATCGCCCGTCAGTCGACCGTGTCGATCCAACGGAGCACATAGCCCGGATAAAAGCCGTTCAAACGACCTATTATGTTGATAAGCTACGACAACGTCACGTCTTACGAGACTAGAAGATAAAATGGACATGGGTGATTACGAGGTTGACTGGACTTGGCTCGGAAAATGTACATGACAATAGGATGATAGTTATAAAATATAGGCATGCAGCTGAATACCCACACTTTGTTATGACTGCCTGAGTTTATCAAATAGGTAGGATATACATTCTCTCCCAGCCCCTCTAATATACTTTTCACCATATAAGCACAAAAACCACCTACCCAGTCAAGTCAAGAACAAAGTTGAAACAGCCCTACTCGTTATTCATCCCCCTCCCACCTCTCCACCCGTCCCCCCCTGGCCGCCCAATCCAACCAAGACCCCTCATAAACACCCACCCGCTCCGCATCATACCCCGCCTGAACCGCCAACTGCGCCGCCGCCCTCGCCCTCACACCAGCCTTGCAGTAGAACACGATATCGCCGCCCTCGTCCTTTCCGCCCTCGGCAGCGCCAGGCTTTGGATACCCGAACCGCGTCTCGAATTCGTCGGGGGTGAGGAAGAGTGCGTCGGGCTGTGATGCGAGAGGAACGGCGACGGCTGTGGGGATTATACCAGTGCTGGAGAGCTCGGCGGGTTCGCGGACATCGACTAGGATTAGGGATTTTTGGGGGGTTGAGGGGGGACTAGATTGTGGGGTTGTCGAGGGGAGGAGGGCGTTTATCTGTTTGAACATGTGTAAGTATATGGTATATTCCTTGTTGTTCAGGGTGTGAAAGAATGAGCGTACATCTTCAAATCCCCATTGCCGGAATGTAGGCGTGTTCTTGCTGCTGTTCCATCGGACGGATGTAGATGCGTATTGGAATTGGGGTTGTTGTGCAGCTAGCGTCCGAGCTGGTGAGGTTCTTGAAGACTTTGGAATCATCTTATTGTTTCGATAACGAGCGAGACATGCTGTTCCAGATCGCCGAGAGGAGACGAGGTTCTGTGTTGCTGTATATTCTCTTGTGAGGGCATACTTGGTCGTGCGGGAGAGGAGGGATGCGACGTCGCTGGGGCGTCCTCGGATCGAGGTTAATGAAGCCATAGCTTGCGGTCTGCGTGTGTGAGACAGGTTTAGGAGAAGTTGAGAAGATCTTCGAGGCAGAGTCGGCAATCGTGTCTGCACTTGAGATGACGTTGGCTTGAAGCAGAGTTGGAGAGCTGTCGGTTTGCCTCGGGTGATCAGTGATGCGCCCCACCGCCTTACAACAACTACATGCAGCCTTCTTTTCTCTGCCATCTTTCGACCTCAATTGAAAACATTCTTTGATTGTGCGCGAACGTGATATGCTCGGGTCTCATTACAGGTCCCCTCTATTCAGCCGGTCGAGCGTCCCTGCGGCGCAGAAGTAGCTGCCCCTTGACAGCGGGTCTTCATACCATTATACACAGCTCTCTCTGGATATGGACACAGAATTCCTTCATGCTCAGTGCCATTTTCACCAGTGAAGGACGCCAGCAGGTATTTTGGGACACTGCCTCTTTCGACCCATGCTACCATGTCATTGAATATCGTGAATGGATACAGTCCCGACGGACTCCAGCAGTGGCCCAACCCTGGCGCCTCAAAGTGACGATAATAATCTCTTACCCGCGGATCTCTCTTCTCAACGGCCTCATAATAGCGCCTAGTTCCCTGTGAGGGGACCATGGGATCAGCCTAGACACTTGTTAGCAATCGTGAGATACAAGTTGCGCTGTGGTGAGTTACCAAGCCGTGGAAACTCAGCATCTTTCTCCCGCGGTTGCGGAACTCTGAGAGATCGAGATCATTTGTGCCAATAATAGAGGTGCACTCTTGTACTGATGCGCCAAAGATTAGTAAGATTTCGTCATGTGTAATGCTATCCAGGTCAAAGTCCGGGTTCTTCTTGACGGCCAGCCGTATCCAGTCCGATGAAAACTTCACCGGTAGTCCAGTACATCTACCGCCGGATGAGCACTGACAAGACAGGATACTTGTCAGATTGCTAACAACGTCAACCCCATGCCAGAGGCTATCGCCGCCTCTAGAGAAAGGGCCCTGCCATGCGGCAGAGGCAACAATTGCAGCGGACCCGGAAAGCATCATGGTCTGATTGCCGCATGGGAAATGCATCCCGACCAGGTCAAAGGCGTCGAACTTGCAGGAGTCGATTTCGGTAACTATACCGTCGACTACTCCATCGAGGTCATCGCAAGCCCGGATCGCCATTTCGGTGAGATAGTCAAGTTCGCACGACTCTGGATATGAAACAAGCTCGTTCATGACAAGTTGGGTCCAGAAGCCACTGGCAAGGATCTCCGCCCAGTATATCGCCGGAGATGAAGCAACGATCCCATCATACGCAGTCGGATATCTTTGCGCAAGCATCATCCCCTGCCGTCCGCCTTGAGAACACCCGCTAAAGTACGAATAGCCAGGCTCGACTCCATACAAGCTCTTAGCAACACTCTTGCCAATAAACTCGAGCAGCCACTCAGAGAGATCCTGCTCCATGGTGTGGCCGCAGTCTGTCGACACGGCAGCATAGCCCTCTCCCACTGCGCCAAGCATGGCCATCATGTTTTCAGGGTAAAGCCCACAATCGAAGCCCCCTCCGCCTAGTCCCATCAGGCGTCCATGGCATGTATTCGTCGGCAGCCACACGTCGACATTCACAGCTCTGGGTGGTGGGTGTGCGTATAGCCGAGCGAAACACGGCAAAATGATACATCTGTGACGTTTATAGGGCCATGGTTGATATATTCAATCTCAGAAACATAGGCAGATGCATTGTGGACTAGGTTTGTGTGGAGGTAATCGACAGTTGCACCGGGGATCTGTGGATGTGAGATGACGAGGTCAGAGCACCGGCGTGAAAAGTCCATAATGACAGTCGGTTTGCCGAGTTCGAGGGAGTAGGCACCGGGATATGATTACCGGAGATCTGAAAAGGCGCATATGCACATCTTCACGAGGTCCGTCCACGGTAGAGTACCAAGTACCAGTAGCAGATAGTAAACCAGCAGTTACGGAAGGAGCGATCAGCACCCATAGCATGGGGGCTACCAGGTGTGGGCGATACTACTAGTAATATGAGAGAATGGACGCATACTACTGGAGTAATAGTAGTGCCTAGTAATCTTATAAGATAGTTATACTGGAATTCGATCGTTAGATCACGGTCTAGTTGGCGATACTCAAACTCTAGAGTATATATAAATATATATTCCTGATACAATCAACATATAAGGCTTTTGCAGGATAACATACACTAGTATTCTAGACAAGGGAATCCATAGTAACAGTGTAATGATAAAGACAGAGCTTACATCAATACACAAGTAGTTAAGATAACTCATTCTACTCCTCGTCAAAGGTAATATGCAAAACAGCCGGATTCCCAGAATCCTTCGACCAGATCTCAAAGGAACCAAAGTCCGCCCCCAAGTATATTGAGAACTGTCCATCCTCATCAGCGTCCTGGCATGCATTTGTGACATCAAGCAGAGGCGGGTTCGTCAAGGCAGGGACAGGAACGATGGCGATATCGCCATTTGAATCGGGAGCATTGTCCCCGTTCACGGTGTCCTCATCCCAGTCGGATGAGACGGCGGGGACAACGGTTAAGTTGAACTCATACTGGGGGAGCCTCGTAAAGGCTGGAAATTGAACGGTACATTTGGTGACGTAGGAGGGGTCCACGTTCTCAGGAAGCTGGAAGCCGACGAGGCTGCGGACCCAGGCGAGGCCACCAGTGTTGGCCCGTAGGTGATCTTCGAGACCGTATGTGCACTTGTAGCAGTCGTTGTCGGGGCAGGTGGCGCAGCTGACGGTTGAGCGGAGGATGGTGGAGTCTTTGATGGCTGGCCTGTTTAAGATGGTAGCTTGGGAGGCTGCGGCGAGGATTGCGAGGCTGGAAGCAAGCTTGGCGACGTGCATTTTGAAAGCTCGAATAGAACTTTGTGGAAGAGGTTCGGAATGAAGTAGAGAGAATGAACTCTCAGTGTTCAACTCCAGTGCCGCATCTGGTGATTTATACCTCCACCCCACGGCTTGTGACACACTCAAACTGCCCTTCGTATTCAGTCACCGTTCCAATCCTTTAGAGTCCCAGCCGCTGATGGCCCTTCCTGTCGCCAATCGCTGGGGCAAATATGGTTGGTCTGAGCACTCACAGCCCCAACGCATGTTTTACTCAATACGAATCGCGATCCAATCGAGAAGCTTGGCTGAAGTGATCGCCGTGGAGGAAGCCTATTTAGTCAGCATGATTGGAGATGTTTCTGAAGGCAGAAAGCGAGGCGAGCTTACCAGAGACACCACAGAAAGTGGCGTTTGTTGATACTTGATGCGGTCCAGGATCAGGGTTGCTTTGGCCTGCCTGCCACCTTTCAATGGTGCAACCAAACCCTATGCTGTGTGAGGGAGAGAGGAAGCTTGCACCATAGAGATCTATTTTGGGTGAGACCTCGTAGCTATTTATACTTGTAGGGCTGGAACCTGTTGGCTCTTTGTTACCATCAGGTTGGATCGCGCCTGCAGCTGCAGTCCACGTCATGTGCCCTTCGCGCGGTGCTATGGAAACCTTCTCCAGGAAATTAGAGACTGGGGTCCTCTTCAAGTTGTGTTAATGTGCTGTGCTTTTCACTGCAGTCGGGTCTTGAGAAGCTCTCTATTCTCATGTCTTGATGCAACAGCATGATGCAGCCTTGAACACAATGCAACATCAGTATGAGCATGGAGCATATGTCGATGGGGCCATGGGTCTATACGCACACCGGCGTCGGTTGATAATAGCTCAATACACAGGCATAACTAAAGTGAGGTAGCCTGCCTAGGTAGTAACGCAGATGGCCAAGCAGGTGTTGTAGCCGGACGCGTCAACTCGAGCAAACACCATCTGCAGAAACACGCAGAAAGCACCCAAGTGGACACTCGATAATCTGACCAGGCACTCAAGATGCGCATGACTCCTGCTGTAAGCTTGTTTAAGGAGAATCTCCTGTAATTACTACTGTGCGTGAACAGCAGAAGCCTGTTAACTTCCAAGACCAGATCAGATCCAACCGCAGGCATTGGTCTGGCACACAATAGGCATTGTTAATGACCCCATGTCATCCTGTTGTCTGCTTGCTTCGCACATGGTCAGCAAGCACGTGCCTGGTCCCTTACACCATCTGGCTGTTTGTTAGCGGTCCAACATTAATCCTTCTTGCACCTCTCGGTCCCTGATTCCCGGTGGTGTCTTGTTCCCACGGGGTTGAGTCTCCTGTAGGGAAGGATACAGTGCTATGCAAAGCTTATCGACGCCCGGCAAGTATGTGGTTTGTTCGAGATATCGGCTATGTTGTCACTGGGCTAATGCTGACCCTCAATATCAGCTTCGCCATCAAGGGCTAATGATGTTTAGATCATTTGATCTGGCGCCCATTATGTGGTCTGACAATATGGGAGCGCTCAGGAACATTCCATGCCGGCAATATCAAGACCATGGCTATGGTTGCATATCAAACGAGGAGAGTTTGTGCCTGAACCTCGATCTAAAGTTAAAAGTTGTTCGAAGAATCTTCGGCAGGCCCAAGTACGGAGTTACCCCTTGATGCTGCCTGCTAGCGTGATCCGGCTTCTCCAGTCCCGATTGGCTCGTGGAGATGCTCGCATGGCCCGTGCGCTTCGACGTTACGGTATAATACTGTATGGCCTATTACCAAGCCTCCATCATCGCCAGATTTCTTGTTGTTCTTGAGCTACCTATTGGTGGGAAGCTCGGTTGCTGGGGAAATTTTGGTGTAAATTAGTGGTATTGGCTCAAGCCTCACCCGCCCACAAAGACCCCCATTAAAGTAGAAGAGGTAGTACTGAAGCTACGGAGTATTATTGATCCCGCCTTCCCCGCTTCAAGAGAGCATTCTTCTCACATGCGAAGTCCAGTCGCTTGTTTGAATAGTTAATCTGCCATTTCTCACAGGAGGACTTTTTTTGCGACGTATTGACGTTGTCGTGACTCGAAGTTGTGCCTGGTTGCGTGGTTGGTCTTCCCGGCTTGCCGTTGTGGATCTGCGGCCGCTTCTCCATCGCATCTTTACAAATTTCCTCCTTATCCGTTGAATCTCCCCTTTTCCGAATCCAGCCGTCTCCTCGAACTCGAGATTCCTTGACCTGTGCCTCCTGTTGACGCTTCCTCGCGGAATCTGTTCAATTGCTCAAGATGGCCGAGATCAATGGGAGTTTTGTCTCCCCTCCGGCTGATGCCACTCTTTATCCTTCACTTTTCCAGCCTGCCGGCATCGTCGCGGACTTCCTGAACGGTTTGACTGTGTGGAAGGCCCTGATCACTTTGCTCGCTCTCGCCATCGCCTACGACCAGTGTAAGGACCGGCCTTTTACTTCTGGCTTTGTATTTTCCGGTAACTAATTCATGATCTCTCTCGCAGTCCGATATATCTATCTCAAGGGCGCCATTATTGGCCCAGCATGGAAACTTCCGTTCATGGGGCCGTTCCTCCAATCTGTCAACCCCAAGTTCCATGAGTACAAGGCCAAATGGGACAGCGGTGACCTGAGCTGCGTGTCTGTTTTCCACAAGTATGTGCCCTCAACCCTTAGAGGTTGCTGTTTCAATATCCGGCGCATTGTTGTTCGCGCGTGCTAATCACGATCCTTTTGACAGGTTCGTCGTTATCGCGTCGACTCGCGATATGTCGCGCAAGATCTTCAACTCGCCAGCCTACGTCAAGCCCTGTGTTGTCGATGCCGCCCACAAGCTGCTCGGCAAGACCAACTGGGTCTTCTTGGATGGCAAGGAGCACGTCGACTTCCGCAAGGGCTTGAACAACCTTTTCACTCGTTCAGCGCTTTCTTGCTATCTCCCCCGCATGGAGGAGGTGTACAACGATTATTATGCTCGCTTCCTCCAAAAGTCCAAGGACTCCAACCACACGCCAACTGCGTGGATGCCCGAGTTCCGTGAACTGATGTGCGCTGTCTCTTGCCGCACCTTTGTGGGACACTATATCACCGATGAGACCATCATGAAGATTTCTGATGACTACTACAACATCACCGCGGCCATGGAACTGGTCAACTTCCCCATCATCCTTCCTTTCACCAAGACCTGGTACGGAAAGAAGGCTGCGGATATGGTTCTTGAGGAATTCGCCAAGTGCGCTGCCAAGAGCAGGGCTCGCATGTCTGCTGGCGGAGAGGTCAGCTGCATCATGGATGCGTGGATCAAGGCTCAGCTCGACTCCGCCAAGTACCGTGAGAAGATTGCCCAGGGAACTGCTGTCGACTCGTCCGAGAAGCCTCCTCAAGTTCTGCGTGACTTTACAGACTACGAGGTCTCCCAGACTATCTTTACCTTCCTGTTCGCGTCTCAGGATGCCACCAGCTCCGCCTGCACATGGTTGTTCCAGCTCATGGCTGATCGCCCCGAGATCCTGGACAAGGTCCGCGAGGAGAACCTCAGACTCCGCAACGGTGATATCACCGCGCCTCTGACCATGGAGCTGCTTGACAACATGACCTACACCCGCGCTGTGGTCAAGGAGACCCTCCGCTACCGACCTCCCGTCATCATGGTTCCCTACGTGTGCAAGAAGGACTTCCCTATTACCGACAAGATCACCGTCGCTAAGGGATCTATGCTCATTCCATCCGTTTACCCTGCCACCCGTGACGAAGAGGCTTACCCGAACGCGGACTCCTTCGACCCTGAGCGTTGGGTTTCCGGTACCGCTGAACAGCACCCCAAGAACTGGCTGATTTTCGGCACTGGTCCCCACTACTGCTTGGGTCAAACATACGCTGTCCTCAACCTGATGGCCATGATCGGCAAGGCCAGTATGGAGATGGATTGGGAGCACACCCCTACTCCTCTTTCCGAAGAGATCAAGGTTTTCGCCACCATCTTCCCTCAGGTATGCTCACCTTTTACCCTTGGTCTCCTTATCTTGAACTAACATTTAACAGGATGACTGCCTGCTTACTTTCCGTCCTCGCGTTTGAGCGATTTTTCATGATTAACCAGCATGTCGGGGTTCCATTCTATGTATGAGCCAGTGGCGTACCTCGCGCCATGAAGCCTTACTGGGCACTCATATACCCAGGACCTTAGAAGCGCACCGCTTTGTAGGCTCTCACCCCCGGCGTTTCTATCCTGGCGATAGAGCAACCGAAGGGTCTTCTCTCTTCCTCTTCTTTCCTGTATCTATTTCCACGGATGGAACGCTGCTGTCCGACGGGTGTACTATTTGTTTCCTTTTTCTTTGATTCCTTGCTTTGCCAGAAAAAATCTTCCCGAACGCCGGTTCTGCGTTCAGCGCCTCCTTTTCCTCTTTCTTCGAGGCGGCGAACTGCTTGGGATAGAACGACTCGGACGTCAATCCATTTACCAATGGAATGCGATACGGAATTGGTTTTGCATTGTGTGGCTCGTTCAGTCGTCACACTTGATTGAAGCCTTCGAATGACCTAGATTATGTTACTTATATATTAATATTAATCATGATACTTCACTTGCGAGAACGGCGGATTGTCCTAAAAAGACTTTGAAGATGGAGCGTAGAGGATTGGTAATAGTGTGTTCGACTTTGCACATTGATTCCGCTTCGAGAGCAAACAGTGGCCTCTGCAATGATGCCCAGGCAAGTGTGACGAGATCTAGGCCTGGACCAAGTTGCGGTGGAAGTTTTCAAATTCTCAGACTCGGTGACTACGTTTCAGTCGGCGATAATTATACATATAATCTGCAGTCATAAATCTTATATTTGGAGCTTGGCACAGCAGTAGAGACGAAGATATCATAATACAACAGGTGCATCTACCGACCAAACCCAAACCATCCGCGCCGCCGCCCTTCAGTAGAGGGCTCCTGCTGCTGCTCTGCTTGTGGAGCAGGTGCCACCGCAGAGACAGCCGCCTTGCCCTCACGGGGGTAATCAATGTAGTTCCACGCGACGTCCAGGAAGAGCGGCTTCACGGGGATTGGCTGGATCTTTGGGGGGTAGGGAACGAGGTTGTTGAGGTCAAGGGAGTCGCCGGAGTATTCGTGGAGGCGTTCCACGAGCGGCCGCTGGCTGGTTGATTTGGATTGCTCCTGCGCGGTGATGCTTTCGAGGGTGACGAGGCCTTGGTATTTTGTGACGAGGGCTCGTAGCTCGTGCTCCAGCGCTTGTGCTTGGCTGGGTGCGATGTCTAATCGGGGCGGGCCGTCGATGTCAATGGACGACTGGAGTGAGGCGGCTGCGGCGAGGACGATAGTGAGGGCTTGGGAGAAGAGGGCAAGGGCGTTTTGGGTCTTGCCTAGGATGCTGTGCGAGCGGCCGATGGTGAGGCACCTGGCGATTGATGTTAGCAGACGTGGCTTGATGAACCTTAGGGTTGCTGCTTGTCATACCTCAGGGCACGGAAATAGCTGCGTTTGGCCTCTAGTTCCTGAACAAAGGCCGAGTCTGCGGCGATACCCGGTAGTTCTAGGATGAACTCGATGCTCTGCAGGGTGGAGTCATACAAAACCACCCGCTCCCGCAACCATGTCAGTTTCTTCCCGCTTGGCTCTTCTTGTCTAGTAGCCACTTTGCTGCCCTTGGATAACTGTGTCCGGTGGGGCTCAAATGTGATGCCATCATTCTCACCGCACAAAACACGGTTACGTCCAATTCTCCATCCTACCAGTGCGTAGTTCACGGCTGTTCGTGTGATCTGCAAGCTCTGCATTCGCTTGTCACCTAGATCCACGCCTTCGCTTGAAAGATCGTCGATGGCTGTCTTCGTGGCGTCGACCGCATCTTGACTGGCAATAATCACGCTGTCATAAGCGGCTGCTTTGTCCTTGGAGGATGCGGAGCTTCCGTCTGAAGAAGCTAGCCAAGCAGCAAGTCGAGACTCCTCCGCCGATGCCGCTGCGAGCGCCTGTGCAATCGCAGCATCCTCTATTGCCACAGAGCGAGATCTCCATGTAACGTTTTCAGGTAGCTGTTGGACTTCTCCATCGGCTGTCCTCCGTGTCCCTGCCGCATCCTCCTTGAGGCAATTCGGATCAGCCTTTTCCACCTCAGACCTTACGGTGGCTTCCGCTGGGAAGTACTCGATGGCTAACGATGAAATAGGCTTTGACCGTGGGAGTTTCATCTGATAAGCTGCGTATCTGAGACTTGGGTCGATATTGCTGGATAAAAGGTCGCGGAATGCATCCTTCTTCGCCGCTTGGCTTAGGGCGGTATAGATGACTCGAGAGACTGAGTAATTCCGAACGCACTGCTCCCAACTACGCTTCTCCAGGCATGATGCCCCCGTGAGCGACGTTAGGTAGGCACGGGCTTCTAAGATATCTGTGTCGGTAGCACCCGAGGCGCTCTGATCTTCCAGCACGCCAACTAGTTGTTTCGCGGATCCAGCCGCCTTATTCAGGCAGGTGATAATTTGACGCCTAGCAGCACCGGCTATCCCCTTTGCAGATGGGTCGGCCGAGTGTGTTGATTTCATGTGCATCGCTTGAGCCCATGCCCGTTCCGCAGTGAGAAGTAAGAGATAGACATTACTACCAGCAATTGCTCGTTAGCTCGCTCCCGTAGACAAAAGAGGGCACAGGCATTGCTGGGGAACATACGCCACGTTTTTGCCAACATCTTCGGCAGTAATAGGGGCCTTAGCGGTGTATTTGCGGCCTTTGGGAGTGGCCTGCCCCAGCTTCTTTCGAAGCTTGTGCAATTTGCGAGTAGTATGTGCCCGGTATGCATTGTAGTCTCCGGCAAGCAGGACCTCCTCTCTCCGGGCGAAGATATACTCGGTGATATCCATGATTGCGCACACTGAGCTGGTCGCAGGTGAGGGGCGTCTGGGTGCGGTGGTCACTTTGGCTTGTGGCCGCCCGCAGCGGATCGTAAGATGCTCGGGAAAACTTGGTCCCGGCTACTGGCTCCGTCCATCTCCCATAATTTCGTTCCTTTTATCAACACCACAGCTCCTCCACCTTCGTGACCAGCTGCATTCAACCTGCTCAAAATTGATCTGGAGCCCTCGCCTTCTGTTATAGAAGTGCTCTAGCTCGGCCACCCACGTATTGGTTCGTTTTCTCGTCTACGGAGCCATTGGGGAAGCTCATCCTCTGACATTGTTTCCTCTCAAGTTAGGTAAAGAAAGCAGCAATCGATATGCTCCTGTATCTAGCGGGGCTGCGGCGAATCCTTCGGTGGTAAATTACGCTATAGGGGCCATGCTAGAGCGAACCGCAGGATGCATTGAAAGCGCAGGGCGCCGTTTCCTCCGAGGTCCCGGGCAACATGCTGGTGCCATTTCCGACTATTCACACTGGCAATTTGCGCCTCGGCGCGCACCGCGACAAGGACGCTCAGATCCACCTGGCTCTCCGGCCACAGCTGACATTCGGGCTCCATTTCTCCATTTCCTATATCCAATTGGAACCCAAGAATTCATCGTCACGCGCTTGCTGCGCTCATCAAGGAGCGTTTTCTCCCGGAGAAGGAAGCGGAGTGTCCCTAACAATACCCGGTCGTATACCTCCGAAGCTGCACTTCATCAACCGGTGGAGAGACGTCAAGCCGTGGGCACCTCTGGCACAGAACTTTTGAAACCACGGACCATCTCGGCTGAAGATGCACTTGTCGAATTACTCAATGAGGGGATTACCGGCCAAACCGATGAAGCATGGAAACTCTGGATGGCCGCTGATCACCGGCTTGACTTGAATCGAACCTTTCTCGCGCAGCTCAGCAATACTGGAAATCGAGAAGACCATACAAGGGCCAAAATCGTTTGTGAATCAATACCTGAACATCTGCGGTCAAGTGATGATTACTTGCATCTTATATTGTCGTCTCTCGCATTCGGGCAGCCAGGTGAAGTGAAAAGACTCTGCGAGGACACGCTGAAGGGTAAAGACCTGACGCACTGGGCATACATCCTAGCCCATTTTGTGAATAACTCTCAATGGTCTCTTGCCGCTGAGATTTGGGAAGCCAGGACTTCGCTTTCAGTGAATATCGATAAGGAAGGGGAGCTCTGGCTAAGAAGCCTTCTGTTACCCTCACACGATGCGTTTGGCGTGCCTAAATCCACGAATCCCTTTCTCAATACTTCGTCGCTTTTCCCGAACTTGCTCGACCTTACTCGGACCCTCGAAAACTCTAGGAACAGTGCGCCAACAGAGACTTTCCCATCACTGTATTGCCTTGCTCGCTTTCTCGTCCAGTTTGTCTTTAAGTCTCGCACTGTGGTCCGAAATATGTCTCCGCCAATCCTCTACTCCCTGGCCAAAGTCTCGTATTCCGCGGGGCTGATCAATATACGGCACTGCTACGATATAATGCGTATCCTTCTGGCTGCCAAGACAGAGTCAGATGTCCGTCGTGCCGTGTCTCTTTTCCAGAAGTGCCGCTCGCTGGTCAGCGACGAGGCACCCGCCGTCGACCTGTTTGATCTTTTCTTTATAAGGTTCAGAAATTTCCGGATCACAGACTTCGTTGAGTATTTCCTTGATCAGTACACTCATTTCTGGGGAAAGCCAAGCCGGAGATCATATGGGGAAGCGCTTGTTACCCTGTCTCGAGCCCGTGCTGTAACAAAAGCCGAGACAGTATTCCAAAAAATGCTCTCTCACTACGAGCCGGTGACGTCTAAAGATCTGACGCCGCTTCTGAATATGCATGCATCGGCTGGTGAAGTGGAGAAAACCTTGGTCGAGTTTGAGAAAATATCCGAGGACTGGAACCTTGAGCCAGGCACCATGTGCTGGAACATCACACTTACTGCATATGCAAAACGTTCTGACTTGCACGGATGCTTTCAGCGCTTCAAGCTGATGACCGAACGAGGTGTACGGCCGAATCACTACACGTATGGTATTTTGCTGGGGCTATGTGGCAAGCGTGGTGATCTCAAAGTAATCAGCGAGTTGTTGGCTTCTGCCAAAGAGCAGGAACTCAAGTTGACAACTGCCATGCTCGATCCGATCGTGGAAGCGTATTGCAAACACAAGGACTTTGCGATGGCAGAACGAATTGCAGAGCAATGTCTCAGCCTAAAATTGTCGGGTTCACGAACGAGAATGTGGAATGTAATATTATGGAACTACGCGCAGAGGCTGGACTTGAAATCGATATCCAGGATTCGATCACGCATCGAATCTGCTGGGATCACACCTGACGATATGACTTATGCTGCAATTACGTTAACCCTGTCTCTTTTGGGTGACACTGAGTCTGCCCATCGCATTGTTAAAACGCTTCATCAGAGCGGCAAAATGCATCTCACGGAGTTACAGTTTGCTATCCTTCTTTTGGGTTACGTGAAGCAAAAGAATAACGACATGATACTCGCCACCTTCAAGCAGTTGCAAGCACGGTTTAGGGATCCTCAGGGCGGTTTAAGCGAGGAGATTCAGCTCTTAAGGCAACAACTCCAGCGGGACTTGGTGACCATGCATTCCCAAGGTGATGCGAACGCCGGTTTCAAATTCACAGAGAAGTTTCTCTCCGAACTTATCGCAAAATGCAATCCTGTTTATGTTGAAAAAACCAAAAAGCTGGCGAGTATCGGCGGTCAGCAGCGCCCTCGTCGTATTGCAGACAGGCAACCTACGCTTGATGAGGGTGAGGAAACAGCAATGGAGTCGATGCCTATTGGTTACGAATTACAGGAGCCTCGTCGTCACGCCGAAGGGTATAAGCAAGAACATCCGTTTCGCTCCATGATGCGATCTGCAAGGAAGGGTTGGATTGACGATGTCGAGCGGAATTGGAAGAACTATATTGCAATCAAAGGTTGCCCGGACTCACTCGATTACGCTCCCTTCCGGATGCTCGTGACTTTCATGATCGCCCATGCGACTGCAAATAATCACCAGATGGTGGATGAAATCTGGAGAATGGCCTATCGTCGAGCACTAAAAATGGCACTACCCCTCGGCAGCACTCAGTTGCCTGACCAGACATCCGCCACTGGTCTTAGTACGTCTCGAGCTTTGCCACAAGATAGCAACAAAGACGAGAGCAATTCTGTTAGCGAGGGGTATACGATAGAAGAGCCACTTCCAAAATACTCCTCCCCGATCCTTCGCGTGTATCGTTTCTTGCTGACCCGACATTTGTCGGCTTATATGTGGTCTTTGCGCAGAAGGCGCGAAATATCTAAGATCAGGCAACTGATAGCAGATGTCGAAGCTGCTGGGTTTTCGCTGACAACATTCAACTGGTCTACATACGTTCAAGTGCTTGCGACATCCCAGGAGTACGCAGACATTGTTGAAGCGTTTAGGATCTTTGAGGAAAGATTCATGCCCAATTTTCCCGGTTCCTGGGACAACATGATGCGCGCAAAAGGTTTCAAGCACTCGGGTGTCTCTGATGCTATTCACTTGCTCGACCGCAGCCGACCATCGAATTTCCTAGGTGGAATTACCAGGAAATACTGGCTTAAACAGAACCCAGATTATATGCAGCCAACCATGGTTACGATGCTGCAGCTCGCAACGAGTCTTTCTCGAGTACGAGAAAATAGCGTCAAGGCTGGAATGGCTGAATACCAAGAGCTCTACAAAATCGCACCGCGCACTATCGATCGACTCGCGAAGATGCCGATCAGTCGACGGCAATCGCGCGCTCGCAAAGCATTACTCGGTAGAGGGCGCCGTGGTCCACAATTTACTGTCGTCAAACTCCGGCCTGGTTGGACAAGAAATCGAATATTCAGACCCAAGAGTATAGGTTCAACCTAGGAGCGACACTTGCACAAAGCCCTGCCCAAGCGAGCTTGGCGGCTCCTGGCACCTCTAACCGATGCAGTTTAATATTAAAGATCAATGCTTGAAGACCTCGATTCTCACGAGCTCCAAATACCCTCCCACGCGCATCGGGTATGCATTCCGGTGAGGACGGGTCTACTCCTTGCGGGGTATCACAAGTTGTATATATATAAACAAAATTTCATGTACAATACTGTGTTCTACTTAGCGATCGTTGTACTAGACTATCCGAAACTATATCAAGTAATTTGATGAATCGACCTGGAAATCATAGCGGCGGCTTGAGCTCTGTCATGTGACCGACGCGTCGGCCCAACACCGAGCGGTGGACGCGTTTCAATTATGCCGAATTGGGGCTGCGCGTCGCTAAAGAATAATCCTCCATCCCACCCTTCTCCCATGATTCTACTATCACAGGACAGCAAGGTTCACCAGTTCACGTTCAACTCAATTCTTGCTCAATCAATCTTCCGATCCTTTTACTTCCCAAACCTAGTCCCTCTCACACACAGATTTTCCGCCGTTGTCGGCGAATTTACACATCGCCATGGACGGAGCTCAGCTTCGTGACCAGGCCGCTCAGGACCGAGTGCGAGCCGCTGTTGAATTCCTCGATCCGAGTATGTGATGAATATCTCGTATGCTCTTAAGGACTCCACTAACAGTGTTTCTCACAGGCGATGCCAGAGCACGCAGGTCCGTGAACCGAAACCCCCTTCCTCAAAACAGTTTTCTGCGCCCGGATAGAAAGACTGACCCTCGCCATACAGTTATCGGGCGGATATTGTGTTGATGCTAAACCGAAAGCTACGCCGATTGACGGTACGTATATCTCCTTCGCTTCGCCGCATAATGGGGGCCTGGCAATGAACTGACATTATCCCTGCGGTGTAGGTCAGCCTGGATGAGATTAGAGCACACAACCGTGAAATGGCGGACGGGTAGGTCCTCTCAAAGGTATTCAGCGGGATTTCTATCTTTTGACTCGCATAATAGGCTTCTTACGTCTCCCTTTGAATGGTCCCAAGCATTCGATAGAGCCCTTAAGGATGTTGTCAAGACACTACCTAGCCGACCATCAAGCGAATCAGCTGATGAAGTGGTAAGTCCTTTTTACTCGGTGTATGTTTCTTTTGATCGCCTAACGGTCAACAGAACTATTACTGCGCTTTTGTCGGAGCATTTGGAGAATTTTCATGTAACCCCAGAACACTCGGATCCTCCCATCTAAATCGGATGGTGTCACTCGAAGGCATTGTTACCAAGTGCTCCTTGGTACGGCCAAAGGTTATACAGAGTGTGCACTACAGCGAGCGGAAAGACAGGTTCTTCGCAAGGAAATACAAAGACCAGACCATGACCGCCAGTGGCGCGACAAGCTTGAACGTTTACCCTCAAGAAGATGACGAGGGCAACCCGGTAGGTCTGTTCTGGTCTGACTCAGAGCGTCACTGACGTATTTATTGGAGTAGATTATCACCGAGTTCGGCTATTCTACATATATGGACCACCAGACTATCTCAATCCAAGAAATGCCGGAACGTGCCCCCGCAGGTCAATTACCCCGGAGCGTGGATGTGATTGTAGATGATGATCTGGTCGATCGCGCAAAACCTGGAGACCGAATTCAGCTGGTGGGAATCTACCGCTCTTTGGGAAATCGAAACGCTGGTTCTGGGTCATCCACCTTCCGCACGCTTGTCATGGCAAACAATATCATTCAGCTCTCCTCGAAATCTGGTGGAGGTATAGCACAGGCGACGATTACCGACACCGATATCCGAAACATCAACAAGATCTCCAAGAAAAAGCACGTCTTCGAGTTGCTATCCAACTCCCTTGCGCCCAGTATCCATGGTCACGACTACATTAAGAAGGCCATTTTGCTCATGCTTCTGGGAGGTATGGAGAAGAACCTCGACAATGGTACGCATTTGCGTGGTGACATCAACATCCTCATGGTTGGTGATCCTTCAACTGCAAAGTCCCAGATGCTTCGCTTTGTTCTCAACACAGCTCCGCTTGCGATAGCAACGACTGGTAGGGGTTCTTCCGGAGTGGGTCTCACTGCTGCTGTCACATCAGACAAGGAGACAGGGGAGCGCAGACTCGAGGCTGGTGCGATGGTTCTTGGTGATAGGGGTGTGGTTTGCATTGATGAGTTTGACAAGATGAGTGATGTGGATCGTGTGGCTATCCACGAAGTCATGGAGCAGCAAACAGTCACCATTGCCAAAGCAGGCATTCACACTAGTTTGAATGCTCGCTGCAGTGTTCTGGCTGCCGCTAATCCGATTTATGGTCAATATGACCCGCACAAGGACCCTCATAAGAACATTGCCCTGCCCGACTCACTCCTCTCACGTTTCGATTTGCTCTTCGTCGTGACGGACGACATCGAAGATGCTAGAGATAGAATGGTTTCGGAGCACGTTTTACGCATGCACCGCTATCGTCAGCCAGGTACGGAAGAAGGTGCCCCGGTTCGGGAGCAGCTCGGTCAAACCCTAGGTGTTGGTATTGATGACGCCGAGGACACAAATCAACCAACTGAAGTCTTCGAGAAGTTCAATTCCATGCTCCATTCCGGTATGGCGAACTCAAGCAGGGGTCGTGGAAAGAACGTTGAAATCTTGAGCATCCCTTTCATCAAGAAATACGTTCAATATGCGAAGTCAAGAGTCAAGCCAGTGCTGACCAAGGGCGCTGCTGATCACATTGTGGGAACATACTCTGCACTAAGGAACGACGAATTGTCGGCAAACCAGCGGCGAACATCCCCAATCACTGCCCGTACCCTGGAGACTCTGATCCGCCTGTCCACTGCGCACGCCAAATCACGTCTATCAAGCCGGGTTGAGGAGAAAGATGCCAAGGTTGCAGAGTCGATTTTGCGATTTGCCATGTTCAAGGAAGTTCTTGAGGATGAACGTCGCAAGAGAAGAAAGGTTACAACATTCGACGACGACTCCGATTCAAACGAGTCTGAATCAGATGACGAGGATGGCGATGACAACAACCCCGCAAACACCTCCTCAGCAGCCCCTCGATCCACAAGGAGAAATCTCCGAACTCGTGCAGCCGCAGCCCGCTCCTCCACCAACGACGATGTTGATATGGACGCAGACGGCGACGACGTCTCCGTTGATGGAGACGGGCTGTACAGCGCAAGCCCCCGCGGGCAACGGATACAGTCAAGCCAGTCGCGAATGTCCGTTGCTTCGTCCCGACCCGCCTCCCAGCTTGTCCAGTCCCAGACGGATACTTCACAGTCCCAAGGCGCTTCTAGCGCAGCTTCCTCGTCTCAACCAATTCAGCCTGCTCGCTTGACGCTCTTCCGACAGGCTCTGGGTCCATTGATGGGCACGAAACTCTTCGCCTCGGGAGACACTGCTGATGTCGAGGAACTTATTGGCGCGGTGAACACCGCTGTACGCACCCGCCAGGGCGAAACACAAGTCTTTCAGCGTCCGGAGGCTATCCAAGCTCTGAAGGCTATGAACGAGAGGAATGAATTGATGTAAGTCATATCACCATCACAACCACCGTGGTGGATTCGCTGCAAGTTTGTCTAGTCTCACAACTAACCTTCTATTCTCTACATAGGTACCTTGAGGACGACGAGACTGTCTACAGGATTTAGATGATGATAACAAATACATAACGAAAGCCGGGAAGGTGTCTGTCTTGAAATTTAGCTTGCAATCTTCGCAAATGGGACGGAAATGCGCGTTTCGGTTCTGTGTCTCTGGCCATGGAATCTAGTGGAGTGGGATACAGCGCAATGTCTCGAATTTTTCCCCCGGCGTCTTGGTGGTTTGCATTACATACGGAGGGGTATAATGTTGTCGTTACTAACATTGGGCTTGAGGATTTAGAGTTAGCTGTAGGATATACCTCAATGCGCAAATGTGTCTCTATGTCAATAGGCAAAGGTCAATATAGAACAGCTCGTATAACAACAGCGTCATTTGCAGAATTTACTGCTCGGGGCAAAAGTATAAGTGTAGTGGAGCCTTGAAACATGACTTCATTATGCAGCTGGTTGAGAATTATGGTAATATAGTGTAATAGTATGAACCGGAAATAAAAAATATATGATTATAATTTCATGCACCACCCAGAAGCATTTCAACCATCTATGCTGTCCTCCCTCTTCTTGTCCTTGTCTAGTGACAGCCCCGTTATCGAGGACGAGTCGTCAGAAGAAAAGGATGACGTGCGGACTCCCTCACGGATTTGCGCCTGCGTTAGAGGAGACAGACCCCGGTTGAGCGTTTTGGACCCTTTCCGTCGTCTATTTGGGGTGTGTTCGGACCCGGACGCCGCAGAGGATGGAGTAATGCTTCCTCGGCCGGGGCGGCCAGTTGCGGATGATCGAGATGGGGGTCGGTCATCTGTGTCGATGGGGGTGCTGCTTCGAGAAGGTGTGCGGGAATGGGAGCCGGAGCGTGTTGAACGTCGGAGAGGAGATTTGGACTCGTGGGCTAGCTTGGAGATGCTCGGGTTAGGATGATGATGGTGACGGTGGCCCTTGTCGCCTTCAATCGTCCTGTGTAGTGTTGCTGCAGCTTGTCGGCGGCGTCGCGTCGCTTTCCACCCTATGCCAATCCACCAGAACCAGGCGCCTTCTTCTCGGGCTAATTGGCGCTCTCGCTGGCGCAGTTTTCCGCGGATTTGAGAACGTCGTTCGTTTTCTTTCTCCCAGTAGTCCGTGCGGTAGTCATCCCAGTTTCCGCGGAACTCGGGCGAGAATAGCTTTGGTAGTAAAAGTAGCCGAATATGATCACCTCCTGGGCTAAGATCTTCCTCCACCAGGCCGGATTCTGGGTCCACGTTGTAGTAATATTGTTGGGAAGCGCGTCCGGTGCGTTTCTCAGATAAAGGACGATCAAGGTAGTGGAAATCCCCTAGAGCAGAGGGGGAGAGGGGCGTGGAGAACGGGAAGAGAAATGAGAGGTATGAGAGCAGCTCCTGCCACCACGGACCTCGGATAACCACAATCTTAGTGTTCATAGTTCGTAAGCCACGATTCGCAATGGCAAGCCAGCGCCGTGGCCAGCGAATGCCGCGCTCCCACTGTCCCGTACCCCAGACGAGAAGTGCTGTTACCACACCCCCAAGGAGCGCGACCCGTTCCCACATCTCCACGACCCAATATACCGAACCTCCAACTCCGCGTCCATCTTCGCGGGGACGCAGGAATAAAGCGTATGAAAAATATGTAATCCAGGCTGCGAGCAGGAGGAGGAAGAATGTGTTTTGTCGCCGACGTTCGCGCAGCGCCAAGTATTGAGCTCTGAGTGAGCTTTCGAGGATGAGAAGATTCAAGTAGATCTGCGGAGGGGAAGAGGGCAAGGTTGAAAGAGGATCGGTCGTGGACGGATGTGTTGTTGAAAGCGAGTCGGATGCGCCGGACGGGTAGGATTGAGGTTGGGATGACAATGAGTCTGCAGATGAGGCGGACAATGCAGAGGATGCCGACAAGGAACGCAAACGGTTGCTCGGAGCTGGAGAGCCCTTGACAAGCTGATCCAGGCTCGGTGCAGCAGCCATGCTGTCGGGAATGATAAGAGGTCGGAGTCGGAGCAAGCAGGACGAACAGATGGCCGCCGCAAAGCCTAGGGCGTTGTTATCGCATGTGAAAAGAAGCCGTGAAAGTTGGGAGGTAGTCAGAGAGGGGAGAGACGGAGGTTACGTCGTAGGAGGATCTGCCAACTTCGGCGAGCGACGAGCGAACGTGACGAACTCCACCACTTCGGCCCTGTCTTCTACTCTACTTCGAGGCACAACTGCAAAATACTTACAACATACACGAGCTAGGTTGGTACCAGATCTTGACATCTTGTCACCCGTTCATCTCTGACGTTGAGGCTTGCGATTGGGTCGGGGATAACCGGTCTTTGGCGCCCTCGATTACTTTTCTCCGTGTCTTCGCCTCCCTTTGCTGCCTACCTCCGCTTCGCCCTCTATTCTTATGAGCTCGAGTAACAGACCGAGAGTCCTTCTCTTCTGTTACTCTGCCCATTGCGCGACAAGCTGTCTCTCATTCGACTCCCTCTCCTGCCATCCCAGGCTCCCCGACCCTGGTCCCTGATCCCGCCACATTTCACTTTCTCCCGCCGTTCGACTTCGTCAATGGCCTCCGAATCAATAAACTCGTCTCGAGGCGAGTTTCAAGACCGCAACCAGCAGGGTTCTGCGAACGACAGCGTTCCTCACGCCGCTCGCGGTGCCAGTGCAACTCCAGCGCCAATGTCCTGGTTTCCCCTCGGTTATAGAGAGGGGTTCAGCCAGTGGGTAAGTCCTATCGTCCGGATTGAAACTGAAATTGCGCAGAAATTCTGACGTCGGTTATAGTGGTCGTCAATACCAGCTGCTGCGGCTGAGCACAAAGTCCTCTCTTATCTTCCTTACCTCCAGCACCAACCCCCGACACATCTACAGACCGGAAAGACAGCCAATGGCGGAAACAGCGAAGCCGCCAGCCTACAATCCGCGGACCAGAGCCAGCAGAGTGACGTAGCGGCCACTTCATTTGATGATCCGTACGGGCCTCGTCGATGGCTCTCCAGCATGGTGCAATTAAGCGGTAAGAACCGGGCGCTTAACGAATTCTCCGTGGAGCGCGTTGGAGAGGAGGCAGATCAGCACTTGGTTATGCTTCACGGTTACGGCGCCGGGCTAGGTTTTTTCTACAAGAACTTTGAGCCACTGAGCCGGCTTCAGGGATGGCAACTTCATGCGCTAGATCTCCTCGGCATGGGTCGCAGTACCCGGCCGCCATTTCGCATCAAGGCCAAGGAGCGCGAAGATGCAATCAGAGAGGCGGAAGACTGGTTCGTGGATGCGCTGGAGGAATGGCGTGCCAAGCGCAAGATTGAGCGGTTTACACTCCTTGGACACAGTCTAGGCGGGTATATCGCCGTGAACTACGCGCTCAAATACCCAGGGCGCATTAACAAACTCATTCTAGCCTCACCCGTCGGGATTCCAGAAGACCCATACGCCGTGACAGCCGAAATGCCATCAAAGCAAGACCAAGCCGCCATCGCAGCCGAAGCTGCCGCAGTACCGCCCGGCGACGCCCCGAAAGGCGACAACAACATCCTTCTCAGGGGCCCTCCAGCCGACGCCTCATCTTCAACGGACCGCCCTCCCCGCCGCACAGTACCCAAATGGTTTGCCTACCTCTGGGAAGCCAACATCTCCCCCTTCAGCCTCATCCGGTGGGCCGGACCTCTCGGGCCCCGTCTCGTCTCCGGCTGGACATCCCGCCGCTTCTCCCACCTCCCCGCCGACGAGGCAAAGGCTCTGCATGACTACTCCTACTCCATCTTCAGCATGCGCGGTAGCGGCGAGTACGCCCTCGCCTACATCCTAGCACCAGGGGCCTTCGCGCGCAGCCCACTAATCCGCCGAATCGAGGGCGTCGGCCGCCAGATGATCCCCGCCTCCGTACCCCTCCCCTCCTCTTCATCATCAAGCTCCTCAGGAACTACAACATCCCAATCCCGCCGCGAAACAGGCCTCCCCGTCGTCTTCCTCTATGGTGACCATGACTGGATGGACTACAAGGGCGGAATGGCAGCCGCATCAAAGATCATCAAGGAGAAGCGCCGCATTCTCGAGAACGCCACGCCTGAGGAGCGCGAGGCGGACAATGGGTCTGCGAAGGTCGTTATGATTAAGAACTCCGGGCACCATGTTTATCTGGATGGGTGGGAGCAGTTTAATGATACCGTGCTGTCGGAGATGGATGAGGTGGCGAGGAGGGAGCGGGCGAAGTTATAATAATATAGATCAAATCACTCGCTAAAGCAAGCGTTAGATATACACACATCACTCTTGTTTGTTTTTTTATGTTGGGGTTGGTGTGACCCCCTTTAGCGGTTTGTTTTGGGAACGGAATTATTGATGGATTGATGGATAGATAGGATAGGATAGATTTACTCTAGAGAGAGTGTTCCAGCACAGTGTCTCTGCTTGCTTGCCACACTTGTTGTCCAAGGTATAGGTTATCTGTTGCAGCCAATACGTATGAATAGGAATGAATATCAGGATATTGGTCATAACTTCGTTAGATAGTACCTAAGCCACGACGCTTTTGCAATGAATCGCCTCGTGTCAATATCACAATGTCATGGTTTTATACTCGAAAGATCCGTCAAGAGATCACGCCTCGAATGACTCCCACACGCCCCCGTAACCCATCCACATAGTACCAGCCCTTAGCCCTAACTCACCTACCCCCCAGCGAAGGAATAAACTGCGACATAGCACCCAGTCCCGCCGCAACAACCCTCGCCGGCTTCCGCTCCTCATTCGGCGTCGTATTACTCGTCGTTCTCGCTCCACTTTTACTCCCGGAATCTCTCTGCGGCTGCAGAGCAAAGTACCCAGTGTTACCATTACCATTTTTTAGCCCGGAGTTCAGTGTACTCGTCAGCGGCACCGCGTGCCGAGCCCAGTGCTCGCAGAGCGAGGTATGGGACTGTGAGCGCATGGATATACCTTGACCCTGGGAAGTACTCGTCTGGTCCCAGGATGGATCGTGGCGCCGAGGTGGTTGCAAGGATGGAGAGCGCGGCGTGCTGGTGTACCCGGCTAGCATGGACGTTGTTGCTGAGCGGCGGTGGTGCCGGTGGCTTCCATGGCCCTGGGCCAAGTTCTGGCCCTGGCTCTTGGTTCGCTTGCGGTCCTTGGTTTCGAAGATGGTGACTCGGCTGTTTTTGCGTCGGGGGAGGTGCGTGTCTGAGGTCGATGTTGGGGTGGTGGTTTCAGCCTGCGTGTCGTTGACGTTGCTGCTTCCGTGTCGGAGGGTGAGAGGTTGAGAGGGAAGCTCTAGCCGGCTGTTGATTGAGAGCCAGGCGGTTTCGTCGGCTTCGTCGCTGACGCTGTGAGTGGAGGACGGGGTTGTTCGCCCAGATCGATACCCCGGGGACCTGGTCGAGGACTGTGGGCACCTCCAGCCGCCTAACCCTTCAAAGTCCCGGTCTTCATCTCCATTGGTGAGCCCTAAGAAACCGCTGGTTTGGGTGTATGGTGGGCCCTTGCGGAGATTAGGTCTGTGCGTGAATCGGCTATCAAAGCTGTGCAATTGCAATGGACTTTCTTGACTCTCCGGGCTCTCTGATGGGTTTGAGCTACCCAGACGAGGGAGACTTGGATGGCTCTGTTTCTGGCCCTGGGCGCGGATTTGCTGTGAGAGAAGAGGGCCATGGAAGACGCCATAGTCTGATGATCGGCGTCTACCTGGGGTAGTGGGTTCTGAGACTGTAAAGCTTAGGAGGGACCAGCTGGTTGATTGCGGAATGGTAAAGAGATTTGTCAGGAGCGCGGAGCATAGCTTGAAGCAGATGATGGAGAATTGTATGAATAATGTGACGGTGGAGAGGAAGATGGTGAAGGAAGCTATCAAGGCGAGGGGGATGGAGATCAAGGCTAACAGGGGCAGGGCGATCAGCGTGGCGGGCATGTAGGGCGGGGTAGCAGGTATATATTGTTAGGTAGGTGTTGCGCAGATGAGCTCTGTTTGAGGGTCAAAAGACGTCCAGTATTTCATGACTAGAAAAAGATGATATGAATTCATTCGGCTGATGATAGAAACCTGCTTTTAACTAATGTTTTGACTTCCACAGCGCGTCGTGAGATGCGGAGAGAAGCATGTGATAGTCTGGAAGTACGTGGTTGGCGCCTGAGGCGTCCACTCAACCGCCGATTCGATTCACGATTACATCAGTCTTCGCCATCTGGGTGATGTTTATATCCAACCTTAATTTTTCGAACCATTGAGGGCGACTTACTCTATACCTCCGCGAAAAACAATGGACCAAGCCCAATCCCAAAATGAAGCCGAGTTCCCATGGGAGATCGGGGTCTTTGACGCCCATTGTCACCCCACCGACACCATGTCCTCGATCGCCGACATTCCCCGAATGAAAGCAACCACGCTGACGGTCATGTCCACGCGAGGCGAAGACCAAGATCTCGTCCTACAAATAGCAAATGACCTCGCCAAGGACTTGCCGGCCACCCAGAAACAGCACCCGCGCATCCTCCCATGTTTTGGCTGGCATCCGTGGTTCTCGCATCAAATACTAGACGATACAGCCGACAAGTCAGACTCAAACTCCGGCATTGGAGAGTCGGCCGCCGAGGTAAAGAAGGCGCATTATAGGAAAGTGCTCAAGCCGTCCCCAGACGACGCATTCATCTCCACTCTCCCCGAGCCGAAACCCTTGTCGCAACTCATCTCTGAGACAAGGTCTAGGCTGCTTACTTTCCCAACGGCCCTTGTTGGCGAGGTTGGTTTGGACCGCGCGTTCAGGCTCCCGCAGGCGTGGCTGCAGGAGGAAATTGACGCTCGAAACGGGGAGATGACGCCCGGGTCGCGGGAGGGTCGGCGTCTCTCCCCGCATGTGGTTCGCATAGAGCACCAGAAGGCGATTCTGGAAGCTCAGCTGCGGTTAGCTGGAGAGTTACAGCGGCCTGTCTCTGTGCATAGTGTGCAGGGCCACGGTGCGGTATTTGAGTTGTTTAAGAGACTTTGGAAGGGGAATGAGCGGAAAGTCACTTCGCGGCGGGAGATGAAGCGGCGGCATAGTGTTGATGGGGCTCATGCAGGGAGTGATGCAGAGGGGGACGAAGATGGGGATGGGGAGTCATTGAGCGATGGACGGGTGAAGCAGCCTCTCCCGTTCCCACCGCGGATATGCATGCACTCGTACTCGGGCCCCGTGGAAACGATAAGACAGTTTCTGCATCCATCAAATCCGTCGGATGTGTACTTTTCTTTCTCTGATGTTATCAATTTCGGACATCAGTCTGACAAGTCTGTTGCTGTGATCAAGGCTTTACCTGACGATAGAGTCTTGATTGAGAGTGACTTGCATATTGCTGGGGAGGAAATGGACGAACGACTGGAGCAGGTTACTCGACATGTCTGCGAGCTTCGCGGGTGGGACTTGAAGCAAGGGGTGCAGCAACTTGCAGATAACTGGAAGCGCTTTGTAGATGGCTAGATGATTCAAAGCTTTTACAAGGTAAACACATTACAGAAAACCGCAGCAAAGATCATCACGTTTACACATTAGACTAGAGCAGGTATAGGTATAAAGATTTTCAACCAAAGAATCCGAGATCCATTAAGTAGATACACGAACAGAAGAATCAATCAGGTCAAAGAAGAAGGAAAAAAGAGGTAAAAGGTTGAGTGCATCACGTCATCCATCTAAACTCTTCGGCCCCAAATTTAGAAAGCAAGAACGGCAGCGACACCGGCAGCGACGGCACCGAGGCTGATGGCGTTGCGGCCAGCAGCACCAGTGAACTGAGGAGGCGCAGGGGTGAAGGTAGGGGTCCAGACAGGGACGGACGAGCTGGGGACGAGGGTGGGGATGGTAGGGATGGTGGCAGTAGGAGCTCCCTCAGGGCAGGTCGTGGTGGTGATGGTGCTGGTCAGGGTGACAGTGCCGTGAGGAGGAGTGGTAGGAGTGCCAGTGGGGATAACACCGGTCTCGGTAGGCTCAGCGGTGGTAGTGGAGGTGGAGGTCTCGCCCTCGCCCTGGTGGGGGTTGGAGACGCCGAACTGGGTAGAGTACTGGTAGGCACCCTTGTTGGGGCCGGTCTCGACAACGAGGAGGATACCGTAGTGGGTGACGTCGTCCTCGAGCTCGGTGCTGGGGGTCCAGACGTACTCTCCGCTGTTGCCGATGTTCTCAGCGATGGCGTACAGAGGGACGACGTTGGTGCTGGGGCCACGGAGGAGGACAAGGGAGATGCTGCCCTCGGTAGTGGGGGTCCAGGTGATGGTGTAGGCCTCGCCAGCGGTGACGAGCTCATTGAGGCCGGGCTTGATGATGGCATTGCCAGTAGGAGCCTGAGAGTAGTCGGGGGTGGTCCAGGCAGTAGCAACGGCCATGATGGCGGAGAGAACACCAGCTGTGGAGAAACGCATTTTGATATGTGTTTATGTGTGGATTATCGTAAAAGATAGAGGTTGCAGGGTCGTTAAGGTGGTCCGAGGATTCCCAAGGGATAAAGAGTGACTGGTCTTATAAAAGACTGGAGGTTTGATTCAAAAAGAATGACTGGGTCGGAGAGACTGGAGGATGGAAGGAGAAGAGGAGAAGAAAAAGGCGACCAGGAGGGGGGCGCAGGGCTCATTAAATTCGAGGAATTCAGGCGCGAAGCCTGGAAGCACACTACGACAGAGCTAAGCCTAGTGTTAGCCCCAAGGATAATTTCAAAAAACCACCCTCATCATCCTCCGGCTCCGGGGCTCTCAGGGCTGCGGCTCATGTTGGGAGTGGGTCGAACGAGAAATTACACGAGGCCAGGCACGCTGTCTGATTGAGTCTCTGCTGGCCGACTGGATGTAACTACAGCGCGGGATGAGTGGGAGAGCCCGGAAATCCCTGCATTATTCGCCTGGCGCTCTCCTGAGGCTTGGAATGTGACTCGGAGTGCGAGAGGAC
Source organism: Aspergillus pseudodeflectus (assembly GCF_044049435.1). Classification (NCBI taxonomy): domain Eukaryota; kingdom Fungi; phylum Ascomycota; class Eurotiomycetes; order Eurotiales; family Aspergillaceae; genus Aspergillus; species Aspergillus pseudodeflectus. Next base: position 190,283 of record NW_027263801.1, on the reverse strand, counting down.
TAAGCTCACAACAAGCAGACAAGGGGAAGTTGGAGAGGGGCAGGCACAGGACCAGATGCGACGTTGCTGGACGTTGACTGGGCCACCCAACCAGGAGGCGATTTTAGTGCTGGGCTGGAGCGAGCGCGAGAGATGAACCCTTGGATCCGGGATTGGTGGAGATTCAGCCTAAGAGTCAGCTAGGAAATTACTCCTGCGACTCGACCTCGCGACAAATTGCCAGAGTTAATTTGTCTCATCTCATTATTCTTCCCCTGGGACGGTGTCTTGCGCATGAGCAGGCCGATTCTAATAATAATCTGCTGTCCCAGGGTTGTGATAAGATGGCATTGTCAACGCCGAACGGTGGCATACTTCGCGTCGACAAAACAAATAACCGGGAGAATTTCGGGCGCGTCAATCGCGAAATGGAGCCGATTCTTCTGCTGAAAACCTTGACCTGTGGCATGCGGTTATGATAGGCCAAGGCAAATTTCTCGTATTTATAGTAAGCGTACCTAGTTTAAGTGGGAGAAAGTGTTCCACGGTACCTGGCGAAAATCACCCTGGAAGACTGGCACTTTTCTCTGGTAACACACAATAAACAACAATTTCATCCGGTTCTCATCACATCGCAAGTCAAGAATCACATCGAATTCAAGGGTCCTTAACCTGCTGCTGAAGAATGATCATCGAGAAGATCATTCCAGGATGAAGTCATCCCACGTTTTGCCGAGGAGATTTGCAAGCGATCCTTCTGGTGCTCATCTCCTGTGCCTGAGCGCGGACTGGGGCCGTGGCGCACCGTTCGGATCTTAGTCCCAGTTTAGCCAAATTGTCTCAGCAACACCGCCAGGCACGAAATGAGCAAAAGAAAATTCAAAGCCATGATTGGATCGCGCGAAATACAATGGAGCTCTCACGACTGACGCCTAGAATGATGAGATTGGAGTTTATTATTAGCATTGTACTGGATTCATTTGAAGAGATGTTAAGGACCGTCAAAAGACTCAAAACACCATCGTAGCACAGATCAGCGCCATATGGCAAAGACGTTGCGTATTTCTTCCGTCTGTGTCACCTCCACCCCGCGGTCGCTTGCAGAGGCCCGTTGACTCGGAGATTGTGTCGATTGATGATTCAGGAACCAACAGTCGGCGCAGACGCTCGTTGGTCGAAACGGATGTATGTTCCTGCGCCATGTCACTCAGCTACTGCACCTAAAACTGCAGCTAACCATCCTGGCATCCACGGCGCTTCGAGGAGCTTTCCAAGTTCTGTCAGGGGCCAAAATCCGGTCCCTGAGGCTGACTCTCGCACAAAAGCATGGCGGCATGGCCAACGTGGCGGTCTGGATCGGGATCAAATGTCCGATAGATAAGTAGTATTTGAGATTGAGGAATCTCAGCTTCCAGGGCTGAGCGAAGTGAGCAGTCGGCAAAGGCCCTCAGCCTGAAATGGGGAGAAGTCGGTGGCTGTAGCCTTCGGCGCTCCTGCCTTGATTAGGAAGTAAGCTGCTCCCACTGCAAAAGCTCTACAAACAACAAGCATCCCCCAACTTTCCGTAACTCATTTTCCAACTTGATATCTTTTGCCTCCGGATGATCTTCCGAATATTTCCACGCTTCTCTAGGAACATATCCCACCAACTTAGCTTCCGTGGTTTGTAGATCTTTTGTTTCAAGAAAACAATCAACGAGATTTCAATTTTTTGGGCTAACGGCCGACGACTAACGCCAAACAGCCTAGATGAACCCACTCACCCAAGGTCCTCCGGGATTCGGGCGACCTGCCCAGGCTGCCCTCAACTGCATCAAAGATAGAATAACTGCAATTGGCTTCCTCGGTCTAGATGAGTCTCTGAGATGGGGCCGAGGGCCCGAGAGGTGGACCGTTGGGCGCAAGTATCTAACTTGTAAGTTGTGAGTGTTCCAAAATACCGAATTAAGCATTTCATTCTGCGAGCGTCTCATAATATGACGGGGATATCGACTACTCAAGAGCAGGCGCATGGAGGAAATAAGGGCTCAATAGCCTCAATAATGCTTGTCACACAGCCCACCCAACGCTGGGGTGTGCAGTTGCCACGATCTCTCTCTTGATGAGCGAAAAAGGGACAGACTAAGCAGAGAGATGGCATCATCCACGTCATGAAGCTTGGGAAAGCCAGGCTCGACCGAGTCCACCGGACCCGAAGAACCACGAGTCCACATTCAAACTATTGAAAGTTGGTCCATGCGTGGGAAATATCATTCGACCTCGAATAAAGCACACTATGTCAGTATAAACTGTTCGTATCGTCACTATCGTGGGGTTGTGGCGGACTCGAGCGAGCAGGTCACTCGAGAACTTGAGAAAGTGCATCCATTTGGCATTTATTCAACCCAAGTGATTGTTTTGGTTTGCACCCATTCGTCATAGCCAGCAGTGCCTCCAAATCGTCCGAACCCACTGCTCTTCCATCCGCCATGAGGAAGCGTAGACTCATCATGAACCGTCAGAGAGTTAATATGAACAGCTCTATAATTAGAATGATTGTTAGCCGCTGGCGTGCAAAATCCAGAGAACTAACTTACCCTGACTCGATTTGCTTGGCCACCCTGAGACCTCGGAACAGGTTGCTGGTGAAAACTGCTGATGTGAGACCATATTCAGTGTCATTGGCGAGTTCGATGGCCTCCTCCTCGCTGTCCACAACGATGAGAGACACCGTCGGTCCGAATGACTCGGTGGCATAGAGGTCCATGTCCTTGGTGACGCCGCCCACAATAACGGGCCGCAGGCTGTTGGCGCAAGTCTCGCTAGCCGTGGGATCACCGAATACCACATGGGCGCCCTTTGACACCGCGTCTGCCACTAGGTCTTTGTTTTTCTTCACAGCAGCAGCAGTAACAAGGTATGGCGCTGGCACATTCTTGCCGAAGAGTTTCTCAGATGCGTCGACAAGCAGCTTCTGGAATTCCTCTGCTACACCTCGCTGGACTACTATGCGCTCCGTTGACATGCAGATTTGGCCAGTCTACCTCCCAGAGTCAGCCTTCAACCGAACTTTGCCAGATGACGTTCATCTTTTGCAACCACTTACATGCATAAACGAACCGAGCGCGCAGCCCATTGCCGCTTTTTCTAGGTTGGCGTCATCCAAGACAATGGCGGAGGCTTTGCCACCCAGCTCAAGCAGTACTGGCTTGATGTATTTCCCAGCGGTGGAAGCGATGATGGACCCAACGATGGTGCTCCCCGTGAAGCTGATCTTGCGCACGTCGGGATGTGCGATAAGTGCATTGGTGACCGCAGCCGCGTCTGATGACCTATGGTATAACACATTCAAACACCCCGCAGGAAGACCAGCTTCCCGGAAAATATCGCCCAGCACCCAAAAACATCTTGGAGACAACTCGGAGCCTTTCAGAATCGCTGTGTTACCGGCGGCCAACGGAAGAGCAATAGCGCGAGTTCCGAGAATATAAGGAGCGTTCCTAGGCACGAGGAATAACTCTGTTAGCCATGGCATGGGAAGCTTAGCAGAGGAAGATATACCACGGCGCAATGCCCAGAACAACGCCATATGGTTGCTTCACGACCATGGCGGACTCGCCTTCGTGAGCGATAGTGGGTACTTTGCCCTCAACAGTGGGAATCATTGCTGCAAAGTTCCTCAAAAAGTCAACGCCCAACTGGAACGTCTTCTCTGTGAACATCCTCCCCGCGCCAGTTTCCTCCATTTGATACCGAATCAACTCTTCTTTTCGTGAGGCCATGACGTCCGCAGCCTTGGTCAAAATCGCCCTGCGCTCGTACGGGCTGGTCTTGCTCCAGCTGGGGAAAGCAGCTCTTGCAGTTGCCACCGCGCGGTTGGCATCGTCTACAGATGCACCGGCGCAACGGTCCAGCAGTTCTCCCGTTGCAGGGTTATGGACTTCGAAGGTTGTGTCGGTAACCACCGATTCGTTGTTGATGATCAGCGGAATCACCGCCTTATCGCCATTATTGTTGATGCCCATTTCTTCGAGGGAACTAAAGGTGCGGGGTTTGAATTTATATTTTTTTGGGTCTCAGGAACGCAGGGTGACGGAGGTTGAGGAGGGCAGATGCGCATCGAGCTTCTTCGGCGGAAAGCTTCTCAAATAAGGAGGCCAGAACCAAGGGGACGGAGCGGTACAAACTTCGACTAGCTAAGACCGCCGTTGCTGCAAACTACCATTTTTCGATGCCGCACTGCAGCCACCAAAGTGAGGGGAAACAATTTCGGTCCGCATTCGGGTACGTGGGGCCGGCAGCCCTTTGGATGAAGATGGCTGCGAGAACGTCCATTATTGGAGGGCTGCTTCTCTTCCCCGGCGATTCCAGGGAATGTTCAGATCTCAAGTGAGTTCGGCTCTTGCACGGGGAGAGTAAAAGCCGACACACGGTGCTGTTGGCTCAAGATCGCTCCTCATCCTTCCTCATGAGGCGAATGATGTGGACGCAGGTGGGTTCCAAACAGTCCTTCTCACTTCAATGGTCTTCCTTGTTGCCGGGAGTTAAGTCCGTAAATCCGAAGCCAGAGGAGGGATGCTGGGAAGATGCGGAAGACCTCGTCTCTGACCACATCTTTCCCGAGTCACAAAGCGATTCTTACCGTCTGACATGACAATAAACTGACGCGGGGGGAGCCTTGCTTAAAGATAAAGGGTTCTGACAGTGCAAACCTGGTGGGGTGCTGCGGCTTTATGCTGTCCAATTAGCACCGCGCTTAAATAGTACTGCCAACGCCTATTTCTGCCTCAGGAATCAATTTCTGGAGACATCAGAAGTCAATCTCGAATCTGGTTGACCAGTTTCAATGATCGCCAATAATTGTGGTACGATATGATGGGATCTCATCCGAATATGGCTGTTGTGCGACCAATACAAGGTTGTAGTGCCTTGCATCCTGCAGGTCCCAATGTGAGTAAAGAATATGCCAGGAACTGGCACTACTACACCCAAGGTTTGATCAACAATATTGGAGTTCATATTCGAGGCAGAATCTATTAAAGGAGCTGTGCAAGCATAATTAGTACATGCTGACTTTGGACCAGAATCAAAACTCTAATTCAACACCGTCTAATGCTATTTAGGGTTATCACAGGCAATGGCCGCCATCGTTTTATTATATATCCTCCCGAACGCCTGTCATGCTTTCGTGTACCAGTCTACCGCTTTTACATCTTCCTTGTCTGCTGCAGGAGCGCTCTCGATGCTATTTCCCAGCCCAGATCCTAGTCTGCGTAACCGGCTTCGCAAAGTCCGCGAAAGGACACGCAGAAGTCGTCGAGGGCGTTACCGAAGGCGCGATCGAGGGAGCCATCCCGCTTCGAATACTGGCACGGTCATCCTCGCCCGAGCTGCGAGATGAAGAGCTGCTGCTGTCGCCGAGGATCTTCTTGCCGTCCACATACCCCTCTTTGCTTTCGTCGTCGAGGTAATTGGACATCTCGTCGGCGAACTCCTCGCCGTCACGAATGCGCCACCGGGCAATGAGGTCGTTTTGGATCCAGATAATCTTGCTGATAGCTCGAATGATGGCGGTCTTGCGGCGGATGGATAGAGTAGGATGCGAGAGCAGAGCCTCGGTGAAAAGATCCTGGATATACCCGAGACATACGCCCATGTGGATATATTCAATGTTGAGCGTATACAGACGTTCCTGAGCCGTGTGCATGATTCTACACCCGTTAGCCTCACAACCCTCTTTATCATCAAGAAGAGTGGATTGCAGGTAGGCACTCACCCAACCTTATTCAGATACCGCCAGAAATCCATTTGTGTCGGGTCATTGATGAGCTTCGTCAGATACCAGCGCAGGAACATCTTGCGCCGCATGATCTGCGGGCTTTCCTCGGTGTAGAACTCCTCAATCGGCGCACTCGACGCCGTGTCTCTGGTGTGGAATGATCGCGCGGTGATGTCATATTCGAGCAGTTTGCGGTACACGAGGTTGACGACGGCGGGGATTAGGGTCTTGATGTATTTTGCTCCGGATTGCAGGGCTTCGACGTCGCCTGTTTAGTAAAAAGCCTGTTAGCCTTCTTCTTCAGAGGTAAAGCCAGATTAGTCGGCAACGTACTGGAATTGAAGTCGAGGAAATCTTTGAGGTAGTTGATGCGGGCCTCGAGGCGGGTGTATAGTGCCTTGCGGTCGATGGGCTTGACCTCGCGGCCGTCAAGTTTGAAGTTCGCCTTCCTTGGCCTGTCGAGTGGTGATGTTGTTGTGGCCGGTTTAAAATACTGCTCTGACGACATTGGAGGAGATGTAGGTTTAGATGTTGGTGTGGGGATGCGTGTGTTGGGTAGGTTCAAGAAATGGACCGTCTTGTCCTGTGACATCAAGTATAAATTATTGGAGATGAAGAAGAGGACTAGGGAGGATTAGACTTGAATGAGGGTTGGAAAGCGCAGCACAGGGTAGAATATGATATTAATAACGAGACCCCAGACAGAGCGAGGGAGTCATACGGTTTTATATAGGAGTATACCGCAGCCCAACACAAGCGATTAATAGTCACACCTTGTTCAAGCAGTTCTCTCCGACCCGGGGACCTCCACGGAAGCGACAAAAAGAATCTATGATGACATTTGCATGAGGATAAGCCATGCACTGTTTCAGATTAGTCCAGAGGATCCCAGCCTATCACGGCGTGTGGGAAGGAAAACGTCGTTGCCGATTCCGACGCGGTAGTGGTCTGATATACAATAGATGAAATCACACGTGCCGACGTAGGTCTGGCTCGGTCTATAATCCGGATAGTATGCAGTTGGCGAGACTAGGGTGCTTTTTTGACTTTCTTCACGACACTTCTGGAAGCTATCCCATGACCTTGCCAAAGGCACGGAGATATGACGAGCCAAGAGTGATATACTCGAGATTCAGGAAAATCGTGCACTCTGGATTGAAAGAGAATGTTCATTTCGCATGCAGGAGTCTGTAGCACTGGGCAAATTGCATAGCCCTTGGTTTGTTGGGAAGGCGGCCACCCAGGAAGGCCTTCAGGTTTTCCTGACGAAACAAAAAAATAACACCACTAAAACTAATTGCATATTCTGTTGCCGTTTGAGGATCCGATGAGCAGAGATCGCGTCCTTGACTCATCATTTTGAGCCGATTCATCGCGTGATGGATCGGAGGAACAGCTGTTCTTGAGTGGCTTGTTGGCGGAGATTATGGGGTCTGATATGGCATGATGTCCTGAGCGCGGTCCGGTTTGTCCCTACGTGCGGAAATTCGTAATCGAACTCTGTTTTCGTAGCGAACAAACAGTAGGTAAGCATTTGGAATAGAGCGGTCCATGACTCGATTTTTCCCTTGAATATATTCTGCTTTTAGCAGAGGTGGACTGGTGTTGACGTCTTCTCCAAGTCGAGCTGACGTCCCGAGCTCGGGGTTTAACCGAAACCTAATCGGTGGCATGGGTTCAGCCTAGTTAGTTTGAAGTAAACTGGGGCTGCCTATAGGCTACAGGGGAACCTCGCCCATTTGCATGCACCGTGCGTACGACTTTCTTGCTGATAGGCTGTTGTTGTCGCCGAAAGTTGCGTCTTCACCCTCGGCTCACTCGGTCTATTTTCGGGGTTCTCCATAGTCATTCCACCGGCGGTTTTTTGACGCTGTCAACGGTTTCTAGCATCGCTATCCACTTAGTCTCGGTATCCGTTGTCTATACTGCTATACCCTGGCCAGCAGCCAGTTCTGAGCCGAGGAGGAGATAGTCCCTGGCATCTGCAGAAGAGTTGAAGAAACTCACTTTCAATAAGAAGTTCCACTTTCTTGGGCTTCGGTCAGAGATATTCCTTGACGAAAACGTCCATTTAACCATCTCAAAGGTCTGTCGCTGAACCCTAAGCCCAAGTACAGTGCTTACCTATTTCACGATCGCGAGTGTGGAGGGAAGACCACTTGTCCTCCGGCATTCGGAACATGCCGATGAGATTGAGCTGGCACCGTGCACTGATTCCACTGACAGCCGCGGCTCCATTCGGATCATGACGGTTGGCTGTGAGGCCATACTCGGCGCTCGCATGTTCCGAGTATTAATACTAGTAGGCCCGCTCGCAGGATGACATCTCTGTCGATCTGGTTAACCCACTGATATTATGAGCCTCGGGAGCCCAAGAGGGTATAGGAATTTGCACCCACCTCCCATCGTACCGTCGTGCCCTAGAGGTACTATCTTGTCCCGAAAAGCCAACAATATGTGCCTTTGTGCACCGTTTAGTATGGACGAGCACCTGGGCGGATGATATTTGCCGCTCTAACCGGAGCGGAAGCTTCTAACGGCAAAAGATCCATCTGGTCTCGATAGTCAACTCTTTTCCCTAACTTCTGCTGCCGAGGACTCGAGCGTAGTCTAAGGCAAACCGATATCAGACAATGTTCTCACCAGCGTGAACGCGAGTACTTGCGTTTCGAATAGTGTCAGACTACCTCTCATAGCTGCAAACCACCTGCAAGAAATCACCCCAGTCAAGCTGCTTCTGGAAGATCCAAACCCCGTACTGAGTAGAGCACTCGATGAACGGAGAGCGCAAGGGGTGGTACGTCACATGACATTCGAATGGAGGCCCATTTTGCACACTGCGGGGGATGATCTCGAGTCATAGCCATCCATCCAGACGGAGAGCTCCACAGGTTCGAAGGCTTGAACGTGGTAAGCTCGAGAGCCGGTCATTTGTTGGTGTTAAGTGCCATCACGTGGTGTCCGTCGCCGGATTCGTCCATCCGCAACCTTTACTGATCCGGGGGAAGTTTTCTTCCACTTCTTTGTCCTGCCCTTTGTGGGGATGGAAGGCTTCAGCCCTGGTCCTCCGGATGCGGAGGCTGCACTGGGGAATTTCTTGGTGCGACTTCATGATGACTCGACAAGAACTTTGTCGCAATCGTCTGTGGCAACAATGGCTCCAAGACGAAACTAAGTTTTGCCTGAAGCCAATTCCCTCATTCTGACTCGCTCGAAACTTGAGAACGGCTGCAGAAACTTGAACCATGTCCGGCGAACTTTGAAAATCCTCATCATGCACAGCTGAGCGGCGTCGCTCCTACCTGTTTGACTTGATGAACCCGCCGCATCCATCGCTCCTTCCCTTACTGCTTCCGTCACGAGACACCAGAGGTATTGTCAAGTAGTCGGAACCGGTAGCATTGTTTATTTGCGTCTCATCATCCGCAGGCTTCGCCATCAACCTATTTAACAGGGGGGTCGGCCGTTCCGCAGATGCACTTTTGTCGTCTGACATTTCTATCATAGTCCCAACCTCTCAAAACCATTCTATATCTTGCGCGCCTTCGGAATGTTCTCTCGCCTTTCGAAGAAGGCTATTCTGGCCCTCTCATTGTTGTCAGTTGGTACTTCAGCTGCCCGAGTGTTAGTTGCATCTTACCATTACGGAGATCTCGCTGATTGATTAATAGCCGTTTACAATCTCGTCAACTACCAAATGATGGCATAGTCCGTGGTGTAAATCTCGGTGGCTGGTTTGTTCTTGAGCCGTGGATAACACCGTCCTTGTTTGACGAAGCAGGAGATGGTGCTGTCGACGAGTATACCTTAACCGAAATCCTGGGCAAGGGTGAGGCCGCAGCTAGATTATCCAAGCATTGGAATTCTTTCATAACCCTCGGTGACTTTGCGCAAATCGCTCAAGCCGGCCTGACTCACGTCCGCATTCCCATCGGTTATTGGGCAGTCGCACCAATTGAAGGAGAACCCTACGTCGACGGGCAGTTGGAGTACCTCGACCAAGCTGTTTCTTGGGCAGCTGCCAACAATCTTGAGGTCATTGTTGACCTACACGGCGGTATGTTCCCAGAAACTCCCGCTAGCAGTGTATCGTATTGCATTGGCTAACAACCTGAGCAGCACCTGGCTCGCAGAACGGATTCGACAATAGCGGACGCAGGGGACCTATTCAATGGCAGAGTGGGGATACCGTATATCAGACCATCCGTGCCTTTGAGGTTCTTGCTGAACGATATCTTCGCGATGGTTCTGTAGTTACAGCTATCGAAGCACTCAATGAGCCTCATGTTCCTGCTGGTGTCAGTACGGATGGGCTGAGGGAATATTACAACAATGCCCTTGCGGCAGTTCGCAAAAACAGTTCTGATGTGACCTTGGTCATTCATGACGGGTTCCTGCAAACGGAAAGCTGGAACGGGTTTCTGACCGGCCAAGGGGTCGTCATGGATACGCATCACTACGAAGTTTTCGAGAACAGGCAGCTTGCGATGAATATCGATGAGCACGTCAACAGCGCATGCCAGTTCGGGTCGCAACATCTTCTGGCTGTGGATAAGCCAGTCATTGTGGGCGAATGGACAGGTGCTTTGACTGACTGCACCAAGTACCTCAACGGTAAGGGAGTTGGGGTCCGCTATGAAGGAACCCTAGCTTCAGCAGCATTACTTGGCGCCTGTGGAAGCAAAAGCGTCGGCAGTGTGGCTGGACTGAGCGCGGAGGAGATTGTGAACACCCGTCGTTTCATCGAAGCTCAGTTGGACGCATACGAACTGAAAAACGGCTGGGTTTTCTGGACCTGGAAGACTGAGGGAGCTCCTGGCTGGGACATGCAGGATCTTATTGCGAACGGGGTCTTCCCACAGCCCCTGACAGACCGCAAATACCCCAACCAGTGTGGATTCTCTGCATGATCAACTCTATACTTGTTATCAGCTTTGTTTTTCCTTTGTGACGCGGGTTTTATTGCCCTTATCGGTGTTGTCTCGGTTGCCTTGAAACGATCTAATAAACATTCGTGATTCACATTTGGTCATCTATTGGGGTATTTAGACTATGTGGGAAGAAATAACAAGACCCAATTAATGCAGTTGTGTCGGAAATTGACCGGTTTGACGTTACCAATATACTCCGGTAGATCGGATATCATTCGAAGGATCTGGTCAGATCAATCGAAGAGCGGCAAAAGCGGCAACCACGTCGCGATCAACATTGAGCAGCCAATCCTCCTGGAATCGCTGCTCGCCACCGCAGCCGACAATCAGCGAGTGCAACCGCTCGCGAACGAATGACCGGATGTTCAGCTTGTGAACGACGTCCGTAGAGTCCCACTCGCGTTTGCGCGTGTTCTCGGGAGGTTCAGTCTCGTCGAATTTCCCTGTTCCAGCCTCGTTCCAATAGATCAGGTAGTCGCCGCCACTTGGGTCGCTGGGATCGCCTTCTGTTGTGCCCTCCGCTAGCTCGGTGATTATATCGGTCCAGACGTTGAGGTAGGATTGTAGATGGCTGAGGAGATATGTGGGTGGTTGGGTGTTGGGACCGTTCAGGGTGAGGAGCTGTGTGAGAGCGAGGGCGTGGAGTTTCTTTTGTTTTGCGGTACCGATGTTGTCATAGTGGGCAAACCATTCAGTTAGGAGCCAGGTGAGGAGGTCTTCTTGTGGGTCATTGTTGTTATTACGGGAGATGGAGGATTCTCCGGCAGCGGCGGCAATACCGGAGACGAAAAGCTTTGGGTGTGCGAGGGCAAGACGGGCCAGGACGGAGAAGTAGTCTGTCTCGACACCACCGTATACATGTGTCTGTTTCTTGTTAGGGCCTGTAGTCTGGCTTGCTTCGTAGGCGGAGTGGAGGCCTTCGAGTACAGCTGCGAGGATGGAACTGTCCAACAGGGAGCGGATTATGACGCTATATGTGTTTTCGCTGCCACCATCTACGGCGTCGGCGCCGCGGATCATCAGTTCAACCAGGCGGAGAACAGCACCTCCACGCTGGCGGGTAGTAGCCTGTAGAAGCACTTGAAGGGAGGCGAGCAGAGGGAGACGATTGCGGTCGCTGAGGACTTCCTGGGGCGCTAAGAGAATGTATGATTCTACAATTTGCAACGCCATCCCGACGCTATCATATGCGGCCTCGAGTATATGGAACAAGGAGGGTATTAAGGAGAGGATTTCAGGAGATGCGGGAGCGGGTGTTTGCAAGAGTATGGCGCTCCAGAGATCTAACGCCTCGTCCAGAAGATAGAGTATATTTTCCTTCGCGATATTAGTGCCTGTTCATACCATCAAGGTCCAGTTTATGCTTACCGAGCCGGGTTCAACTGAACTCTGAATCAGTGGCAGAATCAGGGAATGGTACTTTGTTGATTCTTCTTTGAGCGAATAAATCAGCGACGACAGTAGGGTGAGAATAGCCTGCTTCATCAAGTTCTCATCTCCAGCTTGCTCCCACAAAGGTGGCAGCAACGCTAGAATCTGATCGGAGTAGGGAGCAATCTAGATGTCATTAGAAACAGTGCGAGACAGTAGTGAGGAATGGGGATGGTTAACTCACATGATCCTCCATCCTTGTCACAGCCATCCGTAAAGTATCTAGCAGGCCCAACTGAGTCTCGGAAGTGTCGACTTCATGCATCAAAGATATCAGGTTCTGGAAAATCGAGAGCGCGTAAGGCTTGAAGCCATCGGGAGTAAATTCAAAGACTGAAAGCACCGGCTTAAGCTGTCTTCCGGCAGTGATACGGACAACCAGGTCATTTGACGGGTCCTGACTATTCAATAGATGCTGGAAGATTTGGTAGACGAAGTCAGGGTTCAGGTCGCCCGACTTGACGGGCAACCACTGGCCCAGCAAAATGGCGATCCTTCTCCTCAGGACATTATATCCGGGCTCTTGAATCTGGACTTCGGGGACAAGCGTTGACTGGAGGAAAGCACCAAAATCAAGATCTTTCTCAAGGCAGCCTGCAGCGAGGCCAACGGCGGAGTAAAGAGAGTCCTTCAAGAGGACATCGCGTTTATCTGGGGCTTCATGAAGAGCATAGCGATCAGTATGACTTCCGCAGTCAGAATGAAGAGAAGAAACTCACTTGCAAAAGAGTAAAAGACGTTCAGCAGGCGGGGGACCAAAAGGTCTTTGAAATGCGTAACCAGGTCAAGGAAAAGCTTCTCTGAGCAAGCACGTATCGAGAATTCCCAGGCCTCCCCGATTTCCTCTTCTTTCCGCTCCCATTCCTCAGGCTCTTCCTCCCATTTCTGGAAGTCGCCCTTTTTGAGGCGGAAGAATTGCGTGACAAGCAGCTCCATCACATGGACAACAAAGTCATGCGTGAACAATTGTGACTTGACGAGTTCAACAGCTTGCTTCTTTTCTTCTTTGTCCTGAGGGGTTTGATATTTGAATGTTTGGGCTGGATAGAACGCTATCCTGACGCAGGCCCTTATGAGGAGAAGGGCTCTGAGCCCTGCCTTTTCCATAAAGGTCTCGCCTTCCGAATCTGAGTCGGCGCCAAGCTCGCTATAGTTTTCACCGAGTTTGACCATTAACGTCCAATATGATTGAACTAATGGTATGGAATCCGGAAGTAGCGCGAAGGAGGCTGCACGGTCTCTAGCCATCTCTACATGCAGCTTCGACAGCTGCAACAGGTGCTTGCCAACAAACGTTTGCACCTCCTGAGGGATTGGTGTAGAGCCACTTATAAGCATGAATAACCGACTAAACTGGGTGTGGGTCAAAAGCCAAAACTCGCGAACGTCGTTAGTCCTGTTGGGGTGCTCAAAACCAGCAATAACTAGGCGTCGGAGAACCTTGAGGGAAATAAGGCTTTGCTCAATTGTTGCTGGCAGCTCCGCGGCACCGTAATTGCCCTGTTCTACTAGAGCGGCCCATGTGTTCATTTTGTCCACGTATATGCTTCCGAGGACATGAAGTATCTCCGGGGATATAGACTGGAGACTCTCGCGCGTCCGAAGCATTCGCGCTTTCGATAGCTCCTTGATAATCTGCAGAAGGATGTTGAGGGTTCGCGGTAATTGCAGGGGGTTCGCGCCGGGCTGTGTTGATGAGCGAAGAAGGGCGATGACTGAGGAGATTGCATCCGGCCTTTGCCAATGTGTTAGCATCAAGCCACTGATTACGACAAATTGTGGCTACTCACCATTCGACGGGATATTCGTAGCGCATGATTTTCGCAAGCGCCAAAGCATTTTGGGTAGCCAGTTGAGGGGCCGGCTCAACAACACCAGCTTGTAGAGCCCTCGTTTTGATATAGTCCTTCTCCGGTTTCTTGATTGCACTTTTGAAGTCGTCAGCCAACTTTTTCGACCGATTAGCACGAACAAGCCATTGCGTACGTACTTTGGGGCTGTCTTCCGCCAGAATCTATCAATTCCGTTCTTTATTTGGATAATCGCGAGAGTCCGAACGTTAAGGGGAACCGAATGGTCTAAAAAGACATCCTTCAAGGTAGTTAGTCTTCCAAGCCTCAGCTGAACAATGGCAAAGACACGCCTAGAATAAAGTCCGATCGAGTCCGTACCTGAACAAATGTATAGTACTTTTCCTGCTTCTCCCAGTTCTGAAGCTGCTGGGTTGCAGTTTGAATTTGCTGCGGCACGGAGCTAGCAGCCTGGATCAGGGTATGGAGGACATTTTGCGGCGTGAGGGGGTTGGACTCTCCGACCAACTCAATGACCTGAGCCATAGCGGAGAGATTCCGGAGGCCGACAGGAGTCACGGCTGGATGCTAACAGTGAGAGATTGATCTCGGGAGATGGAGCTAGAACTTGACGTAAACAAAAGGAATGATGTCCGCAGCTCAGTGAGCCATAGAAACGCGGGAGGAGAAATACAGACCGCCCTGTTTAGTAGCTAAGCTCTTGTTCTTCATTGCTCCTATGCAACTTCTTTATGCCCGGCTTCCCCACCTCTGCGGGATAGCGCGGAACATTGTTGTTCCAGATCCGGACTGCCCTAGGTTTTGACCCTCAGCGCTATACCTATTACGCTCCATTGGTTAGGGCTGGTTGACTCTCTGAAGTATATCTGTAAAAAGCAACAGCTATAATACAAAGTGACATGGTCTACCTACTATGGAATGTTAATAGTGTAAGCATAGAGCTTACCTTAGGGGGTATAAAGAGTATACCAGACTCCAGAGACTTTAGCGTCATTAGAGCAAGGTGGCCGAGTAGTCTAAGGCACGTTGTAGTAATGTGACAATAAAGCATTTCTTTAGTTTTTCACATGGATCTCAATATAAGTAAGCGGCATCAGGCAGAGCCCTCCTGTTTACTCTGGTGGTAAAGCTCTTGCCAGCTTGGGCCAGTCGAGAGAGTCGAGGTCCTGCAGGGGAGGGCTTGAAATGCCGATTCATTGACGCACAGTTATTCACATTGATTATAGGCACTACTAGTATACTTCAAGGACTAAAGAGGAGGGAAAAGCTCAATAATAGGGAAGGGCCCGCAAGTCAGCCTTGGCCAGGTAGCTATCACGGACTGTTGGTGAGGGCTTAGGGGTCCTGAAACATATCATTAAGGATCAGTTGAAACACAGTATTATGCGGTACGTAAGCCCAAGTAAAAGATGTACCACGGCTACCCGGCGTTTCGCTGAGTCATATTTCCAGCCCTCATCAGACGGCAAATCATTCAGCTTGATCAACCCCTACACAAGACAGTTGTTGAAGGTACAAGGACAGATCCTACGTGGCCTGTAACAGGATAATGAGGAAGGTTCTAAACAGTATCTCAGGCAAGCGAAGAAGGCATGAACAAAACTTTGGCCGCAGCAAAAGCAGCCTTACCAGCATGGAGGAACCCCTCGAGCCAGAGACATCTCACGGTCCCCAGCCCTAACGTTGCCAGGGATATGCCATATGGCGGGTAGAAAATGAGCGATATTGGGATACATGTATAGTGTGGACAATACTTGGAGGAGAAGACCATTTTGATAAAGATGGTCCCATGGGCACACTGATATCAATATGTAGAATGGTGGATCACGAAATCTCCCCTATAAAGATTGGGTTGAATATTTCTTTGTCATTTACCTATATATCGAGCAGCGAGATAACGCCGGGCAAAATGGGCATGGCAGTGGAGATCACGCATAGGAGTGCGAAGGACCTCGGAGCTAAGACAACACGAGCATTATAAGAAACTGCGTTCGAAAGAGGGGCTTCACTGATAGGAGGTCTACTTGCCATGACACCCACATTGTAGCCGCTCTTAGTATCGTAAGGGAAGGGGCTTGTATAGTTATAGCTTGATTCAGTTCCAGCATAAGTCCTCTTGACGATATCAAGGACTCCATGACCAGCAGAGCATTTAGCGTCGGTGACGGGATTCGGCCAAATTGGCGAGAATTTAGACAACTGCCCATTTGAAAGAGGCCCAGGGTATGTCTGGTTGAGCGTAAGATGGGTTGTGTTCACATTTGAGTTGACATAGCCAGTTTTATTGGCAACAATCTCAAGGATATTGGCTCCACAATCCCAGCGACCGAGGGACGGGAGACCCCAATTTGCAGAAACACTGGCGATGACAGAGTAATGGGTATAGAATGTATCATCTTGGGTACCCCGTAGGTGATCTGAAACAGCCCCTCCTAAAAGGATGCTGAATATTCTATTGGTCTTCCTGTAAGTTTTGTCCTCGTCGAAAGTAATGAGGACTAGTGTGTCATTCATAAAGTAGTCGTTTGTGAGCAACGGGGAAATCCAACCGCGCAGCCACTTAGCAGCGAACGTGATATTGGTGTCGTGAGCATCGTTTGTCATGTTCGGAGTGAAAAAAGCCCACTGTGGAAGCTTCCTGTTCGTCAGATCATTCTCGAAGTGTGTAAAGTTTTTGATCTGGCGCAAGCGCATGCTGTTTTCGGTAATTGAGTCATACAGGATGAGTGGGTTGTGCTTCCGAACGTAGTCATCGGCGTACGTCTCTTGGTTCGAATAGTTGAACCCTTGGAAGCCCGGGTAAGGCAAGTGTTCCTGGTACTCGCCCCAGGAGATATACTTAGTATCCAGCAGATCGACTATAGTTGATACATTGGCTGGAACCCGTTGGAAGCCATCGTTGTCCATGCCAAAAGTGTCGCCTCCAGCCGCAGCACAATAGTTCGGTTCAGACGGGTGGGTGACAGCAAATAAATTTGTCCTGCGCAGGTCAGATACCAAGATATTGTTAACCAATTAGCGCACAACTCACAAAGCGATCCCTTGTGACGCTAGCCATTGTAAGTTGTTATCTGCTGCTGCATCCTCGAAGTCCTGTTGGGAGTACTCTTAGTCGGAGAGCAAACTGTCGCTAACAGGAAGAGACGTACAATATTCTCAAACCAGACCTGGAAAAAGCGATTGAAAGCGAGACCCTCGACGTGCGATACAGGGGAGTAAGGCTCAGTCGTAGCAGCACTGTTAGCTATATCCGAGAGTGATATTTGAGCATCGGGTGTTGTCTGAGCGGCGGCGAAGGCGATAATCCCAAGCCAAATGGTAATAGAAGACTTCATTCTGACTTTTTGACTCTGCACCGTGAAGAGGCACCAAGAGATGTTCGCGGGTCTGATTGCGAAATCAGCCAGGGCGTCGGTCGCTGAAGACAAGCTGCAAGGGGTACTCTGGGAGCCGACTCGATCTATCTAGCACGCACCAGTCTCGAAGTACCCAGTAGACCAAAGACTGCATTCCTTGTATCTGCTGTTTTCGATCAAGCCGTAACCCCTCCTGGCTAATTATTCGAGTCGTGAGATGAGGGGGCCATTGCGACTGGAAGGGTCGATGATCAGCGTGCCACACGGATGATTTGCGGGTTGAGAGATGACCAGAAACCAAGCCGCCAGCTTGGGCAAAGCTTGTCCAATTCTCAAAGTGACTGCTGCACGTGCCCACATAACTGGACCAGTGTTTCTAACAAACCCTGGGGGTTGCGGGGGGTCTGGAATCCCAATCTGGTTTTGGCGGTTCGGAGAAATTGTCCTCCTTCGGCGACGGAGTATATCCAAGTACTACTTAGTAGCCTTGGAGAATGGTAGGCAAACCGTAAGTAATCATGATTGATATGATGATGAGTAACATGCAAGTGAAAGATACAGGGAAACGTTTGTTCCTTGCGTCTTTTCTTGGCCTCCGGACAGTTGGAATCATGTCAAGCAAAGAAGGCAAATAAGCTATTGTCAGAGAGCATTTCTTCAGAGTAAGCAGGAGCAGTGCGGACTGATCAATAATATTTGTCGGCTTAATCGGAAAAGCTTCCAAGCTCATATCGATACGCTCTTAAAGCGCTGAAAATATCCTTGCTGTTCTTGATTTCGTTGTATAAATGGTGGCATAAAAATGCTTGTGCACATTCTTACAAAGCAGCACAAGTCACGTTGAGATGATGAACCTCGGCTGTTTGCGGTCCAATCTGGGGAACCGGCCGGCGCTCCAGCGGCTGGCCCATAACACGGTCTAACATCGTCTTCAAGTTGCCAGCACTTTCATACCATCGCATGATGATCCGACGATGAGCTCGACGAACTTTGCTGCTGCCCAAGAGCGCGTTTTAGAGCGCCGTCGACGGCGCGAGGCCGAAGCCCAACAACGGCTTGCACAGCAACAACGGACCTCTGTTATCAACCATCCGGCCCTGAAACGACTTCCCTATCCTTTGAGTACTCTACCCCAATCAGGCCTCTCGTTATGGAATGCAATAAGCGGCCGTGAAGGCATAAGGCCTGCCTTTCGCGTTGGCCAGGTTGATGCGGAATTGTTGGATGAGGAGTTACTGGGTCTGCTGAAGGGGCAGGTTGGGGATGCCTTGAAGTATTTCGGGGTACGTGCTGTCCTGTTGATCCACCCACAGGCAATCGAATGCTAATCTTCTGAGTGCTTTAGCCTCATTTGCGCGAAGACTGGTCACATGAAGTTCAGCTCCTTCTCCGTGCAATTCTTTTCAAGCTCTCAATATGGGACCATGATGCTTCCTACGGCGCGGCGCTCCAAAGCCTGAAATACATCGACAGTCGCAGCAAAGGACCGGTACATTCTACACCAACGAAGGTACAAAAATCGCTATATGGCCTTTTAACTGTGGGTGGTCGCTACGCCTGGGACAAATGGGAAGACTGGCTCGTTGCTCGGGAAGGTGGATATGAGGAGGTGAGTGGCAATCTAAGCCGGTTATCCCAGCCCTATGTACTGACTTATGTAGCCATCCCAAGAAGTCCGATCACTTTCTCGACTGAGAAACTTCCTCTCTACGACACACTCCATTGCAGCCTTTATCTCCTTTCTCGTCTTCCTTGTAAACGGCCGTTATCGAACATTGGTCGACCGTCTCCTCCGCATGCGCCTCACCCCTCCCTCTGCGCAAGCAAGCCGTGAAGTGTCCTTCGAATACCTAAACCGCCAACTGGTCTGGCACGCATTCACAGAATTTCTCCTCTTCCTCCTCCCTCTGGTCGGGATCAGTCGCTGGCGCCGATGGGTATCACGGGCATGGCGTAAAGCAGCATCCGCGCTCAGGTCCAGCGCCAGCACAGAAGACGACTACCAGACGGTAAAGCAGGGAGAACTCGCATTCTTACCGGAGCGCACATGTGCAATCTGCTACAAAGATACCAATGAGAACGCGGCAACAGAAGGCGAGGTCATGGCTTCGTCAGGTGGAATCATTGGATCTGCGCAGACGGATATCACGAACCCGTACGAGACGATACCATGCGGCTGTGTATATTGCTTCGTTTGTATAGTTCAGAAACTTGAGGGTGAAGAAGGTGAAGGCTGGGTCTGCCTGCGCTGCGGCGAGATTGTGAAAAAATGCAAGCCTTGGAATGGAGATGTACTCGAGGAGACTCCGCGACAGTCCACATCGGGTAAAATCGTTGGGTTTGCAATGGATGACGCTATCAGCGTCAGCTCAGAACCGACATACGAGAATACCGTGGACGAGAGATGATTAGCAATCAAAGCGAAAGCTGTACGGGATCAAGCTGGAGAGCAGAACACTTCTTATAATGACTGTCTTCGTTTGCCGGATGACGATGTATATATTCTACTAGAACTATTATCTACCCAGGTTCCCATCTCGACACGGTCGAGTGATCGACCGAGGCTGTTGCTCCTTCCTTTTCTGCAACGATAACAAAGCTCCTCAGACAGTCACACTTTTCTTGAAATTTTGATGGAGGAACTCTGTGCAGGGACGTGCGAGAACTGGAAAGCGCATTTCTCTGCCCGAGGACCTTCTAGGAAGGTGCGAGTAGGGAAGGTGCAATGGTCGCGGCGATGGTCGCGCCTTCCACACCTTGCAAGTATGCCAAACAAGCTTTGAATCATGAAAAGGAAAGCGCGGACATGGATGGTGGTCTGCCGCCCAACCAGTCAAACAGCGAGGTAATTTGCTTACTCCATAGCGCAGTTTCCCCGCAACGGACTCCTCGCCGACTACCGGTGGGAGCTCGCCGCATCTCCGATCAGTGGAGGGGCTGGAGGGGCTCGTCCAATGTGGATCGCACACATTTGCTGAGCTTCGTACCTCAAGGTGCGCAAAAGCTTTCCCTATATAAACAAGGCCGATACCTCCGAGGTCAATTGATGCTCGGAAGCTTCTTCTGATCATACTGTACCCCGCCACTATGGATGCCTCTCTTCCCACGAATCTTCCTCCGCAGGAGGAGGCAAAGTACATTGAGTTTCCTTCTCTTCCGGCAGATGCAAAGCACGCCGATGGTACTCCTGCGCTGAATCGGTATTCTACGTATATTACCCGGGGCCATGACTTCCCTGGGGCAAAGGTTCGTCGTTATCCTGACTGTCTTGTGCTATATTCCTATCGTTCTTGCAGCTAATTGGTATGCTTCAATAGGCCATGCTCTACGCCGCCGGCGTTCCTGACAAGGAAGCTATGGCAAAGAGTCCGCATGTCGGTATCGCCTCTGTATGGTGGGAAGGAAACCCTTGCAATATGCATCTCTTGGATCTCGCCAAAACTGCGAAGAAGGCGATTTCAGACCAGGGCATGATTGGGTGGCAGTACAACACCATTGGGGTTTCAGACGCTATTTCCATGGGTAGTGAAGGTATGCCCTCTCCAACTTGTATCTATATGGTTATATCAGGCAGAGATCAGAATCTCACTCATGCACAGGTATGCGATTTTCACTCCAATCGCGTGAGATTATCGCCGATAGCGTCGAGACCGTGACTTGCGCTCAATATCATGACGCCTGTATTGCTATTCCGGGCTGTGATAAGAACATGCCGGGTGTGGTTATGGGCATGGCCAGACATAACCGTCCTTCCCTCATGATCTACGGCGGAACGATACAGAAGGGTTATTCTGACCTGCTCCGAAAGCATGTCAGCGTCTCAACTTGCTTCGAAGCCGCTGGGGCGTACGCATATGATACCTTGCGCCAGCCAAACGACGGAGGAGACACTAGCAAGACCAAGGATGAAATCATGGACGATCTTGAGAAGCACGCCTGCCCGAGTGCAGGTGCATGTGGTGGCATGTTCACCGCGAATACCATGGCGACTGCTATCGAGTCTATGGGTCTATCCCTGCCTGGATCATCATCAACACCTGCTTCGTCGCCGTCAAAGATGCGGGAGTGTGTCAAGGCAGCTGAGGCAATCAAAACCTGTCTGGAGAAGAATATCCGCCCTCGAGACCTACTCACCAAGGAGTCGTTCGAGAACGCTCTTGTCATGACCATGGCGCTTGGAGGAAGCACCAACGGCGTTCTCCACTTCCTTGCAATGGCACGGACGGCAGGAGTAGATCTGACTTTGGATGATATCCAAAGAGTCAGCAATAAAATCCCCTTTATAGCCGACCTTTCCCCGAGTGGTCGCTACTATATGGCGGATCTGTACGAGATTGGGGGTATCCCATCCGTTCAAAAGCTGTTGATTGCAGCCGGTCTTCTCAATGGTGATATTCCTACTATTACTGGTCAAACGCTCGCCGAGAATGTGGCATCGCACCCTTCATTGCCGGATGACCAGGTTATCATCCGACCGTTGGATAACCCAATCAAGTCGACGGGTCATCTCCAGATCCTCAGAGGAAACCTTGCTCCAGGTGGCGCAGTGGCCAAGATTACTGGTAAGGAAGGAACAAGTTTCACTGGCAAGGCACGTGTCTTCGATAAGGAGTACCAACTCAACGATGCCTTGACCCAGGGCCTGATCCCTCGCGGAGAGAACTTGGTCCTTATTGTCCGCTACGAAGGACCCAAAGGAGGACCAGGAATGCCTGAGCAACTGAAAGCCAGTGCGGCTTTGATGGGTGCCAAACTCACCAATGTGGCATTGATCACTGACGGCCGGTATTCTGGCGCCAGTCATGGATTCATCGTGGGCCATGTTGTGCCTGAAGCGGCAGTGGGAGGTCCTATAGCAGTCGTCCGTGACGGAGACATGGTCACAATCAGTGCGGAAACAAACGAGCTAAGCATGAATGTCTCGGACGAGGAGATTCAACGGCGGTTGAAGGAGTGGAAGCCTCCAGCCCCCAATGTAACACGTGGTGTGCTGGCGAAGTACGCACGACTAGTAGGGGACGCATCTCACGGGGCGATGACAGATTTGTTTTGAAGAGATTTGATTGGCATAAGAAGCATTTCGGGCAGATTTACAAAATATCAGTGTTGTTCAAGTAGCAATCATGTGCTTCTTTTGCCAGCAGTCATTGGCAGGTTATATTTGGCCGGGAAAGCTGGAGAAGTTTCATGTCAACGGGGCATCACTCTCTAGCAGAGAGTGATCCAAGGTGAGATTGTTTGATCGAATACTGTGTCCTGTTGGGTTCCACGACTGTTAAGCTCTTGCCTGGCAAAAGAACGGTGAAACCAAAACAATAATCAGGCCAAAAAAAGCTCGGCAGCTATACTTGATAGCTTATCTTCACGTGGAAATTGATCGACAGCGATGACGTTATTTATTACGATTTTGTGTTTTGATTGTGTTTTGCGCCGCCGAAGTACAACAGCTGCCAGGCTTGAAAAGGGAGCTCAAATAGAATTGGCCTTTTGAGTACCCTGGACAACTGGCAGTATACAGCATAGGTAACTTGGGGAACTCAGAAAATAGTCCAAGGCAGCTGAGCAAGCCATCAATCGACTTTTTGACCTTGGCCTGACACTGAAGAGCCGATCCATGGTGGCGGCGTAACTTAACAGCGGAAGGCTGAGTCATCGGCCACGGGCAGCAGTGGTGAGCGATGACTGGGCTGCCCAACTGCGAAATCAATTTTATGACTATTTTTACGTCGCTGCTTCCTTCCTGCCTATGGATTTGAATGAGCGCAGTTCCACGATGCTGCTTTCCCGAATGTGACAGGCTCGGATCATCATCACCGCCATCGTCAGCAAGGAGTCTCTTCAAGTACAACGCCCAATTCCCGTCAAACGACTGTTACACAGGATCGGCTCATTGCCCGGACAGATCATACAAGTCACTCGTTATACTCAAAAACTACCATCTCATATCGCTCACTTTCTCTCTCAATCTTGCATAGTATGTACTGCGTGGCTTCTTATTCGCACCTTATGCATGTTTGCTAACTAGCGCGAAGCAAGCAGCACCTTCTACAACAATATCCTTACTCAATTGGCTCTCAACATTGGGAGCCTCCCACGAGGCTCATCCCAGCTACTGCCCCTTTCTTAGCTTCAGTGTGAAAGGTGGGCCTTGAAGGATCTCTCCGCAGCCATCTGGATCCAGCCGGACGGTCAACGTGTTGCGCCTCAGTCGTTCATTGGTTCGATTCGGTATAAAAGTAGGGAGGAGCTTGGCTTGGGATCTTCCTCTCTCCCTCGCATTTCGATTGTGCTGGGCGACCCGCCTTGTCGCCTCACTATTCAGCCATCTGCAAGCTTTCCTCCAAACAGCTCTCGCCATTCCGACTCGTGGAGCGTTCGATTCGCATTCCAGATAGATCAACAACACCCCTGCTTCGTTCCGCTAGGTGGCCCCTTTGAGTTTAGAAGCGGGGAACTTTGCTATCTGGGCTAGGTCACCAACTTTATATAAACGTCCAGCGCCGGGGCGAACTTAATCATGAATCCTACTAATGCTATTACGCCGAACACTCGCCGTTTGAGGCATCCCAATCCCAACGCCTTACGGGGCCTCCCGCAGCATATCCTCGCCGCTCTATCGGAGCTACTTCCTTTTATCACATCTGTCTTTTCTTTGCACACGCTTGATCCCGACCCGAGTGTGAGAAAGGGCGAAGTCATCTTCTTAGCCGGCTGCTTTATCGCAATGGTGGGCTGCGGGTTACTGTCCTCGTTCCTACAGCACAGACGCAATGGGCGAGCGACCAACAAGAAGCGATCTCGCCGCTCTCTTCACCGAGACTCTCGCAAAAATTCGGAAGGTACCGTGACCTCCTCCGAGGACGACGGTTATGAAAGCTCTGGATCGTGGCATCGTGCTTCGGAACCTCCTCGGCCTAGTCAACAGGCTCCCGACCAAGTTGATGGATCCATGGATGGTGAGTTTGTACCCTTGTATCCGCTACACGCTGCTGACGGAATACTCAGCGGATGATACCGACCCGGGTCTTCTGAAAAAACACTCTACGTACCTCTCCTACTCGACCTCTGTCGCGAAGTACCCGTCGATAAGGACGTTCTATCGCCCACATCCTCAGATGGACAAATTTCCAACCGAGCCATCGCCTATTCCTTTGCTAGTCTTTGTACACGGTCTAGGTGGGTCGCTAGCTCAGTTTAACCACCTTCTCACGAGCCTTTCCAACGTTGGCCCATGTTTTGGCATCGATTTCCCAGGCTGTGGACTGTCTTCTTTCGCACCTACATCGTGGGACGCCTACACAATCGAGGCGCTAGCAGAGTTACTTGCAACGGCGATCGATCAGCATCGCGATAAAGAAGCAGGCCAGGGAGTTGTCTTGGTTGGGCATAGTCTAGGCTGTTCTATCTCAGCTCTACTAGCATCGTCGACGTCGCCGCTCAAACACGCTTTGAAGGAGCATATCCTTAGCCTTGTCGCCGTCTGTCCTTCCGGTACACCTCCTTCCTCCAGAGAAACCTCGACGAATCGCCGTTTACTAAACATTCCCTCTTTTGTATTCGATCTCTGGCGACGTTGGGACAGACGTGGCGGTATTGATAGCAACAGTGTCATACGGTTTGTGGGTGGGGAGGCTGATGCCGACACTCGTGGTCTTCAGGTCCGATATAACAAGCAAAGCCAAACTCCGGTCTTCAGACGGATGGCCTGGGGAGCTCTTCCTCAGTACAGCGGGCCCAACGACAAACCAATTGGCGGGCTTCCAGGAGAGGGAGTTTGGGCGGGCGTGCGAACACCTGTCTTACTTGTGGCCGGTCAATCAGACACTGTGACCAAGCCAATAGAGCTACAGAAAATCCTGAAGTACCTTGGTGATGCCAGCGTGAGTGCTGCTGAAGGCACGGACGGTAGTGCCGCAATTCCTGATGCTTCCGGATTTGAAGAACAAGGTCCGAAATCCTCCGATTCGCGGGCAGACGAGGAAAAGTTCGGTGTCCAGCCACAGGAAGGCGAGAAGAAGATCACAAATGGAACTACCGGCTCGGGCAAACCCAGACGTGCAGTGAAGACTGTGATACTCCCAGCGCCGGCGTCTCATGGACTTCTGTATGATCGTGCGACGTACCGCACGCTGGCCGGCATTATCCAAGATTTCGTTGCTCAACATGCCGATCACCGCTTGAATCTTGGATGGCAACTACAATACCTAAACACTTCTGGCAAATGGGACGTGAAGAATCTGGCGAAGTGGAAGAAGGTACCACCCGTTTCTGAGCGGATCGCGAACACATTTGTGGCTCTCAAAATGTTGCGAGAAGTCGATGAGGAACACAACCCGACATTGTTCTCTCAAGCACACCGCGATGACATATACGCGGTAATTGACATCAGCCACGAGAGCCCAGTGTATAACCCGGCTTCGTTGGAGGCGGGTGGGATTCATTATCACAAGTATCCCACAGTGTCCAAGATCCCTCCCACACCGGACGAGGTTCGAGACTTTGTTGCGCTTGTGGATCGGCTGCAGAAGGAGATTACCGAGAAGATGGAAAGCAGCGGTGAGCCAAAGGGCCCACGCCCCGTGATTGGGGTGCATTGCCACTATGGATTCAACCGAACAGGCTTTCTGATTGTTAGCTATCTCATTGAGCGATGCGGGTTCGGCGTCCAGGAAGCTATCGATGAGTTTGAGAAGCGACGTCCGCCTGGCATTCGACATGGGCACTTCATTGATACCTTATTCGTGCGATACTGCGTTGGATTGAGGAGGGCACCCACACTTTGACTGGCTTTTTCATGGGCATGGCGTTGGGGCACAACTATACCTAATTGACGATTGATGATAATGCTATAGACTGTACAGTAATTGGGACGGGATTTCGGTAGCTAGGCGGATAGACTACGGGTTTAATGAGCACATGACTATTCTTGCGAAGATGTCTCGTCGCGTAGACTATTCAATCTGGTGTCAGGGTTATCCATCTCTTAGAATAATGCACTGTCTTTGTTAATTTATGTCCTGCTTAGTCATTTTCGCATAACTCGTCCGGCCTTTTCTGCCTCAGGCTGCAACAGACTTAGGGTACAGCTAATCCCGAACAGGATAAGCGAAGCGCCCACAACCAACCGAGAGGCCAGCGCCAGCTCCCGTTGTGTGCGAAGTGAATTTTCGAGGTTTGACCTGACCGACTCCCCAACGACGACGACAACCGACGACCCATCCCTCTCACCTCGCCCTTCAACTCCCCGTACACCTTCACCTCGAGGTCAAAAGTCGCCAAAATGGGTGGTGT
The DNA here is from genome assembly GCF_044049435.1 of Aspergillus pseudodeflectus. Taxonomy (NCBI): domain Eukaryota; kingdom Fungi; phylum Ascomycota; class Eurotiomycetes; order Eurotiales; family Aspergillaceae; genus Aspergillus; species Aspergillus pseudodeflectus. The sequence continues at coordinate 163,726 of NW_027263801.1, read as the reverse complement.
CACCGTTCGCGATGTGGACGTAAGTTCCAGTCACTTCATCTGTCCTTTTTGCATCTTCACCTTGGCAACGGAATGGCAATCAAGAGGGGGAAGGCAGCACGGCACAGCACAGCACAGTCGAACCGCGCAGTCGAATATTGAGCCGTGAACGAAATTCTGGATGGAATCGATATGCGTGGAGGATGGAATATGACGATTCGGGGTGGGATATCTGGTGGTTTTTTTCGGTCGGAGTGTCTCGCGATATGGAGTACGGTTCATCTGCAACTGCGACTAAAATTGCGACGACGACAAAGACGACGATGGTTTCGACTACGGATACATGTAATCGACACATGGATTGATTTTGCTGAGAGCCGCCGTTGCCATGGGACAGATTGAAAAATTGGATTAATGAGAAGGGCATGAATGAATATGTGCTAACAAGCATCTTCACTACAGGCGCAGAAGTTCATCACTGCCTACGCTGCTTTCCTGAAGCGTCAGGGCAAGCTCCCTATCCCCGGTTGGGTTGACACTGTCAAGACCTCCGCCTCCAACGAACTCCCTCCCCAGGATGCCGACTGGTACGATACACCACAGCCCAGCTGAAGATTTCATCCGGGAAGAAACCCCCCGCCTGACTCTCAATCTTAGGTACTACGTCCGCGCTGCTGCCGTTGCCCGTCACATCTACCTCCGCAAGACCGTCGGTGTTGGCCGTCTCCGCAAGGTTCACGGCTCTACCAAGAACCGTGGCTCCCGCCCCGCCCACCACGTCGACGCCTCCGGTGCCGTCGAGCGCAAGGTCCTCCAGTCCCTTGAGAAGATCGGTGTCCTCGAGCAGGATGAGGACAAGGGTGGCCGCCGCATCACCCAGTCCGGTCAGCGTGATCTTGACCGTATCGCCAAGACCACAGTTGACGAGGAGGATGAGGAGTAAATTAGTGTCGGATTCTAAACTAATGAAAAAGTCCTGACGTTTCACGTTTTTCCTCTACTTCCTACTTCTTCCTCTCCCGTTTCATCTATATCCACGAATTCATTTCGAACCCGAGGGAGAACAGGGTTGGGAAACAAAAAAAACCGAGGGCTGGTTTCTGCGACAAGGACGGGGAGAGCGAGCGGAGAGGGTGCATCTCATGCATGTTACGGATCTGAGCGGTATGAGAACTGAGTTCTAAATTTCTTATGTTTCACATTCCCATGTTCAATTGAAGGGCCAATCGAACCGCCTGCCTGTGGTGTTCTTGGATGTCTCCTGCGTACTCCGTACGTCTTGCCTTGGGCCTAGAATGAATAGACATGCGTAACGATACACCTGCTGCAGTTCTTTGTAGAGTAACGCTATGACTCCCGGAGATCCGTCTAATAAAAGTCCTGATCAAAACTATATCCGCCCTATTTCTTCCCACCCTGCGCCGTCGGATCCTGCACATATCATATTAGCTTCTCACCCTCTCCCCCTCTCTCTCTCTCCCTGTCCACGGGTGATGAGAACAAGAACAGAAGAAAGAACTCACCAAATAAACCTGATAAAATTTCATCCTCAACTCCTCCCCCTCCTTGACCCCATCAAAAACTACCCTCCCCGCCCACGGAACCTCCACCTCCCCTCCATCCCCCTGCCTAAGCACATACCTCACAATCCCATGCAGCATAACCTCATCGTCGCCGCCAAAAAACACCTTGACGGGCCTGTGCTTGCGCGACGCAACGTGCGTCCACAGCCCGAGGCGCAGCTGCCGGATCTCCTCGGTGCCGACGGCCGTCTTGGGGCCCATGTGCAGTGTTGCATCGCGGGTGAAGTAGTCGACGTAGGCGTCGTGTTGTAACTCGGTGTCGCTGGTTTGGTAGAAGGAGGAGAGGAAGGTGAGGATGCGTGAGGCGGTTGACGGGGAGAGAGTGGGGTTGGTTGTTATTTCGTATGTCATTTTTGTGGTGGGAGTTGTTGTTATTATGTGGGAATTCGGTAGAAGAGGCTCGAGAAGTGTAGGAGGCTGCTTTTGTTCAGTGGTATTGAACGAGATATATAAAATGAGATGGTGGTCGTGATCACTGATGTCAGTATGGAGCATATAAAACTATGCTGTCGGGCCGATGAGAGGGGGTCTATCCGATCTTTGTCGGATGGGGCGGATGGGGGCCATTCTTCAGCCTCTGGAATATTGAAGGCCTGAGAACGTGCTTCAAGAAGATCTGGGGTCTAATTAAGATACAGTGATCTGGGGTTTACCTTGTTGTACTAGGTAGTGGTTTGATCTAAACCTTGGAACTACGATCGGTTGTAAAGTTTCAGATCTCATACTTACCGTGGACATGTATTTGCGCCTAGCAAAAGAGCCCCTTTCGAATGTTACCATTGATCCCAAGACAATGGCGCTGCCGAGTGTGTGACTTGGTTTAGCATGTTGTCTGTTCGAGTTCAATCCGCACGAGTTGGGCTTGGTGGTATACATAGTTCCCGAAGCGTAGCGGCAAGCCAGGACCGACCGATATGAGATTGGACCATTGAAAGAATTTCGCCTAGTCCAAGATCAGTATTATGTTTGTAAAGCATGGTTTATGGGCTATCCATCTTCCATTCAAATAGTACCGGCAATAATTGGTGATCTTCGGATGTGTAGTTTATAGATCGGAAGAAACCACTAGTTGTATATTGTAGGCCTTTCCTGCCTTAGGTGTCGGACATGATATACCTAGGTAGTTGTTGATTAGGGCGCAATAGCCCTAATGAGTAGCACAAGGCCTACGACGAAATTGTACATAGTTGCTAATATCTTAATTCTTCAAGGAATCGAGCGCGATTGCAAGAAAAAAATTACGAGTCAAGGATTGGAACTGAAAACGCGGTCATATATATCGGAGTATGGATTAAGCCTCGGGGATTCGAAGATGCGTATAGGACTACAGGTAGAATAGAAGTGTCTCTCAACAACCAGGGCAAAAGACATAGTTTACTAGACAACACAGTTGGGGTGATTATTGAGGGTCTCGTTGAAATAGACTAGAAAGGTCAGTTCTCTTCGGCTAATATTCATCTGCAGCAACCAAGCCGAAGATGACCGCTAGAGAAAGGGAATTGTTGCCACGATATGGCTGCCTTCTGTATCCCGTTGTGGAAGCTTCCAATTGTAACATACGAAGCCAGTATAGTGTAACAGACTGTCAATGCGTCGAGGACAAATTGCTGTAGAACTCTAGTTTTGGCAGTTCCGTGTGAGCGAATGTGGCTATATCAGGTGGGAGCTGGAAAAGTGTTTGCTCGACGAGCCCTGTTACGGAGCATCAACAGTTCAACACACAGAGCCACTCCACTTCCTTACAGATCGATGAGGTATGAGTGGTGCCCTCTCCATGGCCAGTTTTACCCCTCTTGCCTTTTCTTGATCTCCACTGAACAGCAAAGCAGCCTCGGAAGTAAGCCTGTATCAATTGGTCAATCCGTGATGATGCGCAGGCAAGGATGAGTTGATCTTCAGCTCTAGACTCGCGCTCGGGAAGATCAAAAAGGGACAGCCAGGACTCGGGAATCAACAGTGGTTATGGTGTGGGCAACACCGCGGTTGTCCTGAAGAATCAAGATATGTGTATTGTGTCGATAGTGGACAGATGCCCCCACGCAATGCTCTTGGCCGTCCGGCCAGAAGAGACTTGAGAGGGTGTTTGCGTTCCGCATTCTACTCAATTCTAGCGGGCTTCGGCGGCAGCAGGGATAAAAAGGAACGAGGAACGCAGGAGGCCACCAATGGCAGAGAGAGCGTCGTCGGAGGGGTGGCAGGGGGTGCCGTGACCCGAGTTTACCCCGCCTGGAGACCTGCCAGTCTGACCTGGTCCGTTCTCAGGGTGGGAGATCAGTAAGGGAAGTTATTACTACTGTACTACGAGGGAAAAGAGCAGAGGTGAGAAAGAGTACCTGACTGTTACTGCAGGAGACACTGGACAGCGGACAGTGTACAATCCGGAGTTTGCAGGTCTGGTCCGGAATGATCTGACCGGTGTCTGAATGGATATAGAGCAAAGACACAGTTGGCAGAATAAACTCTCACCAGCAAAAGGCGTCCACGTCAGATTGCAAACTGATCGAGGGGCCGAGGAAGCTGGATGCGACTTGAAGTCTGAATTGTGGAGGCAAAACCGCGGACAGTGCGCAGATTGTCGAAGATCCAGGGTTTGGTTGATCCCCACGTGCGGGAGTCGCGAAAGGTTGTCGCTCACCACAATTCGCCTCGACTCTCGACAACTTCAACCCACTTCCAAGGCCCGGCGCACGGGCGCCAGGGATTACTCTGATATGCTCGTCATTCTCGCTGCAGAACGGAACCCGATGGAAAGATGATGTCGTCGTCCCTCTGCCCGAGGCCCCCAGCGTAATCAGTACAGTCTCCGAGTGCGCCGGGAAGAGCCTTTAGTGGGCATGGGGAGTGTTGGCCAATCGACTCACCCACGCCCTTCACCCTGAGCGTCAGGCACTCGCTGATAAGGCGTCTAAAAATAATCCCGCATTCATACTCCGCGGTACAAATAAAATACACACTGGCGATTGAACAGCTGACATGACTGCATACCAGCGCGGAGGACGATAGTGCTGCTGCACCTTGCTTTCTCTCCTCCTTCCTTCCCTCTCTCCCCTCCTCCTCCTTCTCTCCTTCCTTCTTAACGACTATATCTATTACTTCGTTGCACTTTGCTGTTCGTGAAGCCCAGTCATCTCCTGGAAACCCTCCCACCGTCGCGTCCCTTATCTCTCCCACACTAGCGCGTCGCATCGCAAATCCCCTTCGGTATACTCCAGCCAGTATACCCGGGTGCACCTCTGCATCTGCACGTCTCAGCCCGCTGTCCATCTATCACATTTTGTGCTGTAAGTTTATACTTCTTTTCGAAAATCCATTCTATAACCTCCAAGGCTTGTTTCTTTGTCTTCCCCGTATTTCGCCAAATTAGTCATCCCTTTCTTTGTATGGCTGGTTCTTTTGCCCCCGACTCTGACTCATGTGATAGTAGTTGAGCCACCATCGCAGTCAGCGAAGAGAACTTGCTTCTTCTCGACATCATGGCGACTCAGACTCCGACTTCTAGCATCGCTATGGCCCTTGCCGGCAAGACGGCCTCCGTTGATATCCCCAAACCGCGTTTCGGTCACCCTTCCGGCGCCCACGCCCAGCGCACCCTCCATCCTACCATGCTCCCTACTCCTCCGAACTCCATATCTCCTACTCTTGCTCCCCACGGTTTCAAGCGACACGACGTCAGTCTCCCAGCTTCGCCCCCACTTGCGACGTCGCAACTTGACTCGGATATCGACCTCGGCGATGCGGTTGACTCTGCGAACACGGGACACCGCAATGCGACTGCCCACAGCCTCGAGGCTGCAGGTGCAATCACACCGGGCATGCTCGCCAAGTATCATCTCCCTGAGATCTTGCTACAACATGGACCTCTGGCGATTCGCCATGTCATGGGCTACTTGACGACCTCGGTACCTGGTTTTTCGGGAATCCCTCCCGCAAAGGCCAGGAGACTAGTGGTCGCTGCGCTGGAAGGCCGAGGAGGCGACGATAAGGGTAGCGACGCCATTTTTGAAAAGGTTGGATGGGGTCGCTGGGATGCGCGTCGTCGTGGCGAGCCGTCGGGAGAAACGCGCCGACATGAACTGTCGCCACCCTCGAGCGTCTCGGACAACTTTGCGCAACGCGGCATGCAGATACCGAGACGAGAAAGCTTCAATCCGTACTACGGCTCTAGCGTTACTGGCGGCTCTGCTGTTTTCTCCTACACCGAGATGGAGTTTGGCGGGCGCGAGGACATGCTCGAGCACGAAGCGGACAAAATGTCCCTTGATGGCGTTGACCGCGACTACTGTTCTTCATCTCCTGCTCCGGAGGATGATATTCAAGACGAGGATTGGGGCGAGGAAGACATCACCGATGAGGAGGATTGGGCACAGATAGGTGCAGATGCGCTACGCGCACGGTCCATGAATGGAGGAGGTGGATTTGTGAACGGGAGACACCCGCCACAACTCCATGGAGGAGGACCAGCCTCCTCGTCCCTCGCGAAATCAGCACCACGCGGGGGTCCCATTCAACAACTCGGCTTCTCGCTCCCCGATATTCAGGAGCGGGCTGCGGTCGAGGCTCTCTTACGACTTGGATCTATGTAATAATACCCTTCGGACAGGCGTTTTCTGGACAGTGGGCCTCTATTCTAGGTCTACCGCATTCACCTTGTTTTCTCATTCCGGCTGGTCCAATTTCGACATACATACGATTATACGACATACATAATTCAAAAACCTGCACCAGGTCGCCGAAGACAATTTCTACTCGACTGGATCGAGGCGCTGGCAGCATTTGCATTGGGCTTAGGAACTCGGTTGGAGTTGGAATCACGGCGTTCTTCGGCTTTCTGGTCATGACATGGGACCAAATTATTTCTTTTGTGACGAATGCTGGTCTCGAGCGCAGGAAAGCACGGCCAGCACCATTCCTTTCATATACCACGGGGCATGCAGTAGCCCCGGCATAGATCTATAAATATACTGCACCTCGCCACTCTGTATTTCTTCTATGTGTCTCTGGTTGGACGGATTGCATACCAACCTTGACTATGCATCTTACTTTCTCATCGGGTTATACTCGCACTCCGATGTTGTCCATATGGCTTTTGACAGGCTCAATCACATATTGAAGATCCCAGGCTTCCACAAGCTGGGGATATTGAATATAGACTTATTCAATCGATTACTTTTGATACACCTTTCTATACAAGACCGTCCAAAGCAGCTAACCTATAATATAATACACGTAGAGATAGAAACCAATATCTGGCCAAACCCTAACCGTAACCAATAAGTGTATAAGTATACAACCAACCCATAACGATAGCCGTTATATCAACAAACACCGACAACCCATCTACCCCAAGCCCAATACCAAGTTTAGCCCAAGAGCCAGCCCAACCATACGGAGTAGACAGATCAATCACTTATCATGCGCATCATTAATCCTCTTCCAGACCTCCGCCTCCACCTCCGCAAGCTTATTCCCCGCCGTCTGGAACCACGACTTTGCACTTCCCCACAGCCCAGCTTCGGATTCGGATTCCTTGTCATTCGCGCCATCGTAGCCGCCAGTACTAGCGTTATAGTGAATCGGCAATGTACTCGGTGTCGAACCCGATGCAGGTGAATACACTGAAGCATAGGGCGTCGTTGTTGAGTTCGGATATTGTGGCTGTTGCGATGCCGTGGCAGAGGGAGAGTAGCTGTAGCTTGACGGGTAGCCGTAACCGCCGCTGGGATTGTAGCTGCTGCTAGGCGCAGGAGCAGGCGCAGAAGGAGGGGGAAGAGGAGCGGCTGTCTGAGGATGTTGAGCTGCAGCACCACCAGCAGCTGTCGTTGCGGTAGAAGTAGATATTGGAACGGGAGGATACGCAGGCGCAGCAGTGATAATAGGTGGATCCCCCGTTGGAGGCGCCGGAGCTAGATGTCCTTCCTGCGACTCTGGCAAGACTGCAGCGGGCGTAGGTGCAAGAGCAGCCTTGGGCGCTGGTGCTGGCTCGGGGTATGGAGGCGAGTCTGGCTCCTGCTGCTGTTGGGGTGTAGGTTCCGCCAAGCCTGTAGCTGTATCTGGGACAGCGCCTGGTTGCGGCGGCGGTGGTGATGAGGATGATGCTAGTGGAGGTGCGGTTGTTGGCGTTGGACCTGTAGGAAGGTCTGGTGCTGTAGGAAGCGCGGTCATTTCAGGCGGTTGAGCTGTTGCGTAGATTGGGGAGTATGAGGGAGCTGTTGCCGTGGATGCTGAGTTTGGACTTGTTGTGGTTGACGGCTGGGTCTGAGGGATATCCTGCTCTTCACCAGCAGACTGAGGGGGGTCAGATGATGTAGCCATGGTAAATTCTATACAAAAAATACTGTGCTTGTAAAAGAGAAGATTCCCATGGGGATAGAGCTCAAGTACACATGCGCAACGTCATCATGCTAGCACGTGACCGAGCCGCGATACGTGTTCTGTTCTGGCCAAAAGTTGCTGCGACCAGGGTTTCGACTTCAACAAAGCTCGAGATCACTACATTGTACGGAGCAGGCCTACAGAGAAAGTTGGTCAAGTCTAACAAAAGTACAGTTGGCAAAAAATGAAAAAGCTTGCAGGCAGTAAAGTACAACTGGTACAAGAGAAAAAGTCACACTTTGTATGCTCAAGACCAGACCACTCTTGAGGCATATCTCTAATAGATCCCCTTCACCATCGTCCAACACCCAGGTTTTATCCCAGATGTTAGCCAACCCCTTCCCCAAAACGCTTCCGCCAACTTGATCAATGTCAGGTTGTGCGAGGCATTTAGCCGGAACCACCCTTGAACTTCTTGCCGAAGAGGATGAGCTGGACCTGGTCGTAGATGGACAGGACACCAGCACCGGCAACACCGCGGAGGATGTTAGCACCAGCACCCTTGAAGAGGGACTTGACACCCTCACGGGCGACAATCTGGCGGAAAGCATCGAACGAGGAGGCGTACTTGACGGCCTCACCGGAGGTCATCATCATACGACGACGGACGGTGTCAAGAGGGTAAGAAGCAATACCAGCACCAGTGGTGACAGTCCAGCCGAGAAGGAAGGAAGCGAGGAAAGAGCCCTCAAGAGGACCGACCAGGAGAACAGGCTTGATGGAGTCGTACATGCCGAAGTACAGACCACGGTAGACAACAATACCAAGAACGGAGGGACCGAAACCACGGTAGAGACCGGCAATACCGTCGGAGGCGAGGGTCTTCTTGTAGACATCAACGAGACCGTTGAACTGACGGTCACCACCACCCTTGGCGGACTTGGCGTCGTTGGCAAGACGGGTACGGGCGTAGTCGAGGGAGTAGACGAAGAGGAGGGAAGTGGCACCAGCAGCCTGTAGTGTGTTGTTAGTAACGGTCAATGATTTCAGGGATGGAGGAAACATACACCACCGGAGGCAAGGTTACCCATCATCCACTTGGCGTAGCCATCACGCTCCTTCTTGTAGGCGAACATGGACTTGTAGGTGTCACGGAAGGCAAAGTTGAGAGCCTGGGTAGGGAAGTAACGGATGACGTTGGCAGTGTTTCCTCTCCAGAGAGAGACAACACCCTCAGCGGCAGCGGTACGACGGAAGCAGTCAACGATACCGTTGTACTTGCGGTCGAGACGACCAGCGCGAAGCATCTCATCCTGGAGGAAGTCGATTGTTAGTTTCGTATATCGAGGGCTGAGGTTTCGTGCTGGTTGGATTCGGAAAATTCTTCGATCGGCGCGATTCCGTGTCGTTCGTGTTCGCAACCACGACCATCACGTATTTTGCAAATCGAGGAATAGACCGAGCCAGACTCGGCAGCTAGTAGAAAACAATGCTGGATTAACCAACCTGGTTCTGGATGAGGAGCTTAATACGCTCGATGGGGGCAGCGGCAGTCTTGGAGACGGCAGCGGAAACACCACCCACTACAGAAAATCATTAGTACTTATTGCTCATGAGACGATTGAGTAAGTCTGGCAGTCGATTGAACCGAATTGATGATATATCAAACCGATCCATCGATGCAATTACTCGAATTGGATAACATACTCAGGAAGTCGACGACGAATCCCTGTGTGAAAAATTTTCATCAGCAATGTTTCCAACGACAGCGAGGGCAACCGCGACTGAGAACATCCGAATCCCACCCGCCCTGAGCATCAAGACACTCTCGATGCATTTTCTGATATCTCGAGTGCCATTTTGAGGACGCTTTTTTCCCGGATGTTCTTCTGAGTCGGGCGCAGGGAGATTCCAAAACACCTGGGTTGTACTAACCGGCATGCCGAAGACCGATTTGTCCTGCTGCGATGAAGCCATCTTGAAGAATTATTGAAGAGTTATGACTCTTTCAAAGCTTCTTTAAGGTAGAGAGGAGATGGGAAGGAGATGACCAACAATCACAGGTCAGAAGAGATGGAAGAGAAACTGAGAAAGGGCGCGCGAACGAGAAAAAATAGGCATGAAAGGCTCTGAAGACGCTAGGCCGCTCTTGGCTGCTGCTGGCTTCGGCGCATTGGTAATTCCGAACACAGGATGGCGACCACAACCCTGTTCCCTCCCTTTGTGGGTACTCGTTGGAGCCGATATTGCCCGAATAATTAAACAAATATCAAAGTGCAATGAAAGAATAATGAAAAGGCTCTACAGATTTTAGGGATGAGAAATCTAGATTGATTGTCAAAGGCTCAGTTAATAAATATCCCTCTTCACCCCATCCCTTCAGTCTTCAGCAAAACTCCAGGACATCGGTAGAGCCTCCGAGTCCTGTTGCCCGTATCCATGTACCATGCTCCTTCCTTCCGAGTATCCGATGGCAACCATATAACCTAGGCCCCATCCGGGGCTACAGATGCTGCTACGGTTGATGGAGAACAAGTGAAGAATTTTTTTACCACCAAGATACATAGCGGCAAAACAAAGCTGCTGCACTGGAAAATCCCTCAGGCCTTTCTCCTTTTTACCGAGTCATGATAAGATTCTTTCTGCATGCGCTGGCTGGTCATGTGCCTTTAGTCCCTTTGCTGCCGGGTATCATACAGCCTTGACACAGGCAATTAATTTTGTCATACTCCGTAGATTCAATTCGCTACAGGATTAATATTCCAGAGATCCCAGGGCCCAGATGTACTATTTTCTCAATAGTCAATCCAGACTTTGAAATTTGAACTCCAGTCGATAAAGCGGAGCCATCCTTGGAGGCTCTGGAATGCTCAGGCTGCCTGTGTATTTCTTCTTGGGACATTGTTGGAGGCATGGGGTGATGAAAACTTTTATTCTCACTTTATTCTCACTTTGTTCTCACTTTGTTCTCACTTTGTTCTCACTTTGTTCTCACTTTGTTCTCACTTTGTTCTCACCTTGTTCTCATTTTGTTCTCACTTTTATTCTCACTTTCATTTTGGCTTTTTATTCTGACATATAGACCCACTAAACATGGGGGGCAAGGCAACTGGTCCCTCCGAGCCCCGAGGTCCAGGATCCTCCCGAGAGACCGGAGTCCCGTCCTTGAATGTCCTCGAGTCGCTGCTCGAAAGTATTTACACGAAGTGGCATTGGCTGTTTTCAATGAGGAAAACTTGCTGGTTCAAGTGTCTTATTTATTATGTTCTGGCGCTACTAGTACCAACTAGTTATACCATCACCATTCGAGAGGACCCCGGTGATTGGTAGGTACCTCATGGGTTAATAGAAGATATATAAATATATATATATATATATATATAAATTAGACATCTAGATTCATGTTACAGAGGCAATCAGGTATGGATATCAAGTTTGTATGAGTGTCCTAAACAAAACCTAGTTCTTCTTTGACCTCTTTCTCTTCTTCTTTCGAGGCTCTCCTTCTCGAATATCGACATTGTCTGTAGCATCGTTGTTCTCTGGCGCAGATGCCTTGCCGCTGCCGAATACAAACTCCTCCGGACCCTCTTCATTGCCAAATGTGTCCTTGCGCCATTGCCTCAACCGCGCCTTCTTTCCTAGTCTTTTCTGATCCCGGCGCTTCTTCTCGTCTTCACGGAACGAAGCAAGCTTCTTTAAGCCAGCGAATTGGTTGAGATGTGTATCGTCAGCCATTAAGATGTCCAATGCTGACAGACCAAAGCTCTGAGGAGACGTTTCACGATACCGGAAGCCAGTGGTATTCTTCTTGGTTGCGCCAGGGAGGAGGGCTAGGTCAAGATCGATGTTGCGGTCGACGGCCTCTTCAATACGAAGCTTGTCCTTGCGAGCTTCACGTTTTTGATCTCGTCGCTCCTGGGCCTTGCTTTTCTTGTTCGAGTCCTCCTCATCATTGTCTTCCATCTCGACGTCGGAAAGACCGACAGCGGGATGTTCATCATCCTCAAAATCAGGGACTAGGTCGTTGATATCAATGTCATCATCCCAGGTAGGCTTCTTCGGTCGCTTCTTCTTGCCCCCGACTTCATCTCCGCTACCGGCTGCATCATCTTCATCGTAGTAATTGTCGCCAAATCGCTTTTGCATTTCCTCCTCCCAATCCTTGTCGTCCCAGGCAGCATCCAGGAATCTGGCCCAGTCTTCGTCGGTGAGCTTGGATGCGTTGAGGCCGGCAACTTCCTTGATCTTGTCGACCTTTTCCTGTAGCTCCGCCATTTTCAGTTTCCGCAGGCGATTCTTCTCTGATTCACGTTGCTTCTTCTCCTCCTCCTTCTTCAGGCGAGCAGCATCCCTGATTTTCTTTCTGCCACTGACTTCCTCTCTGCGGACGGACTGCTTGTTGGTTGTGTCACGAGAATGGGTGATCAGTGTGGCGTTGATCTTGCTAGGATCCTCGAATCGGAAATTGTATGCTTCCTCCCAAGCTTCTGCCCGCTGGTCTTCCTCTTCGTCATCAGACTCGAATGGTTGGAGTTGAGGTTTTCCAGACTGTGTCCAAGCCCTGGACGACATGAAGTTAGAAAGGAACGTTTCAGGATCCTTGTCTGCATTCTCCACATCAAGCTGTACATCACTCTGGCGGGACGACACAGGCTCAGGAGCCGACTTGCGAACAAGAAATCCTTCGTCCTCATCTCCCTCCCCATCAGAGGTATCGTCTTCACCGTCGGCAGCGGCGTGCATTTCTTTGACAATGGCGTTTTTCAAGTCTTCTTGTTCCTGCGCGTAGGTCTTAGGGGCGTCCGCGTCCTCATCCGCTAGGTCGGCGCCGTTCAATAGATTTTTCCTGTGGTAGTCTCTGAGCGTCATCGGCTTCTCCTTCTCCTCTCGTTTCTGCGGTCCCGCGCTTTCCTCGAGAGATTGGTAGAAAGTGACGTTCTTGTCGTAAACTCGCGGATCTTTTGATCGAATGGCCTGAATAGTCGCCTGAATCTCAGCGTCTAGAGCTTCAGTGGCCAATTCAGCATCATCGTCCTCATCCTCATCCGAGGAGGATTCCTCTGAGTCGTCGGATTCATCGTCGCCATCGGCGTTACGTCGTTTCCCGAGAGAAGATGTTTTTCCTAGTTTTGACTCGACTGTACACAATATTAGTGAGAGGTTACTTTTGCGGAGATCTCAACTCCTCGGAATTGTTATACGTACGCTGCTGCATCTCCTCTCTTCGCTTGTTGTGTTCGAAGCGGCGGGCATATTCTTCGTTGATTTTGAATGCGACTCCCTCTGACGAATCGCCGAGAGGGACACCGCCAGACTCATCGCCAGAATCGCTGGACGAGTCGTCCTCGAGTAACTTGCGTGACCTTTTAGCAGGAGGCTCCATGGCTAGGTTCTTGCAATTGCATTGAATCTCCGAGAAGGGAAAAAAAAGTTGTAAACTTGCCGGCAGTAAAAAATCGGTGACCACTGACCGCTTCCAAAGGCGGAGCCACTCTTTATGCCTGACAATCCAGGCTGCAGCGGCTGGCCCAGATGACTGACGTAGCCAATTAGATCATGCTGTCTCACAAATCGTCGATAGCTCGACCAAGAACAGGCGGCGGCGTTGCTGAGTCTGTCAACAACCTCCTTTTTCCTCTCTTACATTGTTAAATGTCTGTGATACTCATTGCATCTTAACTGTCATTTTCTTTCTGCCATATTCCTTTTATCCGCATCGGATGTATGGCTGGTGACATGCACTAGATGTCGACTCAGCCGCAGACGCCTTTACCCCAGGTCGGGAAGCTCGTCAGTGTGGTGTAAGTCACCGTCAAACCAAGACCCCTGTCCTTTGCGCAACACAATGTGCTCTGAGCTTTTAGAGAGACAAATTAACATTTGCCAATTCATATAGACCTGTCGGGTTAAAAGAGGCTGCATTAGACTCACCTACCTTCCGTGCCACTACCCTCCACTTCTCCGACCAGATCGAATACCTCGAACGATGGCTAGACGGGTACGCAAAGGCCGCATCGCGGCTTGCAACGGAGCTCTCGGGACTGGAGAGTATAGTGGGCGCCTTCCTCTCATATTCCACGAATCCTCTCATGGTTTCGGAAGCAACTCTGGATCATGATTATACCATGCTCTCAATGCGGAGATGTGGGGATAGCTCGAAGGACATGTGGAATGGGCTGGTCGCTGGGGCGCGAAAGATAGAGACTCTAGTTTCAGAGCCTATCAGAGCCTTCATCCAGGAAGACATGCGCAATTTCAAGGTGACTAACTGTCATACCCCTTATCTGTGTTCGCTGAGCTCGATCTAACCCCACTTAAGGAGAACCGCCGTATACTCGACCAGGCACAGAAGCAATACGACACTCTACAAGCGAGATATTCCGCCCAGTCGAAGACGAAGGAGCCGTCTTCCCTTAGAGAAGATGCGTTTCAGCTTCACGAGGCTCGCAAAGCTTACTTGAAGGCGTCAATGGATTTCTCTGTGCAAGCGCCACAAATACGAAATGCCCTAGATCGGTTACTGATCCGTGTATCGTTCGATCAATGGAGGGAGCTTAAGATGCTCAACAGTAATAATGGAGGAGCCTTCGCGAAGTGGGGATCGGAAATGGACCGTATCAAGGGCTGGGTGCACGAAATGGAAGGCAGCGAGAGGTTCTCAAAGCGTGAGCTATTTTCTGCCAGGAACCAGATCGAAGAGGCTGCGGAAGTTGCTGCTCGACCATCGCGCGAGTTAGAGGACTACTCCATCTCCACTGTTCCATACCTCGGATCACGTCCAATCTCAACTCTGAACACCAAAGACGCACGCCCCGAGAAGCAGGGCTGGGTGAACCTACGGATTATTTCAAATAAGCCCACGCGCACTACGTGGGTTCGGCGTTGGGCTTTCCTGAAGAATGGGATATTTGGTTGTCTTGTGCAGGGAATGCGAACCGGCGGTGTTGAAGAGACGGAAAGAATTGGCGTTTTGCTCTGTAGCGTCCGACCAGCTTTTCAGGAGGAACGGAGATTCTGCTTTGAGGTCAAGACCAAGAGTAACAATATCATGCTCCAAGCTGAGACCCAGAAAGAACTCATGGATTGGATTGGCGCGTTTGAAGCTGCTAAGCGAAAGGCCCTGGAGAATCCGGCCAGCACCGATCTCTCAGTTTCTGGGAAACCCGCTGTTCAAGATCCTGCATTTGCAATCTCGCAACCGCCTGCTCCTGAGTTTGCCGCGGACCCTGCCGACTACTTAACGCCCAATGTTAGCGACGAACAAAGCTCATCGGACCGCAGTGGCTTGCTTCCGCTTCCAGATCGCGATCCAGCAGCTTTCCGAAATAGCAGTGATTTCGGAAGCCACCGACGGCTCACACTAGAACCTGAAAGCCCTGCGCGAGATCATGCCTCACGCATTATTCAGAAACTTGACCTTCACCGTCGATCCAACAATGCGGCACAGCCTTCCAACTCTATACCAGGTGCTGGTGGCGGCATAGCCAATCTTATTTCCGCTAGCCATAATACCATTGTCTCGACTGAAATCGATGCAAATAAAGCAATGCCACCGTCAACCCTCACGCCCGCAACGTTAGCGAACCCTCCAGCCCCTACAAGCTTGAGCAAAGCGGCCGTGTTTGTGAGCAATGAGAGGGGAATCGGAGTGGGCGCTGCGGACAAAACAGGAGGCATGCCTAGTGGCATGATGGCCAATCTTTGGGGAAGCTCAAACTGGGGCTTCATGAATCGGCTGGAAGTTGAGTACAGGGGGCAATTGGACGAGAAGAACCAAGGTCAAGATTTGGAATCATCGCTCCAGCCTTCTATTGCAGAACCAGACACGGCCGGTGGCCCCACTGGCAAATTGAAGGCGCGTCACAGACCAACTGTGAGCCTTGATGGCGATGCATCCAAATTGCAACGGGCAATCATGGGAGTGGCACACGAGTATCCAGAATATTACCCACCTCAACTCAAAATCCAAGATGCACAATTTCGTCTTCTGTTCCCAAATGTCAAGAGGGAAGAGCCACTGGTTTTGGTGTTCCGTGCGACTTGGAACCCTAATGACCAACAGGAGTTCCCTGGACGAGTTTATGTCACTACTCGAAACATCTACTTCTATAGTCACTACTTCGGTCTTGTACTTACCACAAGTGTCTCGTTGGAGAAGATTAAGGAGGTTACGGCCGCGCCTGGAAGGGACTGCGACTTCCTGTTCCTTCATACGATTCCGCCTCCTGGGAATGACACACCCGGCCGAGTCACAGTGAAGACTTTCCTTGAGCCTCTCAAGGTCCTGCAAAAGAGGCTGAACTTCCTGATCTATGATTCCACAGCCGTTGAGCCCATGGGCTTGGAAGCTATCTTCAAGACCCTGAACAAAATGGCTACGGAGACCATTACCCGAACCCCCAGCTTGGATAGCTGGGAAGATGTAGCCGCAGCTGATAAGCCAGATGACCAGATGGAGGTTCCGAAGTCTAACCTTAGGGCACCTATCTACATTGACAAGAACTTGGACTTACACCCAAGTAAAGCTGGTGGTGATACTCCGAAGTTCAGGCTCCCAACCCAAGCAGTGCAGTATGTTCCTCAAGGAGACCTGCACCTCGCAGCGGAAAAGGTCTTTGACCTGAGCCCTAAAGCTGTCTTTCACATCCTTTTCGGCGATAAAAGTGCTGTATGGCAGTTGCTTCTATATCAAAGAAAGGCGAAAGGTAGGCCAAGACCTTCAGGAATCCGATAGCGTCAATTCGTGCTGATAACTTGCAAGACATCAAACAAGGACCTTGGGTGAGAAATGAGTCTCGCCATCTAAAGCGTGACTTTCACTATCAGATTGAGACCGCCGATATATTTGGTCAGTTTCCTTCCGATCAGTCATTGACCTGTACCCCAGCTGACTGAAGTAGGCCGAACAAGTGCCAAGGCTATATCTGATTATCAATTGGTTGATGTTCTCAATGACCATCTATGCTATGTGATCACAGACAAGAGGACCCCGTGGCATCTCCCTTTTCGACGTTATTTCAGACTGGTCAACAAGATCGTGATCACGTTCGTTGCGAAAGGAAAGAGTAAGCTGTCCGTTTACACGAAAGTAGAGTGGTTATGGTCACCCTATGGTATTCAACGTGAGCTACCCTCGTGATGTCTGTTAACCGTCCATCATAACTAAATGTGGCAGGTGTCATTGATAAACAAGCTATGGGTGATCTGGAAGAAGACGCCATGGACCTTGTTGATCTCGTGGGCGACCAAGTGCGAAAGCTCGGTGTACATAGCCGAACCAAGAAAGCGATCACAATTTTCGGTCACGTTGGGCGACAGAGTCTCACGTCCCAGTTCTCCATTGATCCAGGTGCGAAGCTGGAGCCCCGCAGGCCTCGGACCCAGAGATCCCTGGTCCAATTGCTGCACGAGACATTCGTTTCGTTCCTCCAGAGCGCCATCTCGTCTATCATAATCTGGATATTCGCCCTCCTACGTTGGGTCTGGAAGACCGCGAATGCCAACAAGATTATCCTTGCGTTACTTATGTCGAGCGTGTTGTTGAATGGATTTTATTCATCGCGGGCCACACTCGACTGGTGGCATGAACGCAAGGTTGGTAACTTCATGGCACGGATCGGAGTGCACCCGGATCATGTTATGAGCAAAGCTATCTACATGCAAGATATCGACGATGCAATCGCCAACTCAACCATAGGGTATGCCACCGACGACATCAGCGATTGCTTCTATACATTCCAGCAGCAGACTGTCCGCGACGCTTCCACTCCATTCTCTCTAAGCACGTCCAGTCGGAAAGATTCAATGGCGCGGAGCGCTGCTAAACGAATCCAGCAAACCCGCGAGAAGCTCGGTGTGTACCGACACAATCTTCTCGTTGCGCTTCGCGTGGTCAATAGCATCGAGAGAGAAGTCATCCAAAGTGAGTGGGAGCGCTGGCTCCAGCAAGAATTGCGACGTTGCCGCCAGGTTGAAAGTTTACTCGCCGCGAAAGACGCTGGTGACAGAAGCGGAACAGTTGGCGAGCAAAGCGTCTTGTCGGGGCTTAATGGCGATGTTAGGGCGTGGTACGAAACGTATTGCTCAAGTTGTCAGAAAGAACAGGAGCGATTCGACCCAAATGTGCAGGACTAGACTTCAAACTGACGGGTGGTGGATCGCGGTGGACCATTGTGAGCGTTGACATGATACCCGATAAAGTTGGCGGTTTTGTTGCTATGTCAAGATGTTCGTGGGGGCCGCGCTGCATTGGCGCATTGGTTCATAAGCCCAGACGTATATAAAATATGACTCGAGTCAAACCGGCAGAAGCTGCTTAGGCAAAGCATTTAGTTCTGCCTCGGCTTCACCGTACCCTCCTGAGCGACATAGTACACCACAGTACCCTCACCACCCATGCCCTTATCAATCATAGCGAGAAGCAGTCTCTTCCCACCCCACTCCCCTGTTCGACGAGCCTTTGCGCGGTATTCATAGTATTCCGCCAACTTTGCCGCTTTGTCCGCATCCGCGCCGACTGCAACAGCTTCGTCTGCAGATTGAGCCTCGGACTCCGTCGCCTCGTCTCCAGGATCAGGAAGCGCATCAAATACTGCTACCATTTTCTCCAAGCTCCATGATTGGCCCTGCACCGTGGGGAGAACGAACATGCGATCCAATTCGACATCTTCCTCGCGGAGGCCGCGCTCGACCATGTATAGCTGCTCATCGGGGTGCGTGTAGACTCGATGCGGCGGAATCCCGGAGATTAGTGAGATAGGAAAAGATAACTCGAGGTCGTGGACTTTGAGGGATGTCCATAAGTGTTGGTGCTGGAGGTTGTGGAGAACTTGAGATGTTGTTGCGGAGGTCGTCGTAACTGGAGCAGAAGTGGAGGAGACGAAGGTGGTGAGTGCAGAGGGATGAGGGATGGTCGGTGAAGGGACTGGGTTTGTCATTTTGATTTCTGTATGTTATTTTCTTGGCCCTGATTGAGTTGGAGAGCAAAGTGGTGCTTCAGGTTTATGGTTCGTTGAAAATGATCTGCAGGGCGGTCGGAAAAAAAGTAGGGCGGAGATTAGGCGGAGTTTCGAGGGGCCGGCGCAAGAGAGAACACATGGCATCTCCTACTATACTTTCTCTTTCATCCCTGTGAGCATATTTTACTCGACCTCTTCCTTGCAATGACCCCCCTTTGCTCTTGATTCAGAGGCTTGACTTATTTTTCCTATAACTCATACCAATGGCGCGCCAGAAACAGAAAACGCCCATCCAGCGGGCTACCTCGTCTGAACTGATGCATACGCTCCCTGACGACGCATCACAGACTCGAAACCAGAATGGCGGCGCGAAGGAACTTGCTGCTGCGACACAGAGCGTGACTGCGGACAGCAAAGCGCATGAAGCTGCAGATACTCCTGGTTTGATGCAGCTCGCTATTTGTGTATTGGGAATCTACGCTTCGTTGTATGTCTAGCATCTTCCGATCAAACCCTGTGGCCCCTACTAACCTTCGAGCTCTACAGTTTGTCCTGGGGCGTTCTACAAGAGGCTATAACCACTGTTTCGTATCCCATCCGACCTCCCTCTGCAGCGGATCCAGAGCCACCAATAGAGCGATTCACCTTTTCAATTGTTTTGAACACCATCCAGTCCACCTTTGCTGCGATCACAGGCTTTCTATACCTCTACTTCTCCACTCCCGCAGGCGCAAAGGTCTCGTCCATTTTCCCGACGCGAAAGATTGTCTTTCCTCTCGTCCTTGTTAGCATATCGTCTTCCCTCGCCTCGCCATTCGGGTATGCGAGTCTTGCGCACATCGACTATCTCACCTTTATTCTCGCCAAATCATGCAAATTGCTTCCGGTCATGTTCCTGCATCTGACCATTTTCCGGAAGCGATTCCCCTTGTACAAATACGGAGTGGTCCTGCTGGTTACACTTGGCGTTGCGACATTCACCCTTCACCACCCGGGAACAAGCAAAAAGGTTGCTGCTTCGGCAGCCAAGGGCCAATCAGGCTCGTCTGCATGGGGGATCTTCCTTCTATCCATCAATCTGCTCCTAGACGGGCTGACAAACACTACGCAAGATCACGTATTTAGCTCTCCTCAGATTTACACCCGCTTCACCGGTCCGCAGATGATGGTAGCTCAGAATGTTCTCTCCACTCTTTTGACCTCGGCGTACCTTTTGGTGATGCCGCATCTCTCTTCGACTGGCATTATTCACGCTATTCTGCCGATTCCTATTCCCCCATCTACGGAGACAGAGCTGGCGACTGCCGTGTCTTTCCTATCCAGGCATCCCGAAGTCCTCAAGAACGTGCTTGGCTTCGCAGCTTGCGGTGCCATTGGGCAGCTCTTCATCTTCTACACCCTTTCCCGCTTCTCATCTTTACTGCTGGTGACGGTAACAGTCACCCGCAAAATGCTCACTATGCTTCTGAGCGTCTTTTGGTTTGGCCACTCGCTCTCTGCAGGCCAGTGGCTTGGGATTGGTCTTGTCTTTGGTGGTATCGGCGCTGAAGCTGCCGTGCAAAGGCAAGAGAAGAAAGCCAAAGCCTTGGCTAAGAAGAAGGAGTAGAAAGTCAATCTCCTTTGGGGTTATACAATGTTATTCGTATAATGTATTCAAATTTAGACTGACGTCCATTCTGTTCTCATGCGTCATCGACGACATCACATTAGATTGAGTAAGGAGATAAGAAACGAGGATCGGAGGAATATTATGGTAGTAGGTAGGCGACGTATCAACAATCTTGGAAAGAGAAAAAAAAGAGATATACATATTAATGAAACTAGGACTGGGGAAATCACTTCCTCCCCTCAACCATGATGATATGGTACCCGAAGCTTGTTTTTACATCCACGTACTTTGGATTGTTCGTCGTACTGGGTTCCAGGTCGTACGCGGCTTTTTCAAAGATCGAGTCTAGACTGCCTCGAACCTTCCATCCTAGGGAGCCGCCTGCACGCTTTGTAAGTATGAATGGATACATGGATATGGGGGAACATACCTTGGCGGGCCTTATCTTCTGAATATTCACGCGCAACATCATCGAATTTGCCGCCATTCCGGAGTTTCTCTAAGGCTTCTTCCTTTTTGGAGAACTTTTCACACTGTAACATGTCAGCATCAAAAGCCCTCTCCTTGCGTCTTGTTTTCGTTTTTCAAGAGGGAAAGGCATGACCCGTTGACATGGTACATATGATATCAAACACGAGCAAGAAAAGCAAGCCACCGGGAGACGTCAGATGCAAGAGGGTCTTAGAGACTGCAGATTGCACAGCCTGCACAGCACTGTCCCTCTCTTCCCCACACGAGCCCGCGCCCTAACCGAGCCTTTCATGAAAACTTTGCAGAAACAAGACAACGAATGAAAACAAGACAAACGTACAAGAATATGTCGGACGTTAATGGAGTTAGCGGGCTTCAGGCCCTTGCCCTTGTCGCCGTCCTTGGACGAGTCGCCGGCCTTCTCTTTCTCCTTTCCTTTGCCCTTCTTGTCGGCAGCGCCCTTGGCGTTGTTCTTGCCCATTGTTCTTTCTTTTAGAAGGATTGGCCTTACCAAAGCAGATAGGTACGGTGCGGATGACGTCTTGCGAGTGCTACCGGAGTACTGCGCCTGGCAGCAGAACAGATCGTGTGTGGGACGTAACTCAAGTGTGAGTGAGTCCGGGGAAGACGGGAAGCTTGGAAGCAGCACGGCTAAGCCTTGAAGAATAATACCGATGGACCTTAAAAATATACTGCCACTTCGCAGT
This sequence comes from Aspergillus pseudodeflectus, assembly GCF_044049435.1. Classification (NCBI taxonomy): domain Eukaryota; kingdom Fungi; phylum Ascomycota; class Eurotiomycetes; order Eurotiales; family Aspergillaceae; genus Aspergillus; species Aspergillus pseudodeflectus. The sequence continues at coordinate 142,104 of NW_027263801.1, read as the reverse complement.
CGGAAAGAAGCCGGAAATGAGCCAAAGATATTCTGGAACAAATTTGAGTGGGGCGTTTCTAGTTCAACACGGTGGGGGTAGAAAGGGTAGAAACGCAGAGAGAGAGAGGGTCCGAGGCAAAACAACTACAGACATGGTGAAGCAGACTGGAAACGACGCTTTGGTCCTTTATACTGGGGGCAGAAAAAGCTACATGCCGCCATGACCATCATTGAGCATTCAAAGAATGTTGGTGGTGGTGGTTGTGCTTTTCAGCGGAGCCTCTTTTTGAGGTTTGTTTTTTTGTTTCTATTTTCTCATTTGCTGCAGCCATACAACAAAGAACGAGAGCAGCACTGGATTTAAACATTGTGGTTTGCAGGCAGCCCGTGGAGCTGTCGTTGGCCGTTTCGACTGGGGACACTGCATTGCAAGTTGGATGCCGCCTTGCTCATTATGGGGATGACTGCATCATTGCTCTGTGTCTGGGGCAATCCGTTGCTGCTCGTTTTCTGATAGATCAAGATTTCGTAGAATTCCGGTGGTTGGAGCGTCCGCCGATTCGCTCTCCCCGAGCTTCTAGCCCTTTTGATCAGACCCTCGAATATCACCTTGTATTCATTCATTATTTCCTCGCTCCGTCGTTGCTATATCGGTATTCGGCGTCGTCGATATCGAACAATAATGAGCGAGCGGGATCCCAGCAGCTGGAACTTGGAGGACGCCCGCATCACCCAACTGCCCGGCGACGGGGAGGATGCCTTTTACATTGCAGATTTCATCACTCAGGATGAGGAGGAGAGGCTCCTGCAGAAGGTCCGTCGCTATCCACTTTCCCTGCTCCTCCAAATCCTTGAAAGTACATAGGACCGTACCTCAGGTACCTGGTACTTACTGTTGTTGAAAGTCCCTACCCCAAATATGTATGTATAGATACTAAAGATAAACTCCTCCAAGATAACAACCGCGCCCCTCCCCACATGGAAACACCTCTCGCACCGGCGCCTGCAAACCTATCCCTCGCCTTTGACAAACAACAACACCCTCTTGGCCTCCCCACTCCCATCCTGGCTCGTATCCCCGATCATAACCCCCCACTTCGACCGCCTCGCGCTCTTCGCCGGATCCCCGCACCACGCCCCCAATCACGTCCTCGTCAACGAATACACCCCGGGCCAGGGCATCATGCCGCATGAGGACGGCGCCGCATACTACCCGCTTGTTGCGACGGTGAGTCTGGGTGGGGATATTGTCTTGGATTTGTATGAGAAGTATAAGAGGGATGATGATGAGAAGAATGGGCACGAGGATACCGGTAATAATGACGATGGTGATGATAGCTCCTCGGACAAGCCTATAACGAAGGAGGAGCTTGTTGCAAAGGAGGGGGGTGGTGGTCGGCAGCCGAAATACCGGATCTTGCAGGAAAGGCGCAGTTTGCTGGTGACTAGAAACAGCATCTACAGGGATTATCTGCATGGGATCGCCGAGCGGTACAGAGATGAGGGTCTGGGTCCAGATTCTATATGTAACTGGGACTTATTGGGCCATCCGGAGCGGTTCCGTGACGGAGCGAATGTGAGGGAGACGCGGATTAGCTTGACGTATCGTGATGTGCTCAAGGTTGCCAAACTGGGGAATACGATGAAGTTCTTGAATAAGAGGTAGTAGTATAGCCTTGATGGCTGGCAGGTAGTAGTTTGAAAGTGTGAAGTGGTATTTTCTTCTTCTAATATATGATAGGAATCATATTCCACTTCCCTCGGACAGCCTCCTCGCCGAACTTCTGTCTGTACCATTGTCTCGTCGTCGAGGCTGTGATGCCTAGATTAACTACGACGAATGCGAGGGCGGAGAGCACGGTTTTGTTGACGATCTCCCCCTTGGGGGCAGCCAATAGCGCGATGGACAGATAAATCATGCATTCGGCTGTGTAATGCGGGCAGACGAATTTGCTAAACATAGGATGGGTGGGCAATGTGTACTTTTTCAGCGAGTAAAGATAGTGGTGGCAGTCGTGTTGAATGCCCGATGCGAGGATAAAGATCGGGAGGCATAAGAGCGTGCGTCCGGAAAACCGGGTAGCCAAGCTAAAGTCGTCTAGGCTCAGCTCGTGCGAAAGCACCGTTCCTGCAACCCGGATTAGCTGAATTATCCCTTGTTATGCGGTGACACCTCTTGACGCTCTGGCGAGACGCGACGGACCTGCTCCCTCAATCCAGATTGCAACCGGGACTGCCAGGTAAAATGCAATGCCCGCGAGCCAATGAACAAACCACATCTCCGACGGAGAAGGCTTGGAGAAGCTAAGACACTCGTGTAGTCGCCTTAGCCCCTGGATCAACATCAAGCCCCAGCATAGCATAACCTGGTTAATCGAGATTGCTTGATGCAAGTGTTCCGGGCCGACTCGAGTCGCAATGGCCTGGAACGCGGCGCCGTGAAAGAGCAGCTGCAGCGCCCAGAAGATCGAGGACAGCACAGAAACTACGTAGAACTGCGTAAAGTAGCTGTGAGGGACTCTCAGTGTGGCAACGTAATCGAGGGTGCGTGTTACTGGCGACGCGCTCAAGGGCGAGGCTGGTGACGCGGATGTCTCTGTCTCGACTGCAGCTATCGAGGTCGCACGAGCGCCGTAGGGGATGAAGCGCGACCGAAGTGAATCTGGTAGACTAACGGAGAGGATCTGGGGGATTTAGTTCTTGTCCATTCTAGAAGGAAACCGTCGAAAATGCTGATGCAGCAAGGCTCGTTCACTGATGTCGACCTGCATCTCACTATCGACGATTTGTTTCATACCGTGCAAGCTGCAAAAACAAAGAAGGTTCGTAGGGCGTCAACCGCGTCCATGTTGGCCATGGAAAGCGCGGAATCGACCGCATGAGCGACGAAGTCCATTTGGAATACTCCACACTTCTTGATTGGAACGGATGACTGAGACGCTGTCTCCCGCTTCTGTTAAGTATGAGTGATCATGCGTGGCGGCGGAGGGAGAAAAGGAAAGACGGATGGCGTCTCAAGTTCTGGTCTCAGATTTGATTTGATTACGATACGCCGACAGGCCAATGATTAGCACTCGGCTGGGCTCATTAACCCAGCCGAAGCGGAGCAGCACCCTCGAATCGCCTTGAGCTGCTGCGAGTCTGTGAGGAGAAACATTTGAGGGTGAACCATGTCAGAACTCATATCACGGGATGAATAACTGCAGGGAGAGCTTGGAGAGGCCGGAAGAATAATTGTCGTCGCCGGCTGTCGTCCGCTGTGAGACTGCAAAGCCGAGATCACGGGATCTTTAGCAAAGGCAATTTCCCCTCTTTTGCCTTCCACCATTTGTTGTCCCGTGACTCCAAGGAAGTGCAGACGCAACCTTGGCCTCTGCGCAAGAAAAGGGGGGCGAGTTCGAGGGGTGGGGCGATAAGCTGAAGTTGCCTCTGGCGTTTACTGGCTGAGTAGAAGCAGATCACTGCAGACCTAGTGAGAATGCGGACTTTGCTAGGCTGCAACCAGCAAAGCCCATGCTGATGCACCAACTCATTGGCCACTCCCGCCAAAACAAATGGATGCCTTGGCTGATAGCCTTTTGGTCGCTGGCGGCCTTCCAGGGAATCCCCCTGGAGCGCACAGCTGGTGACTGGCGGTCCACGGCGAAAAAAGAAATGGACAGGGAGGATCGGCCTGTGGTGTCTCGATCCATGATTCATCCGCCACCTTCAGGTTTCAACCCGGTGTCCCCGCTCGCTTTGGGCCTTCGCGCATCGCAGAATCATCATTTCTGAGGGCAGCCCTTGTCAAAAGGCGACCTCCGTACTCAAAAGTCCTCCAGACTGGGAAATACACGGGTGCGGCGGAGATTGCAGGCATCATGTCGACTTTCGTGCGCAGTGGCCAAAGCCTCACGCGAGTTAACTATTCTGGTACCGTAGCCTTGGGAGGGCTTTCGTCTTCGACGAGGTTGACACGAGATCAAACATTGTTATTATTGCTTGAGCTCTCCCTGGTAGCATCATGAATTCATGATTAGTGCGCAAGCCCAGGATTCCTCATCTGTGACTGAGGTCTGACGGAATCGTCAATTGGAGCGTGCCGTCAACTCGCCATAGTCGCTTCGACTAGCGAGAAGCGATCGCTTGCTCTGGAGGGATAGCCAAAGTGCATAACATCAGCTTCTGAAGAGCTCTTGATCTGATGTTGCGCAGTGCCATTCGCTGTCCCTGCTTCAACAGGAAACGTGGACGCCTCCGTCATGGCAATCGCTCACAATAATCATTACGCCGGGCTGCTTTAGACCCAGCCTGCCTGAGGCCACTCTAGTTCCCACCACTGCCACCAGTGACCACACCAGGCCAGTCGCAGTCCAGTCCCAGTCTTAGTGCCGTGACCTTCGACCGTTTGGGTCGACTCCTCTCTCTCGCTCTCTCTTCTCTTCATCCATTCCTTCCCTCTTCCTTTCCTTCTCCCAATTTACTGTTCCTCTCCCACCCCTCAACCACGATTCCTCCACCACCTTCTCGACCTTTGAAACCCCTTCAACCTCGACTTCTATCCCGTCCTTTCCCCCACGACTATCCATCCGATCATCGAGTTCGTCGAGCCGTGCTACTCTTGTAGCGTTGACTGGCCCTCACCTCGAATTCGCCAGCCTTGCCCTTCTCGCGACCTTCCTGTACTGGGCGGGACCTGAGCCTACCGGGCTCTCGATATTGCTGATCCTTTCAACCTGTTACACTAGCCACCATTCAATCAACACTTCCCGCTGTTCATTCCTCGCTGTCTCTGTCTAGCGTGGTCGAGCACCAGCTTCCGCGCGCAGCAGCTGGTGTCTTGGAACCCCAAGCCAACCTGCCCGCTACGGCCTCCAAAAATGTCGAGAAGAACCCCAATAAGTTTAGTGTTACCGCTATGAGTGATGTCGACACTGTCCCCTCGCTGCCGGCTACCCTGGACTCCAAACAGAACGGCTTCGCTGTCAAGGTGAACCACCCGCCTACCTTGGGACCGCCCTCTCCAAGGAGAACGTTCCTTCAGTCTGTTCCTCGGACCGATGATGTACCATCCAAGGAGGCAGATGCCGCTGCTGGAGACAGTGATGGACCCCCAAGCCCCAAGGCTGATTCGGAGGCGGAAACCATAATCCAGTCGGGTCGCGAGTCCCTGTCGCCGGAGAAGAGACGCAAATTTATCAAGCATGAACCGAAACGACGAGATGATGACGAGAATGACCGCGTGAGCGACAAGTTGGCCGCAATAAACGATGCGCAAGTGAGGAAGAACAACTCGTTGGGTGATAAGCATTATGATAGGAGCGACCGTGAAACGCGACATCCGAGCCCTCGTTGGAGGGATGCTTCGCCGTCCATAGTGAAGGTAGAGAAGCTTGATGATTCTCGATCCATCTCGAGCAGGTCAGACAGTGTCACGGCACCCAGCAGGACGTCAAGAAAGCGCAGTTTTAGCGAAAGTATCAATGGTGAGTCGGACGGTGGTCGGCCTCGACATCGCAAGGTATCGCCACCTCTTCGCAGCCGCGAGGATTTCGACCTCAGCAATAGGACTTCCCTTCCTCGACCCGCTTCCACTGATCGATCCGTTTCCCCAGTGCGCCAAACTCACAAGCGAACAGCTTCTGGCCCTCAGCTCTCCGGGAGCAGTCTCCCAAGGAAGAGAAAAGCTCCTACGCCTCTGATCACTGGTTTCCAAAGGCAAAGCTCCGAGGATCGCCAGTCGGTATCATCAAATAATGGATCTCCGTTACCAAGTGCTCATATACACAAGCTTGCTTCGGCCGATGGGGCTTCAGCTTCTCCTGCTCGCCCAATCAATTACAAGAAACTGCGCGATCAAAATGGCAGAACCCGGCTGGCACGTGCCTGCGCCGCCCAGGAACTTGAAGCAGTGATTGCAAGGCACGAGGAGCGTCCGGAAGATCTGAATGTTGCTGATAATGCGGGAAATACGCCTTTGCAGATTGCATCTTTGGAGGGTTGCGCCCCCATTGTCAAATACCTGATTGCGGCGGGGTGTGAGATTGAAACCTGCAACATTGACAAGGACACCCCATTGATTGACGCGGCAGAAAACGGTCACTTAGATGTTGTCAAAATCCTCCTCGAAGCTGGCGCCAACCCCCGTGTGGTTAATTCACAAGGCAATGAGCCAAGCGATCTAGTCCCTGACGACTGTGACGAGATTCGACAAGCTTTGGAAGAGGCAAAGGCTAAACCACGTCCCAATCGACGATCTGAGGAAACAACTGCACCATCAGGACGCGAGTCATCCTCACGGCGGATCTCTGGCGCTAGTCCGCGAGAGTCTCCTCCAGTGAGTGGAGCACGGAGCCCTCCCTTGTTCGGAACGACGGCCAGCAAACGAAAGAGCGTAAGGAGCGAAGCCACGAGAAATGATCTGTTGTGGACCAAGGCTACTCCTGAGAATCTCCAAGCCTTTGCCGCGAAAGGGGACATTGTCGGCGTCGCAAACATTCTCAACGTCGGCCAGAAGGCTGATACTGAGTCAATGATTGCTGCTGCCAAAGGCGGGCACGATGAGGTTTTGTCTCTTCTGCTTGGTATGGGAGATGCGGATCCTGATCCAGCTCCTGTTCCGTCGCAGAAGCCCGGTCACAACACTCCGATGCTAGCCGCTATTGGTCGTGGAAATCTAGCTGTGATCAAGCTCTTTTTGGATCAGCCTGGCTTCAACCCGGCCCGTCGACATTATGATGGCCTGACTTACTTTGAAATCTCTCGGAAGCGGCGAGCAGATAATTGGGAAGAAGAATACGATATTCTCAAGGACGCTTATGACAAATACGTTAGGACCAAGAAACAACGCAAACCTGACCTCTCCTCGCCGCGTCGGCAGCGGGAAAAAGAGAGAGAGGGCAAACGCTCTGCACGCAAAGACTCACCATCACCTGTCCCTCGATCGAGAAAGGTTGCTTGCAGCCCTGGCCCTCGCGATTTTTCTAAGGATTCCGCCATGCCAAAAGACAAGAAAGGAATTGCCCACCCTAGAGATAAGTCTGCCTCTGGAGTCGCACGATCAAAGTCCTCGCTTCACGACCTTGATACCAAGGAACCGCCAAAGCAGAAGCCCGTGTTGGGCGAAGATGTGATCAAAAGGAGGCGTTTAATCCCAGGACGACCACCCAACGATCGAGATCGGAAGGTGCCGAGCTTGCCTTCATCTGACTCGCTTTCAGGACGAGAAGACAGTGTAAAATCTCGCGTTGACCGGTCATCCGAACCAGCGTCTAGAGCCTCGATCCTAAAACGCGGACGTAGCAGTGCTAGTCCCGAACGACCTCGCTCTCGCGGGCCCGAGGCCGAGCGTCATCGTGATCTTCAGAAGAAGAAGAGGAGAGTTTTGTCTGAGGAAGGGGCGCCAAATGTCACCAATGGAGGACTGAAGAAGCCTCACCCACCTGCAAATGATGCTGTCAAGTCACCCAACCATGAAAAGAATGGCATCGTATCCAATGACTCCAGAAGAGAAGTTTCGCAGAACTCCCGTGCCGGGCCAAAATCCGTGAAGGAAGAACAAGGGAAGCAAGAGCCGCAAGATCTCGCTGATATTCCTATGGTGGATGCAAAGGCGGTGGAGACGGACAAAGAATCCGGTCAGGCAACGAAGCTTAAATCATCGCTTGACCACTCCGAACCTGACACGCAGAATGTTGAACCACGCAACGCCACCCATGAGTCTTCCGAACACAAACTGGCCGAGAAAATGGAGCAAGAACGACTAGCCGAGGAAGCACGCGTAGCTGCTGAAGCAGAAAAGGTTCGAGCTGAGAAAGAAGAGGAGGAAGAGCGGGCAGCTCAAGCAGCACGCGCGGCGCAGGAGAAGGCGGCAGAAGAGGAACGCAAGCGAAAGGAGACCGAGCTACGACGAATCAAGCAAGCAGAGGACGAGCGCCAGAAGCGACTGGACCAAGAAAGACAGCGACTTGCCAAGCTACGTCGGGAACAAGAAGAGCATGAACAACGGCGTCGAGACGCGCTCCCTAGCCGGCTGTGCATCGCAGCTAACCTCGTTGGAGCCAACGATACCCAAGCACGGAATCACTCTTGGCTGAGGAAGTTCATGCCGGTTGTTACAGCCGAAACCAAGCAGCTCGATCCTAGTTGCAGCGCAGAGATCGCTGGCGAGAGATGGGTTCCGAATTATCTTGTTGCGCCATTACTTGCCACCAACGACTTGCAGTTGTCCCAATACGCTGCTTGGGAAAAACGCGACGCCACTCCCCAGCAGCGAGTGAATCTCTGGCGCGTTACACGGCGAATGCTGGTCCAGGCAGATGACACTGAGTTCTTGACAGCGTCATTCGGGCAGATCATGCAGAAGGATAGCGAAACCCGGAGCAAATACTTCGACATGGAGCATGTCTTTTGGGTTAAGGTACGTTATATTCGCTCGGAAACCCTTTGGGATGTATGCTAATATTTCTCACAGCTATCGGACTTCATGGACCTGGTTCCTCATATCCCGCACTTGCACGGGCTAGACATTCGGTTCCTGAAGATGCACATCGACCAAGAAACGTCTCCAAATCCTCCTTTTCCGCTGCCGCAAACGAATGGCCACATCAATGGACCTTCGCATGCCGGCACTCCCGGGCCTTTGCACGAGCAAGGCCTGACTAACGGCTACGGGCACAGCCTGCCAAGTACATACGTCTGATTGTTTTCCGTCAGTCCACGCCTCTGTACAGGTGGACGATTTTCCTTGCATGTATGACTATGATACCTCTGTTGTGACGTGATACACGATGTCAGTGTTGGATAGATGTTGCAGCTCTGGGCTGCCTGGCGTTTCCGTTGAATACCATTATCAACAATGCAATAATGCAATACTGCGAATGCATACCAGATTAATAAACCCCCTGTACTCCGTACTCGTCACAGCAAAAGTAAGAGCACAAGAATGCTTATAGTCACGTGAGCTGTTATCGAGGTGGTATCTTCACGTGATAATTACTAAGATTTGTAGGGCACACGGATTTAGCGAGGAGCCGGAGAAATTAGCATCAGTCCCACAGTCGAGAGAATCACCACCACATACCACCACTCTTTGAGGAAACCCGACATTCAAACAACAAATCAACAAAACATCAAAATGGTGCGTATAGCTCCAGAAAGCCCAGCGTCTTCCCCGTGCAATTGACGCTTCTTACTCGCCGCATCCTCCGCCAATGCGAACAAGTGTTTCAGCAAGCTAACCATGAATCGCAATTCTATAGTCGGACGGAGAAGAGACCGCTTCCAACCCCCCCGTTGCCGCTGCCGATGAGGTCGAGGTTTCTGCTGACGCCGGTGCCGGCGGCCAGATGTCCGTCCTCGACGCTCTGAAGGGTGTTCTCCGCATCGCCCTCATCCACGACGGTCTTGCCCGTGGTCTCCGTGAGGCCGCCAAGGCCCTCGACCGTCGCCAGGCTCACATGTGTGTCCTCAACGAGGGCTGCGAGGAGGAGGCTTACAAGAAGCTTGTTGTCGCCCTCTGCTCCGAGCACAAGATCCCCCTCATCAAGGTTCCCGATGGAAAGCTTCTTGGCGAGTGGGTTGGTCTCTGTACGTTTTCTCCTCCATTATCAAGTTATAAATCTTTAGGGAAATATTTGTGGGCTAACGTGGTTTTCTCTGGAACAGGCCAGCTCGACCGCGAGGGTAACGCCCGCAAGGTCGTCAACTGCTCTTGCGTCGTCGTCAAGGACTGGGGTGAGGAGTCCCAGGAGCGCTCCGTTCTGCTCAACTACTTCCAGACCGAGCAGTAGACTCCCCTTGGATTTGATTTGATGGATCGGGGTTGATTCGACAAGGATAAGGGGAACGGACCGTAAGGGTTCTGGGAAGGAGAACGAGGATTGCGATCATGTTAATTTTCGAGTACCTACCTACTACCGATCTGTCTGTCGTCGAAACATATATCTATCCACAAAACAAAATACAAGCAAGGATTCGATGAATGATGCAATGTACGAAGTACTGTCTTTCGGGAGGCTATGTAATGGGTATGCCTAATACTTGAGGTAATAACAAGTAGAGAACTAGAAGAAGCTACTTATGTGAGACTCATTGTCCAAACTGCCAGTTCAATATGAGCAGAAAAGCCATTGTAATTTAACACCAGCCATGCGAGATTGTATCAGGATATTGACGTTGACTTGGACAAACCAAACGCCTCGTGACTGCAACATTGGCACCTAGAACAATGGCTACCGGAAGCTGTACGAAGGTCGAACCATTTTTTTCGTCTCTGGTTTCAAGGACAACTGCTGGTAAGGTGAGCTGCCGGGATCGTAGTATAGCCCTTCAATATGGCCACTCTCGCGATGTAGAGAGATGTAGTAAAAGCCGGATATCGTAAGTCCTTGCCGTGCATCTGTGGGCGTGATGAAACATCGTTCTGCGATTGATTAGCATGAATTTCATGAGTCTGATAAAAGGCACAGTGAGACGCACCCTTCCATCTCATCAGAATCCACCCCTTGCACAGCTGTTCAGTGATCCACTTCCTACTCACAAGATTCCGAGTCATCTCTTCATCGGTGAGGTTCTTGAATGGCTGTAGCTCCCGCCAATACGTGCTGTCGATCTCCGCATCCGCTTTGAAGTTCTTGGTTTCCAAGGTATGGGTGTTGAAGTCGATAATCTCTCCCTCTAGGAATGTCACAATATGTGCATCATGAGACGGCGACGTCTTATCCGGGATATTGTATGCTTCCATAGTTCCTGATAGCGTCATGTCCTGAGTGTTGATGTTGTGAATTGTGACTTTGACAGGCCAATTCTCGTCCTTTCCGCCTACAATATTGTATACATGGCTGGCAAAGTATCGTCTCCCGTTGGCTGTTTGCACACTGATGCGACTCTGGTCACTACCATCGATAATTATCGGATCATTGGACGAAGAGGTCAGGCCTTGCTGAGGTAAAACGATGCTGGCACCGCTCGCAGCTCTCTGAAAGCCAGAAAATGTCATGCCTGGACGAAGCCATGAACATTCTGGCGGCGGAGATATTGAGGCTGTGTCTAGAATGAAGTCATCCTCATCCCAGGTGAGGAAATCTAGCTGAACGAATCCCCCCGCCGCCGCAGAGGTCAAACTTTCCTCGAAAGAATTGGAGTAGCGTAATCGGTCGAGATACCGAATGGTTTCTTTTAATCGTGGACTGGGTGGATTTTCCAAGTGCATCTGCCGATGAGCGCTGACTCGGGCACGAACATCGCTGTGTGTTAGAACACGCTGTGACTCGCTACGACCCCCAGGAAGAAACCGATATGCCCGAGGCGAGGATACCGCGGTCGGCCGCTCATGGCTCTGATCTGTACTCTGGTTGGCTCTTTCGCGGTCAAGAAGATAATCGTGAAGTGTTCTGTTTCGCGAGAATCTGGATTGCCGCGGTATTGACTGTAGGAGGGCCTCAGCTGTGGAGCCTGAAGTATCGTTCTGTCGGCGGCTGCTTTCCGTGGAATCGTCCGGCATGGCTTGATTTCTGGAGGTATTCTCGCGACGTGCACCTATCCTGGCAGGACCCCGTCCTGAAAGTCGACCAAGCCATGATGAGAGTGCATTGATGGGTGGATATGCCATATCATCATCATCTTCGTCGTCGGAGGCCGGAGCCCAGCCATAGAGGGTACGAGGATTCGAGACTCGGGCTTCATAGTTCGGTAAATTACTATTATTGATGGTGCTATGACTCTCTTCACTAGAGCGGTCGCGCTGGCGCAGGATGGGTATGCGACGATTGATCTCAACCGACATGCGCATGCTAGCGTCATCCAGGTCCATGGGGTCGATGTCGAATTCAGACCGCAACTCGGAGAGTATGTGTTGTCGGCGGCGGCGCTGGCGACTGAGTACGGACGAGGAGGAGTCGGGCGGCGAGCGCACACGAGACCGCAAGAAACTCACGTTATCATCATGGGCATCATCGGACACGACTGCGGGGAGAGACTGGAGGGAAGAAGCGGCCAAGGGCGATCGGGAGGGGGCATCCTGCAGACAAACACAAGTAAGTATTGGACCATGACGCAGATGGAGGCCGTTTGATGTAGATGCATTTTCTTCCGCGGTAAAGCGGGACGGAGGACAAATCGAAATACGTACAGAAGGCGAATTGACTGGGGGCATGATATTTGGAGGGGATTTCTGTGATCAGGCTTGTCGCAAGAAGACGGCGCAGAGAGGATGCGCCCGTGGAGAGACAACATGCAGTGGTGATTCAAAGGAAAGACAAAATAAGGTGAATGCAAAGGAATGAAGTAACACAACAAGATGATCAGATGATGGCAGATGAGGAACAAGGGTGAATAATCAAGCAGAGCGAAAGTGAGGCGAGAGGAGAGGAAGAGAGGTTATTCAAACTGCAAACCGGCCGAGTGTCAGTCCCTATCTGAGTCCTTCTCGCAACTTCTGATCCTCTCAGCCGAAACTTCCCCAAATTGTATCCAATATGCGCTGGTTTCCGCTTCTTTGTATGCGTCAAATTGCATGAACATGCATCCTTTCCATCAAACCGGCCTTCATTCCCATCTTCTTCGCCATCGTTACCATATCCATCAGCATCGCACTCAAACTATTCCTTAGGGTATCGAGTTTCAGTTGTTTTCCCCCAGCATCAGAGGCGGAACATGTATCCTGATTCTCGATCACTCAACCGCTGGTCCGACGTAAGTTGATCCTTCCGACGCCTTCGTCAATCCAAGCCCGAGACAACTTCCAGAACGACCTCGAGCGTTGCGCTTATCCCAAAAAGACATAAGGTCTCTTCGGTTATCACCCTTGCTGCATCTTCTGTTTCATGGATCAGTCGTCGGTAGTTCGGGCTGACTTGGCGGAGCAACTCCGACTGTTCTACGGCTATGAATCAATACAAATGGGAACTCTTTGACCTACCTTTCATCTTCAGACATTTCTTTCTTTTCTCGTGACCCCCTGATATGCAAGAATGGCTAAGATCAAGACTATTGAATACTTTCGGGTGCTACCCCGGTGGCTGTTCGTCAAGATCGTCGACGACGACGGCAACTATGGCTGGGGAGAAAGTACACTAGAAGGACACACCGAGGCCGTCGAGGGCACTCTCAATGCCCTCATTAAGCGGTTCCAAGGATATGAGGCAGAGTATGTTCTAGGACATTCACTATTTCTGTATATTCCTGCGCTAATTCCTCCAAGTGATATTGAACACATATGGCAGATGTCCTGGCGCTTGGGCTTCTACCGTGGAGGTCCCGTTTTTATGTCCGCCATATCCGGCATTGATATCGCCCTCTGGGATCTAAAGGGCCGCAAGCTCGGCGTCCCTATCCACCAGCTTATCGGCGGCAAGGTTCGGAATAAGCTTTCCGTCTATGCTTGGATTGGCGGCGACCGTCCTTCTGATGTAGAAGCCGCGGGGAAAGCCCGTCTCGCACAGGGATTCAAAGCTATCAAAATGAACGCAACGGAAGATGTCAACTGGCTAGATTCCCCCAGTGCGCTCGACTCCAGCGTCGAACGACTAAAAGCCGTAAAGGCACTAGGCCTAGATGCTGCCCTGGACTTCCACGGCCGCCTGCACAAGCCTATGGCGAAACAGCTCGCCAAAGCACTAGAACCATACCGTCCACTCTTCTTGGAAGAGCCTCTCCTCTCCGAACACCCCGAGGGCATAAAACAGCTATCAGACCAAGTCTCCTGCCCCATCGCCCTAGGCGAACGCCTTTATAGCCGATGGGACGTCAAGCGATTCCTCGAAGACGCGAGCGTCGACGTCCTTCAACCTGATATCAGCCACTGTGGAGGCATCTCTGAGTTGCGGCGCATTGCTTCTATGGCGGAGACGTACGACGTTGCGATAGCGCCGCATTGTCCGCTAGGTCCTATTGCACTGGCGGCTTGTATGCAGGTTGATCTCGCGACGCCGAACTTCGTGATCCAGGAGATGAGCTTGGGGATGCATTACAATACTGAAGCGGGCGAGTATGATATCACGAGCTATGTTAAGGATGCGAGTGTCTTTGCTGTGAAAGACGGACATGTTGATGCGCTCACGGCGCCTGGGTTGGGCATTGAGGTTGATGAGGACGTTGTTCGGCGTGTTGCTGAGACCACTGAGCCATGGCTGCCTAAGGAGTTTTTTGGTCCGGATGGAGGCCTCCGGGAGTGGTGATTAATAGGTCATGTTGCAGTCGTTCTATATGATGATTTGATGATTCCGGTAGATTTGGCGTAATGCGCTGCACAATTTGGGCGAACAGTATAGAAAGCAGACCTACATTAAAGCGTATAGAAGTTGATAATTCCTCTATTCGGTCGTTGCATCTGGCGCTATATACACTCTTGACATCTCTATGTACTCAAAATATCCAAAGCACTCACCGCATTTCAAGCTGCTGCCCGCGCAGCGTTACACTCATCTGCTCGTCTAATGCAATCCAATATCAAACCCCAGAACGCCTCGAGATCGACAGCGCGGGGAATAGTCACCCCAGTGGGATTGCTTGCAACAACCGAGCGACCCAGTGGTCCGACAAGGGCAATATCCGACCCATGCAGACCGTCAGTGATGACGTTAACGGAGAACCGTTCTCCGTTGCGGTCGTCGAATTTGAGAGCTTTGGCGGGGTTTCTATTAGTGAAGTCGGGGTTGAGCGTGGAGAGAATCACAGCCACGGCGAGAGGGTCATGGAGTGGAGGGCCTGTCGTCAGGCCAAATTCGGTTTCGTAGGTTGAGGCAAAGAAGAGTAATAGTTCATAGAGCATCTGGCGGAGTGTAGTGGTGGGTGTAGATGGGTCGCCGTCACCGTGTAGGATGCGGGTTTGTACGTCCCTCGAGGCGAGCACTTGGTGCGTTAGATCTAGTGTGATGAGGAATGTCTTTGGGGCAAGGACGGGGTTGCTGAAGATAGATTGAGAAGATTCAGGATCGCACTGTATGGTGTTTCATGATTAGGAAGAAGCCATCGCCGGCTGTTCTTAGGCAGGACACATACGTAGATGTTGAACTCTGCCAGGGGAGTCACATTGCCAATCCTGTTCTCGTGCCCGTCCAGCCTACTGATGGGAGCCTCGGAAAACCCCTCGCCAACGCCGCCTCCCATGATGCTCAACCCTTTGATATGCGTCGCGACTTCGGGGAAGGTCGCGAATAACAAGGCAACATTGGTCAACGTGCCCGTAGCTATGACCCAGGGGGTACCTTTGGGCTGCGCCATCAGCGCATCACGCATGGCGAGGATTGGATTCTTGTCCGTAATCGGTGCTCTTGAGGCCTTGGGTAGAAGCTCAGTGCCGTCGATCCCCGAGTCGCCTGAACCCGTCCATACGATGGTTAACCTGCAGAACGAAAGACGTGATTGCGGGGTACTGACCATGGATATTTGGGGCATGCACTGCGGGCCGGCAAAATGGCTTCGTAGTTCCCGGATAGACAGGAACTTCGGGCCTACCAATTGCCTCAAGGACCCTCGTGGCATTGATGGTAGTGTTCTCCAATGAAGCATTTCCATGGATCGTGGTGATACCAAGGAGATCCAGGGATGGATGGTGAGCAGCAATTAGAATTGCAAAAGCGTCCTATGTATTTGTAGATAGGGCCTTGGTAAGTTTTTAATGGATCATCAAGCCGCAAAATATGAACAGCTTGTATATATCACTTACATCGTGGCCTAGGAGCAAATGTCAGCATTGATAAGGAATAGGGTGTGTGATAATGGGGTAGGGGTGCAGACCAGGATCGCAGTCCAACCAGAGAGGGATCGGCTGATCTGATGTCGAGCTCATAATTCCTTCTAAGGCGGGAATGTTGCCTCTAAGCCGCCGTTATACTGAAGTGCTGGTATGTATGAAGGCTGCAGACAACAAGCAAGGAGGCGGGGGGTGGGGACGCGATAAGCCTCCAAGTCGTTATCGCGAGCCGCAACCCTATGCCCTACCTTCCAGATTAGGAAAAGCAACTGCAGTGACGTCTCATCCTCGCGCGTCCGTCGCGGAAGTTGATGAGTTGCTTGGACAATTCTCCGATACTGCCCCAGATCACCGATTTCTGCTGGTTTTCAATTGATTTACTCCGTCTACCTGTTTTCTGCGATGAAATGACCACCGACCCTGTTTCTTCGGGCCTCCACCCCATTTCCAATCTCAAAGCGGGCCCGACGACCTCCAGTTCCAGGTCAACAGCTATCCCAGCGTCTTCAACCCCCCCGCCGCCCTCACAATACTCCCAGCGTCCACAGGTGGCGAAGAACATTAGCCGGGATGAACTGAGCAACTCAACAAGCGACAAGGCTACAGCCGCTCTGATAAGACGCGTGCTTTGTCCTCAGTCGGGAAGCTATGGCGGAGCCGCATCTTCTGCTCCTGAGGAGCTACTTCCCCCGCTTACGAGCTCGAATGATGTGGACCGCCAGCTCTACGCCCTTATCGCCATTATCATCAAGGAGTTTGTCTTGTCTTGGTATTCCAAAATTACAGCAGACCAGTCTTTTATCAACGAGGTGCTCCAGGTAATTGCACACTGCACCCGAGCTCTTGAGCAGAGGTTGCGAGAGGTAGATGTTGCCCAGCTGGTTCTGGACGAGCTACCCGCATTGTTGGAGGCCCATATCGTTTGTAAGTGCACTGATATCCGATATGCGTGGGGCAATCATTGACCCTGACCTTTTTGTACATAGCATACCGACTAGCCAAAGAGCAGTCTTACTTGTCCGGCCTGTCGCCTTCTTCTCGTGAGATATATCATGCTCTGAACCCACATCCAGGTCTGTCGCCAGTGCCAGATACTTCGGATCCTCCTTCTATCTCTACGCAGCGAGAAAACGAAGCGGCATATCGACGGCTCTTGGCGAATGGGGTTCTGGCTGTTCTTCTTCCGACTGAAGATCTCGAGAATGCATGCCTGCGGACTCTCATGAACGACATCTTCAGCGATCTCATCCTAGGGAACGAAGTGAGTGGGAGGGTGTGCGAAGGCTGGTTCTTGTGGGAGAGTACAGCGAAGCTGCTTGACTTGCTTGCAAGAAAAAGAAGCGCCGATAAAGACGTAATTGCAGAGACCGACGCATCCCGCTCAAATCAACTACAGCAGTTTGGCTTGCTTTCCTCGCCCAACAGCAGCGAAACTAGCCATTCCTCTTCCAGTGCCCAATCACAGGCCACAAGCTGGATGTGGTCTTTGCTTCAATACGCCTTCATGGCATATGTGACTCTACGTTTCATCGTAGCCGGCCTTTTTCGCGTTGCATCCACACCTCCAGTGATTTTGAGTTCGCACTTGAGCCCTGGTAGCCCCGTGGACGAGCCACTCTCCAAACGCGGCCAGCCAGGAAAGCGCCCCGTGCTTGATTATCGGTTTTATGGCATGCTGTCGCAACTGTTGGATATTCCGCGTCGGATGCCATGGCTAGGAGGACTGCTAGCCCTCTTTCAATATTTGATTCTAGCGGGTCCGGGAAGAGTAGGAAACTCGGGCGGTGTTCTCGATAGGTGAGTCGCTCTTTTTATTTGGAATTTCGAAACTTCATTTTACCGTTGCCCCTTCGAGTCCTGCGCCAAATGTCTCGGGCCAGTCCACATGGTCCGGATGTGTCTCGAAGGAATCGGAAAAACTCGAGGGCTGTCCACGGCTGTGAGCGAATTGTGGAGCAGGTCGTATATGGTTTGATCTCCGAACGATGATCTACGAATGGCGCTGGCAAGTGCTTTCTCAGACCAGCGAGTCATTGGAAGAGGGTAGAAAAGCAGCGGGACGTCAATGCAGTTGATTTACATTGCTCGCATGCTGCATCGATCACTTGATCTGCTGGTGGATGCACCGCGCATCCTTCGCAATCTGCAACAATCGACTGTCATTCGCTCGTGCCGCCAGGTATTCGGCGTTACGGACCCTGACCGCAAAATACGGTTATATAACACTACGTGTATCGTCAATACGGCCGGGGAGAGAAGGTCCCCGGCAGACCCCTGGCGACTTTTCGGGTTCATTGCTCATTTTGTGCGGGCCTTAGGACTGTTTGTCCGCGATTCCTCTGGTCGCCTCTTGTCCAGCTTGCACCCTTCAAGGGAACCAGGATTGAATATCACGCCGTTCGCCGATTGGTTGTGTCTCGCAAAGCAAAAGTCAGATTTCACACTGAGCTCTGTCCATTCAGTGCTTATGGTTGCTCAGGAATATTTTGGACAGGCCCGGCCCTTTCCGTCCCGTGCTGGATCCAGACTTCGTTGCCCATCTCCGCCTTGATTTTTCAAAGATGCTGGCAAGAATCGAAAGCAACAAAGAACCCTCTTCTCTCGCAGATCATAAGGTGGCGGGGCGCACTCAACCCCTGCTGCAAACACTGCCTGCCACTTGGAAATTCTGACATCAGTGTCTCAGAGACCCCCGGCAATCGCGTATGGGGAAAGGGCTCTTTCGTTAGTCCTGGAGACTTTCGCATAAAAGGGCCACTGGGCCAGTCCATTTTGCCTACATTTCTCCTTTTTCGGGCCAATCAGCGAAATTCCTTGTCGTTGATTTTTTTTGAATTCCACCTGCAGCCGAGGAGCGTTCCGTGGCTCCTTGCGTGTTCAGGCCCGGCGGCTGAACCTATGACAGTCCAGCAAAATATCTGGCCGCTTGGTGGCTCTCTCTGATTGACGATGTACGCGCCGACGAAAAGTCCATCTCGATCTGAGCATTGAGATTCGTCGCCAGCCCCTCCATTGCTGAGGGGGCTTTTCATTCTTCTCAGCAACTGGCCCAAGCTCCTCGATTCGGTCTGATTAGACAGATCCTGCCCATTGAATGACGGAATTCTCTCATGGCACTGCAATCTCACCACACTTTTCAAGACGGTCAGAAATGAAAAGGCGGGACAGAGCAGAATCCCTGCAACCAAGAGAACGCTTGTTAGGGCCGCCAAACCCAACTGCTTCTCCACACCTATCGCTCGCGCCCTCAACGGCACGTTTCTATCTTGTTCTCTTGGGCATTTGTAGAGCTACGGGTTTCCATGCCTTCGTTCCGGACATCACTAGGGAGCACAGCCAAGGAAGTGAAAATCGTCTTTTTACTGACCCTAGTTCTCCATCCAGGTTCCTCCACGAGAACATCCAGGAGTATGTCCTCACCCCCACTTTGTTACCCAATCTCCTACTTGCATCACGAGAGGCGCTTTTCCCGCATAATACTCGTCCGAAATCTGGAGCGAGCGACAGTCGCATTGAAGGGTTGACGTTGACCTCGACGCCGGCTCCGCCAATTTCAGAGGAGGCGCTACCCTCAATTGTCCATCATACGCAGACGACTACTGCCTCTGGCGGCAACCCAATAACGCCCGCTCTTATAGCGACAACGGCGGGATCTTCTCCCTCGTCGGCGGATCCGCAGCGGCGTCCCTCAACCGCCGAAATCGCCTCGATAAGGCGAAAGTGTGCCGTCGGCATTCTCTCCCTGATACCTCGCCCAATCGCGCGCCGGCTGCTTGGTATTTCAACCGAGACTGGCCCTGGAGAGAATCTTAATCCCGCGCAATCTCCGAGTCATTTACACGAGTCTGGGCCTGCGATGCCACAGTCGCCTTCGCCTAGCGAGTCTCGTAAGGGTGGCGTCGAAGAGATCCTCTTGCTCTCCGCGATCGAGAATGATATCCTAGATCTGTTCGCAGATGAATACTGCAATAAACATCTGATCTACTCGGTTATCGAGGCTGTGCTCGCCAAGCTGCTGCCTGAGCTGTCGGATCGTAGTATCGCGGAGCTGATGGAGGATAGGGGAGTTTTCGTCCATACTGGTTGAGTTTGCGATACTAGCATTCCTTTCACGACCTACGCCCCTAATGTTATCCCCCCTTAATGTAGTAATGGCTAATGAAGACTTGTTCACTCTTAACCGACTTGTTCATGTACGCCCGTCTGCGGCACCATGTTGCGCCTTTCGGCCTCGTCTCAACAATAAGACGCTGATCCTGTCTGTATGACCCCCTCAAGGTTTCTCCAATATGCGAACTCGATGCAGAGCACAGACTCTAGAACCAAGAAGGTTAACGAGCGGTGCGGTACAGACCGACGGCGGCGGCGGCCAGCCTGACAGACAGGCAGGTAGATGGCAGATCGCCTCTCTCCCGCGGAAACCAATGGCTCAAGTCAGCCAGTCCAGAGTCCAGACGGTCAAGGGAGGGTAATAAACCAAGATAAGATCGGATCCGCGCCGCAAACCGCGATCGTTCGTTAACTGCCAACCAACCCATCCATCCCCATCCCCCGATTATTCCCCATCGAGGGCGGCCGGCCAACCCCGGTGGGCGATCTGTGGAAACCGGATGTGGGAAGGTTAGAACAAAGAAACAAAGTTAGAGTCCGCTACCGAGGTGGGGACAGCCTGGAGACTACTCCGTTAGACTAGTCCGGAATCGAGGACCAAGAGGTCGACTCGAAGTTCGAGTTCGAGACGGGTGGATACGCAAAGGACACTCAAGCCTCGGTAGTGGCACATTGACTTGCGCTGAATCAGACGTAGCTCCAGCAACCCTTGAACCTAGGGATGGCAGGGTCGTACAAACTCATTCCCAAAGCAGTAGGCGATGGACACTGGCATGGACCGGGGGAGATCATCGGATGCAGTGAGGATGAGGAGCTGACTTCGAGCTGCCGAGCTACCTATGCATGCAGAACACCTAGTTTTTCCGCAATTGATATGCCAACTGGATGACCCCGGGAATCTAGACGTGGATTGGCTGGATTTGGGGGAAATGGTGGTGGGTTGGTGCGCGCTCCAGAGCCGAGCTACAGTGCACACTCCGTTCTAGGACCAGTCTGTATGCGGCCTCCCCGCGCGAACAGGTACATATACCTAGAGGCTGAGTACATGCAGCAACAAGCAGACTTGGGCCTGAGAGTTCATAGAGGTGGCACGGTATGTACGAGCGACGGGGTTGGTCGTACAGGTACCTAACGCGGCGGTATGCGGTACCCAATGTGTACTTCATCCCGACGCGAGTTTCTGCAGCGAGCTCAAGTACATCTGCTGTACCTGCGACCAGGATGTGAGGTATAGATACATGTCTTGTTATCTGGGTACTTATGTATGCAGGCCTTGAAAGAACAAGGTCGGATAAATCTTCTGAATCGGGTGATGGAAGGAAAGGTACGGAGCTCGGAAAATGACGCAAAAAATGCGGTGAGCATAATTAGGAAGTACGTTGGGGGAAACAGGGAAGAAAAAGAAAGAAAAAAGGACATTCCGTAGCCCGTATTTCTTCGTCCAATCGAGAAAGATGTAAAAAGGACGGTGATGCGAATATGAATATGCTGTTGTGAGGAATGATTGATGATGGAGAGGGAATGACAAGGGGGAATCATGCAATTTCGCGTGAGCGATCTGGTTTAGTGCAGGCAATAGATCGTAGGAAAACAAAACAGGAATCTCAGGGGGTGTAAGATTGAGAGGTAGGGAGAAGGTAGTGCGCGAGAGAGATGCGATAGAAGATATCATAGAAAAACGCGGCAATATACCCTCCGTGCGTCTGTTCCTCAGCAAAAGTAACCGTAGTCCTCCGTAATATCGTATAGAGTGAGGTCGCCCTCGAGTATCTTTACCATCCGATTTTGCCCAAAATCCAGCAGAATGTGCAGTATGCTTAATGAAACAGGGAATCAATAATAATCCAAACATTACAGATGCAGAAAAGCAGATAGCCAGCCAGCTCCATAGGTTGCAAGAAAGAAAGAAAGACAGAACGGGTGGCGACGGTCACTGCCTTGTGACCTGGTGTCGCAAGGACGGCGTATTAATTATCCTAGATTATGGATGCTTCGCTTCTTGGCGAGATGAGGCGCGTCTTCGTGCTCATCGATGCGAGTTAGCCCCCCGGGGAGCGTGGGAGGAGCTTGAATCTTGGCAAGCTCTAGCCTCTCCATCAGTTTGCCAATGGTCACATATTCCTGAGCGCCGAGTCCAGAAGGCTGATGTTCGAAATAGCTCATTACCAGCTCCAGGGCCTTGCGGGCTTCATCCTGAGTAGGAGATCCTGGGGAGCTGATGGGAGAAACGGTTGTGGACTTCGAGTAAAGCGGAGGATATATGGTCTTGGCCCGGATTTCAGGATTGCTCCGATTTCTCTTGATCGTACCGGAGGATGTGTCGATATTAAGCGCAATTTTCTGGTCCTGCTCTTCCTTCAGGAAAGGTTCCTCCTGCAGTGGTAGAAGCTCCTTAGAAAACGTCGATCCGGGTTGATCAGCCGTCATCGTCGTCATCGTATCGGTATTAGGAAGGGGAAATGTTTGGCTCCGAGGCCTGCTCGAGTTTCCATCGGTTGGAGATATCCGGGATTGACTGGTAGGTGTGAAAGGGCTTTCGGAGATCAAAGTAGATGTAGGTGAGAAAGAAGATGTCGTATCAAGCGAAATTGTACTCTTGGAGTGCGTATGTTGAAAGTCAATACTGAGATCCCCAGGACCCAGAGAGATACTCCCTCTGATATTCTCCTGGCTTTGCACCGGGGACAGTGGCGAAGGCGAAGCGAACCCGGTAGGCGATATGGGGGAAAGCACGGTGGGCGACTGTACAGCGGAGGCAAGAGCCGAGTTGATACTCAAACCAGTCGGACTCTCCGAATCGCTCTTGGTACCATTGAATGACCCTTTGCGTGATTTTGCGCCGAGTAAGCCGTTCTTTTGCTTGAACTTCTCCAGCCAGCTGTTGCTCAGCACCTTCTCTTTACCGTCAGAACCGCCACAGGTGCTCGCAAAGAAGAGAGCCTTCTCTCGAATGATCTCGTCGTTGATACGATTTCCGCGTCGCTGGTAGTTCCTCACCCAGTTGGCGAGGGCTTTTTCAATGTCCGGGACCCTGCCCTTGGCCCTTTTGATGGGCGATCGGCTCCCATCTTCAGGATTCAGGTACTTGTCCTTTTGCCGCAAGACTTTTGAGACGGTGCTAGAGGGGGAAGTTAGAATGCTTTGACCAGGGAGTTCAAGCAGCAATGCCCCTAGGGGAGTCGTCACTTTACCTTCGTTCTACCCCAAAGAGAGCTGCTCGTGACTCATTAGTTCTGACTGATTTGATAGGGTGGGGAGGTGTTAAGGCCAGGCGACTTACCTCCAATATCGGTCTGTTTGGCGGTCTTGTTTTCTTCATGGTAAAGACACATGCGCCGGCGGTCTTCATCGGTAAGCGTCCTGCGTGGGGTCGAGCTACTAGTGGACGACTTTCGGGGTGGCGGGACAGGAGCGATGGGAGATACAGACGGGGCAATATGTACCGGGGCTGCTGGAAGTTCTGGCGGCGGGAATGGCGGCTGAGAAGTAGTGGTGAGCATGCTGGGCCAGGCATTGGAAGGGACGGTCATTGGCAAAGGCGCATAAGGAGGTGGTATCGTGACGCCGTAGGAAGTATCTAATGGCACCACACCGTATCCAAAGCCGTGATATTCCATTGGAGGCGAGTGCTGGGAAGGGTGAAAGCCGCCCATGTCAACCCAGGGAGACTGCGCAAAGCCATTGTCTTGCGCATGGGGGGTCTCTGTATCCATGGCCGTGGGAGCTGAGCTGTTGGATACAATGCAACGTTGGAGGCGCCAAAGGGCTGGAGAAGGGGCGGGATGTCTGGCGGGGAGGAGAGCACACTAAGTATAAGGTGCAGGCCAGGCGCTGCTCAATCGAATTTGAAAGCGAAGGCGAGAGGCGTGAGGGGATGATGGGTCGCGAGGAGGAGGATAGAGGAAAAAGCAAAGAGACAAAAAGCCGGTAAGAGCAGCAGCAGTAGTCTAGAGCCAGGACAGGGAAAGACCAAGCAGATGATGCATGTTCGACATTAGACAATGAAGCGATACGCGATTACAGCAGCGAGGGGCAGCACGAGCAATCGGCGGCATGGGCAGGAGATCGGTTCCAGAGAGCTATACAGAGCTATCACCAGGCGACATGTATGCATACAAGAGAGCTGGGTGATAGGGAAGAGAGGAAGAGGAGGAGGACAGGAACTTCAACGGGGTGGATTTGGATGCGTGTAAGGCATGAGCGGAGTTTAAAAATTGGTCAGGCCAGGGCGCAGGCACAGGGACGATCACAAAAAGAAAAAGGAAAGGTATCGGCCAGAGCGGATTGCCTCGAGGGAGTAGGGACGGAGTTAGTCTGTATAGCAGCAAGAGGGCAGGTCAGGTATACTCCTCAGGACAAGGCTTTCGGTCCATCGCTGTGTGGATGGTGGAAGACGAGAGCCCGAAGTTAGTGGTACTTCCTCGTCCTACCCCGACTCTTCCTGATTACCACCGTATAATTCCTTTTATTTCCTTTTTTTCTTTTCGATTTTTATTAATTGTACGGCGACTGGGGCTGGATTCGACAGACTCGACACTTGCAAAGCAGAGAGAACAATTAAAATTACGGCCGGAGTCCAGATAGTCGAACAGGATCGAAAATCCCCGTTTCTGCGCTCTCATAGGCTCGTGCTCAAGCCTCAGCAGCAGAAATGGTGGGGGAATCTGCCGATGATTCGTCCGCTTTGAGATTGACGAACAGGGATCTCATTTTGGGCTGATATACCGTATCATAACCACTGCCCTCGTCACGCCCCGTACAGCATCGTGTCAGTGTACTGTACAGAGCGTTGAATCAGGGTTTCAAGGCCTAACGCGGGTGGGAATGGCAGCAACAGTGTGAATATGGTGATAAAACACCCCAAGGTTCATCAGAAACCGATGACGACTTCTTGACTCGACTCCTCCGCTCAAAACGTGGTGGTCGGGGTTCAGAGCCCGATTCCAGGCCAGGTGGAGCTGAACGAACAAGGGCCAAACAGAACAAAGAAAAAAAGCAGGCTCCTCGAGTCTCAAGCGCTCGCAATAATGGGGGCTGTCAACTCAAGTAAGCACTCATAATGCAATTCTCCTCCCCCTCTTCATTCTCCATTCTCACCTCCTCAACTGTATCTCAATCTGAATTTTGCTTCCTTTGCGCATTTCCCGCTTCTGGCTGCGAGCCTTACATAAGCGCTTGGTTCCTGTATGACACGATCCCTCAAGGTGTAACTCCACCATCCATGAAGATCAAGACTGAAATTGCAGGGAGGATCGACCGCGGTCGAGAAATCATGGCTGTTGACTCGCTGGCGCTGTGGATGAAGTACATACTCGACTAAGCGTCCAAGACTCATCTTGAGTTTATGACGGACGGGGAGCGGATCGTGAGAAACCGGTGAACCTAAAGGCCCGCATGACATTTATGAACGAAGACCACCGAGTCTTTCCATCTCTATGGCTTATCGACTGGTGACCTTTGAGCGCAATGCTTCCGTAAACGGCAAACCAGGACGCCTCTTTCATTACGGGCCATGATATAGATCAATCCCCAGCAGGTACCATGCACATGTGAAGCTCGGCTTGGGCATTGATAAGTAGGTAGCGCTTTTTACCCGTCAGAAACTGGTTCGTTGAGGCGCGTTGAGGAAATGACCAGCAAGGTCGATCTTTATCATGATCCCGGAAAGAACAACTCGAACGAAGGCCTTATTTCGGCTGATCATCAACAAATCGAAACTTGAGCAGGTCGGTTGTCAGATTGGGCGGATATCCACCCGAGGCGTTACTATTCCTTTCTCTGCTCGTCAGACCGAGAGGAGCGGAAAGAGCTCGCTCCCTCAGGAATCCTTCCACCAAGCTCTCAGTTTGGACTAGCTCCAGGAAACCTGATCAGTGAGTTAGCCCCGTCAAAAGAGCAAGCAAGCTTGACTGCTTCCATTGTACTCCGTACTTTGCCACGAGCGAGCCAGTTAGGAGAAGACTTACACGAATCAGAGGCCCTGGAGTGATTTCAATATCTTATTTGCAACGAAGGCTGAGCAAGGATTGGAAGAAGAGCGCAGCCTATCATGGCGTGCGCGGCCAGCATGGTTCCTTCAGAGGGTGACACTAACTGTGCCAGAGCTCAAGCCAAAAGCAAGAGCAACAAAAAAAAAAGCTAGGACCCCACGCTCCACAAGGCCCGCTGCGGTCCACACCGGGCCGCCAGTCTTTAGCTATGCAAATCTTAAGTGGGAGAAATTTGCAACTCGCCTTTCTTGCAAAGCCCTGTCTTTGTGCAGGGAACTCCGAACAATCCGGTCTCCCCGGTCTTATACCCTGAGGTTCTGACTCGGGGGCTGAATCTCATTCGTTTGCAAGATCGTACCTGACTCCGCTAGAAAAAAGCGGTCCAACCCCCATATTGGCCTGGCCCTATTTGTGCCGTCTTCTCACGTCGATGTGTAATTCAGGGAATTGATGTATCAGTGGCGTGGCCAGCCTTACTGGGGCTTGAAACCCCAGCCACTAAAGTGTTCAGCAGCTGCAACTTGTCCCGATCGGGTGACCATAAAGGTCCACTATGAAACGTGAGCAGGGCCACGCTCCAATCATTGCCTCTGCACTGCATGTTTTGGCTGACCACGAGGACTGTCAGGCTTCAGCCAAGTAAGTTACCGATGCCGATACTCGTAACACCTTGGTGAGTTGACGGTGCTAACTGTGGCTTCCGCTCTTCCTTGGGTAAAGCCCCATTTACAATCCTAGCCTCAAGGAAGGACCCTGGGTCAACCTAGGTCGTCGAATCTCCAAGATCATCAAATCTGAGCCATCGTACATACTTCATTCTGGGCAGAAATATTTTGACAGCTCATTGATGATTGTATCCTTCTCCCTCTTTCGCTTCTAGGGACATAGCCCGTGCTTTAAACAGCGAACTTTTGACCACAGTCCACATGTGCCTCTCAAAGGTGCATACCGTACATACTCCGGTGTAGGCCGGCTTGAAGCCGACAATCCCTTCCACAACAGGCAAAGTGCAAGTGAGGGTTGAGGCTTTTTCGAATCTGCATTGGATACGAGTCAGGGTCACTTGAGGCGGTGCGTATTCAAAGTTGATGGGCAGGCCCAACCAGTCGGATGCCTGGAAAGAGAAGAAAACGCACGAAAAGAGGAAAGTGAGGTGGAAACAGAGTCATTCATGATTTATCCGTGTCGGAGAATCGCAATCTGCTTGGTGAGGAGGATTCGATAGCCTTATCGGGGGATATCTCCAAGAATAGATCTGTCAGGTACCACACCATGACAGCAGGTCGCTTTGCGTCTATCAAAGGATATACCCTCCTGTTTGGGTGATAGTTTTGGTGAGCACTCATTCGACAAGGTGTTCTCCGTCGGTACCCCAGGGTCAGCATGCAGCTCCAGCCAGGAAATCTTGAGCGACTCGGCGAGACCATCGTGGGGCAGAGGCTGGATTCTCAAGGTTGTCGTCATCATCCCTCCAATGCTTGAAGTCAAAGCACGTAGGGCTAATGAAGCTAATTAGGTCCGATCTCGCCTTCGAATAGGATCATGACATCAGGCGACCAAGGGGAGGATCCTCTGGAGTCTGTAGCGATGGTATGACAACTACTTCAGGCCGAGATCTGGCGGCAGGAAAAACAACGACTTGACATGTCTCATCAAGATTTTCTCTCTAAGATCAAGGCTAGAACAATGAATGACCGATCGATTCAATCAAGCCCAGCCGGGATAATTGCCTTCTTTTCCGAGTCTCGTTGTTCATTGGCGATTTGGCATTAATAATATTGTCACAAACCCCCGCCATCCAAAATCCAAGCTGATATGTGGCTGGACCGAAGGATCCGCGACATCCAGACCAAAAATAAGGTAGCGGAATAAGAAAGCAACGACAAGCGATGTTTCCGCGGCTGCCATATTGGCATTTGCATGGAAGCCAGCCTCTGAGACTCGTTGATGTGACAACTGCCTAAGGGAGAGGGCGTTGGCGAGTACCTGCCTGGGTACCTAACATCTTAGGCATCCAATGGCTCTCCGGACGGTCCCCAGGCACTGAGGCTACAATCTGAGTAC
Organism: Aspergillus pseudodeflectus; assembly: GCF_044049435.1. Taxonomy (NCBI): domain Eukaryota; kingdom Fungi; phylum Ascomycota; class Eurotiomycetes; order Eurotiales; family Aspergillaceae; genus Aspergillus; species Aspergillus pseudodeflectus. The sequence continues at coordinate 114,286 of NW_027263801.1, read as the reverse complement.
CCAGGATAGATTATTGCACACAGAACGAGGCTGTGCCAGGAACAGCAGTATTGAGCGACTGAGAGACTCGGAAAGACTCTGCCCCCTGCGTCAGGGAAGAGCATCCTTATCCGCCGGAGTCGGTGAATAAACCCCGTGTGGGCTACGCAAAATATTCGGCGGAGATTGGATTGCCTGATGGGCAGTTGAACGGCAGGCTGAGACCGATAAGTGAGCGGTGATGGCGATTCGCAAAAACTTATCAATCAGTGCCCGATGGAACTAAAGTCGCTAAGTCACTCAAGAGATGGAAGGGGCCCCATTCCCGCGTAGACCGCCGTTCGCAAGTTTCTTGAGGGCGGAGAGAGTGGATTGCAAAGTGAAACTCCCAACTCCAGTCGCAATGCACGTCATCCGCATCGGAACCTTATTGGACCGAGCCTTCTAGATGCAGTGGATGAGACAAACAACAGTTAGCCGCTTTGAGTAAGTGCTGGGCAGCTGGACTCCAATCCAAGATGCCAAAGTCTGGAAGGCTAGAGGAAAGTTGCTGCCGGACTGTAACACCGTCGAGGATGAACCAAGGAACCAAAGAGGGGGAATTGTACTTTTGAATGTTCAATACCGCAGTGAAGGGCTTCTTGAGAACTTGTTCAGGTTCAAGTCTGACGGTAAATACGGAGACCAGATCGAATAACTCGCATTGGCGAATCAGCGAATGTGCAATCTCTGAACTGCCGCATTTATTTCTTATTCTCTTAGCCTGAGGGGTCGTCGACTCGCAGGCACCCCGGACCCTGTCGACCTGCAGCACGATGGCTGAATTGCAGCCTTGACTCCCCCAGAGTGACGAGTCTAGTCCGGACAGATTCAAATCAATTCGGGTCCAGTCTGCTGGCTCCTCATGCAGGATGCAGTCCACGTTCAAAAATCCAGGAACCCTCTGAATCCAGGGGGGCGCTGCCATCCGAACTGTCGAGATCTCGTGGAACGGACTAGAAGAGTTCCTGCTGGGTGCACGAGGGGCATGTGTGAGTTTGTCTCGCACAAGCTGGCGTCAACCTTAGTCTATCATCGGACATCCGGCAGCTTCGACCTTGCTTCGTCTACAATGGCTCACTACTATGGCCAAGAACTCGCCTATCGCCTTCCACCACCATTGGTGGACACGAGTCACATCACCAGGTGCTTTTATTTGTTCTGTTTCATTTATCCGAGGCCAAAGCGGCAATTTTTCTCAAGCCGCAATATCTTAGTACGTTATCGGGGCAATCACTCGCTCTGCCCGTCAACTCGTTCAGATATCCTGGGCTGGGATCTAGAACTTCCATTGCTTTGACTTCGGAGAATTCGGATCTTTGCATGGTCCAAGAGCGCCTCGACCGTTGAGCTAACATGAATGAGAGAGAAATAAAGTTGGCAGGACTATGTACTGCTCACCAAGAATCTCCGGCGTTTTGAGTAGCTTCCCCCCATGCCAAATCGCGACCAACAAGCTTCTCGCGCCCCTCCTCACACAGCTTCTCGATTAAAATCGTTTGCGCATCACATCGGGCAGCAGGCGACTGCAGACTTAGTCGTGGTGCAGGTACCCCAAGGCTAGCTAGTGATCTTGCGAATCCAAGCGGCAGATAGCAGCTTGCTGCCCGTGCGCATATCACCCCCTCCAATCAGACCTCTTATCCCATTTGCAGGTATTTGTCACAGGGGTCGAAACCCGAGGATATAGAATCCTGAGCGACAACACCCCTCGCACACAGCCGGCTCAACCTCATCGACGCGATTCGTCGCAGGTAGATTCGTGTCCAGGCGAACACCTTGGAATCGATCAAATTCGGGTACCTTTACCGCTTGATAATGGTCACTATTGTCTCACCGTTAGTTCTGATATTATGCCAGAGAACCTTCAAGATAGGGGCAACGGACCAATATCCTCATCGGCGAGCTCGTGGGTGAGACCGACACGTTGAGGTTGGTGTTTAACAGACCGACCATACACAATAGCTTGTTTAAACTGATCCTTGATCGTCCGGTGAATTGAGTTACACTAACTGCGGGTCAGCGAACCATGGTTTGATGAGCTTACAAGGCAGAAAAGGGGCACATACGAAGTCTTCGACGGTGCAAGCCGTGGATCGAAGCACAACAGGTGCGGTATAGTCAGGCGCCTTGCCCTTGGGTTTCGTGTAAACCCGCCTGAGATTGAGTTTTTCCCACATCATTTCCAGAAGCTCATCAATGTTCCAGCCGTGTTCAGAGCTGATGGGGACTGCGTTAGGAATTCGGTACAAGAGGTCGAGCTCCTCAATTGTGATGGCATCAATCTTGTTTAAGGCATAGACAACAGGGATATATGCACGGCTCTTGGCTTCAAGGACATCAATGAGATCGTCGATCGTTGCGTCGCATCGAATTGAGATATCTGCGGAAGAAATTTTGTATTCGCTCATGACAGCCCTGATTTCCTGTTTGATTGGGCAAAGTCGCGTCAGTTGCTGCGACATCTTGAAGTACCGGAAAAGAAACTCACATCATTATCGATATGGGTTAGGGGGACAGTGCTCGTAATCGAAATGCCACCCTTGTCCTTCTTCTTGAAGAGTATGTTGGGAGGTTGCTTGTTGATCCTGATACCGAATCCTTCCAATTCGTTTTCAATAACCTTCTTGTCAACCAATGGCTTGTTGACATCGAGAACGATGAAGATCAGATGGCAAGTTTTGGCCACTGCAATAACCTGTCGACCACGACCCTTACCATCCTTGGCACCTTGAATGATACCTGGAAGGTCCAGAATTTGGATTTTCGCACCATTATATAAGACTTGGCCAGGAACAGTCGTCAAAGTCGTGAACTCGTAAGCGGCCGCTGGTAGGTCATCTCGTCAGTACTAGAGAGATAGGTTGTTTGCTAATGGTTGAACATACCTTCCGAATGTTGACCCGTCAACTTGCTCATCAATGTACTCTTTCCTACGGACGGAAAACCGATGAACCCACTATTCCCGGTCAACACCAAGCCCATGGAACGGCAGACGCGACGATATACTTACACACTAGCAACACCAGTACGGGCGACATCGAAGCCAGCTAAACCGTCGGGTCAGCGCAGCCTACGTTGGCCGATAATGGAAGCTGCACTTACCACCACCGCCGCCGCCACCTCCTCCGGTCGGCGTAAGAAGCTCTCGCTTCAATTTTGCAAGCTTAGCTTTCAACTGCCCTGTACGTCTTCCATCAGTCATCTATTCCTGTTGACATAGAGGTCGGGTGCGCAAATCCTACCCAAGTGATAGGCCGTCGCCTTGTTCTTCTGCGTCCTAGCCATCTGGAATCCGTGTTAACGAGCGTCTTCAGAGTAACCGTTATCGGAGGGCGTGGAGCGAACCTCATCTTCGACTTGCTTGATCTATATCGTGCATGGCATGGTTAGCAACGTTCATGAAAGAATGCAGCGGGGAAATCCAACCTTTTCAACTGTGGTGGACATCTTGTTGCGAAGTTACGAGGTTACCCCCTCGTAAACAGGACAATGCAGGGAATATGATGTCAATGTATAGTTGAGTGTGGCTCGCTGAAGACTCCTCGCAAGCTAATGCAGTGTTGAAAAGCAGGATGATGATGTTTGAAGGTTGGCGGGGATAGTTCAATCTTTGAATTTGTGGCCGCCACCTGATTCGCCGGCTGGCTGGGCGGAGTGGCCATGTCGCCTGAGGCAACGAGGCACCAATCCTTATCCCCGTATCCGCTTATCGTCGGTGGTGGCGCGACATTGGCTCCTTCCTGCAGGTCCTCATCGACACAATTGCTACTATATCCAACTGAACCCTGAGCTTGCGGTTACGTACTTTTGCCGTGTGTCACTTCAACAGCTCAGGCGACCTGTCTCTTCCCATGTCGTTGACGACGGAAACTATTATTTATTATTCACCGTGACCTCCCAGTCTCCCGACTTTCTCTACTCCCATTTCTATTTCATGACTCCAGTGTTCGACATACCCAGCAAGGAACTCTACACCTCCTAACTCTCGACCATTGAACCTCTTCAAGCAGTGAGCTCAAAATGCCGTATCTTGAATCCGGATCAGAGACCTCCTTAGACTCTGGGAAAGGGTCCAACAATGCATTCGAAGAGCTCGTCCGAGATCTCAGTGCAGCTCTAGGTCCTAGCTCAGGGCTCGACTCTGACGATGTGGACCCCATTGATATCCAGCGCTTGATGGAGCTTTACACTTCCAATCCAAAGGAGTGGCTACCTTTTGCTTTAGGGGATTCCAACAAGTCTTACACGCGGAATCTTATCGATGAGGGAAACGGGAAGAGCAATCTGGTAAGCGTCCTCCCTCTCACCGCCAGTTGTTATCTCGGCTAGTTTCTTTCAGTTAGAAGGAGGCTGTTGTTGCCGTCAATATGCATACGGATGCATGGTGCGTTGGGCCTTTACAGGGCGCCCGTGGGCTGAGAGAGATGGGTAGGTGCATGGAACTTGGTGCTAATATCATGATCAGTTAATCCTTGTCTGGAGTCCGGGCCGAGGAAGTGCCATCCACGACCATGCAAACGCACACTGTGTCATGAAGGTACTGTTCTGTACTCTTCCCAGAAGTACAGACTTAACGTACTGAACTAACATTACCACTCTATCATGACCAGATTCTTAAGGGCACCCTTCGGGAAACACTATACACATGGCCAGATCAGGATAAAGTACAGCACGGGGAATCATCGCCCCCCAAGATCACTAAAGTGACCACATACGGCGAGAATCAAGTTACCTATATGTCTGACCAGGTTTGTTGGACCTCCTTTACCAATTCTGCTTGAAAAATAGCTTACGTTTCTTGAAGTTGGGTCTGCACAAGATTCACAATCCAGACCCGAACAATGTGGCCATCTCTCTGCATCGTACGTACTTTTCAATCATTTATCGGATCTCAATTCTTCATGGCTTACACCAGGTCTCCCAATCCTAGTTTACACCCCACCCAATGCCGCAAACTACGGTTTCTCTGTGTTCGACGAGAAGTCCGGAAAGGCATGCCACATAAAGCAATCGCACTTCTACTCGGTACGGGGCGCGCGTTGTTGAACAGCAATGCCGCCCTCAATCCAACTGTACTCTATCACTCCCCTCCGCCTCAACATATCACAGCCCTCCGCCATGAAACTCGCATTCCTAGTAGCATTCTCATCAACGCCATTCGCCGCCTCTCCCGGCTATGCTCTCCAGCTAGGGCTAGGATTGAGCATCGTTTTGTGTGAATATTATTATGCATAATCGCAGTTGCCGTGTGGTAACTACTCATTACTAACGCTGAAGATATGGCAGACTCCTCGTTTTCTGGCTTGCAGCGTTCTGCGTCTCCCTTTTTGTAGTTGGATACCAAGATACATCAATGTGAAATGACAATCAATGACCCATAATGTTCAGTCTGCTCTGTGCCAAAAATGGGAGTCAAATATCGATCCCACTCATGCAGTCTGCTCTGTATAGAACGATGCTAACCACTAAGACAAGTAGGAATAATGTGGTGACTAATATACATGATACAGTTATGCACTCTGGAACAAAACAAATAAGAAACAGCCCATTGAGCCAAATATAATGCAAAGAATCCACCAAGGCTAGTATTGACCAATTCACACCGTTTACCTAACTAAGATTCCTTGTAGAGGATCTTAGTCAACCGCTCAACGAGCGATTCTGGATTGTCCAAGACGCCGGACTGGCGCCGCCGCAGCTCTTCGAGGCGGACTGAAGGATTCTGTAAATTCCCAGTATAAGTACGTCGCTCGAAGGAGGTGTAAAAATACATCAACCGTGAGACCCACCCAGTCCTCCTGGTTTGGCACGCCTTTTGCGGCGGGAAGTTGGTCTGACGTGTATTCGTCCGGGCTTCCTAGGGCCGGAGGGCGGTGGATTGGTGCTGGGGTGACAGGGAGACTGGGCCGTTCGATTTCGCTGGGGAAATCGGTTACCCGCATTCCACGGCTCCCGCCCCTTGGGTCCTGATTTGGTGGAGATTTCTGTTGATTGGGACCACCAGAGAGGACCTGGATCTTGCCCTTGCGGGCTTGTTGAATGGTTTGTATATACTGTTGGATCTCGGGGACTTCGTCCCACGCGTTGGACCGGGAGTAGGTATCCCATGATTCACTCAGTAGGCTAGTAGCCTCCGATGTCGAGGATGCCTGTAGGGAAGATTGGGATGTCCGTGATTCTTCTTTAGGAGACTCTGGCAAGGTTGTTTGTCGGAATTGTGGCTCATCATTAGCAAAAACACGAGTCGGCTTTGGCGCGTTCGTTTCCCAGGGAAATATCCGAGCAAGTTTCTCTGGTTGTGGTTTTGTAGGCGGCACTTGGTAGTACATATTTTTCGGGGCTTCCGGATACGACTCCGGGGGTTGAAAAAGCTGGTGGTCTTCAGACATAGTATATGTTTTCGTCTCTAATGCGATTCCTTCTGGCTTCGAGTTTAGCGGTGGCGGCTCACTAGAGTAAGACTCAGTAAATAGTAAAAGTGAATGACAGTGCAGTTAAAACACACCGAGACGCATCCCATTCAGCCTTGGGAGCTTCAAAGGTCGTTTCTGGTGATGGCTGAGGTGTCGGTTCGCGATGAGTTTCCACTACTGGAGGCACTTGCTGATGATGGGCGTCAGGTTGACCGGGGTCCGGATGATGAACTGGCTCTGAGGCCACTGTGTGTTCTTGCTCTGGGAGACGTTGTACAAAGTGCGGAGCGGTTTGCCAATGCTGCTGAGGCTGTATATAGGTCCTGACATGCTCTTCTCCACGAACATATTGTGGAACCGCACTAACAATCGGATCAGGAGGGTGGTGTTCCCGGGGCTGCTCTTGGCGCCGCTCTTGATGGATCTGCTGATGACGCTGTTGTTCGTGCTCATGGTGGTGAACATGATTGTGTCCTTGGCGGTGTTCCTGGCGATGCTCGTTATAGTGCTCGTGATAGTGCTCATGAGAAGGCTCCGCCTGGACGGGTTGGCTCTGTTCTGCGGCCCACGTCACCTGAAGGGGCTTCGATGGATGAAACACTCGTGTCGTCTCATGCGCTGCCTCTACTCGTGGATGGTGCTCCGGCTCTGGCGTGCTGTGGGTGTATGATGAGAACTCTGGCTGCGGTTGTCTTTGTTGGTCATGCGCTGGTGCGGAAACAAAAGGCGCCTGTTCAGTATACTGCTGTTGTGTGGGCTCTGAAAAGGTCGTCGTTTGGACTATCTCGGGAACGGGTTCATTGGGTGGGGGTAGGGTTAGCGATCGGCTACTTGGGTATATTTGTTCCTAGTCACAGTATTAGCGTCAGAGACAGACATGTGGCATTCGTGGAGCTTAACGCCAGTCATGGGTGGCGACACTCACCAAAGGCACAGGCTGATAATGTCGATCGTATATCGTCCACCATCTTCCCAGTAATTGATTGTACGGCGAATCAAAGGGCGCCACCTGTCGCGGCATGTTCCAAGGCTTCTGTGATCCAATAAAATGTATCATGCTGATCGTACTCTGGAAATGCTTGTACGCCGGAACATATTGGTAGTTTGCGCTCGGTGTACAGTTGTACGTAAAGCTCAGCCGATGCCACTTCCGAAAGTGCATGTTGAGCAACCCCTGGTCGGCGCCATCAAAGCTGATACCCCGTTCCGCAAGAGCCCTCAGCGCATAGTAGTCCTGCATGTTAGGTCGCAGTACCATTACTCCGCTGTTGAAGCAATCGGGCCAGCCGACATCTGGAGCAGCGGCAAAATCCACGTCCAAACTCAGAAGCTCATCCGGGGCGCGAATGGCTACCACATCAGAATCGATGTATACGATGCGCTTGAACTGTGTCTGTCGCCAGAGCTCGATCTTGGTGAACGTGGCTATTAGGTCTGGGCGTTCCATGAGCCAGAGGTTCGCAGGAGTGTGGTTTGTCGTCCGGTACACAGGTATGAGCACATCGTAAACTGACTAGACACGCGAATTAGACAACTGTGTATATAAACCCTTCTCCCAAGCGGTAAAGTGCGCACCTGAAGCTCACTGATTGTTGCCGGCTGCAACGTGTCCGGCGTGTAGAGAGCGACCAGCTTAGCCTGGGAGCCATTGTCACGCAATGAGTGGGCGAGGACCACGGCACCTTAAAGGGAGAAGACGACAATCAGTAACGGGCATTGGAGGTGAATGAGCGATCAATAGTTTACCAGGCAGGTAGTTGTCACTCAGAAGCAGCTATAATCAAGTCAAATGACGTTCAATGGGCTCGAACGCTCGAGGTGTGAAACCTACAGTGCAATAAACTGCACCTTCTGGGGCAACCATCCCGGAAACGACAGACGGGGAGCGAATGTCCCAATAAGGCGAAGAATGAGGGCGGAAACAAGACGATAAAGGAGAGAATCTAAAGTCCGACTCCCAAGCTGTTTTTGGTCGGATGACAAGCAGAGAAACAAGAAGGAGCCCGTCAAGGAAAGGATGGGAGATGGCGATGCTTCCCCTCACGAAACCGGCGCGTTATGACGGGAGTAACCCCGCCCGCCACGAACAGGGGACAGCACCTTAGTCGGAGAAGTCTCGTGCTATGATGCGCTACGAAGATGAATCTGCATCATCTCAGCCAGTCTTCGCAGAGCTAGGGGCACTCCATTCCGATAATTGAGAGGCGGGTAAAGTGAAAATCGCGAACTAAGGGGCTGGCCAGAGACGTCAGACAAGAGCAACAGGCTGTCTAAAATAACACCCGCTCCCGCTTTGTTTGCCTGTTGTTTAGGAGAAGCTTGGGCCTCATGGGCCCAGTCCACAGCCGCCCCGTGCCAAATTTCAATAACTCTTATCTGAAGCAGCTCGTCCAGCCAAGCAAGGAGACAATATTCATTGGAACTTTCGCCATATTCGCATGCAGTTCAGAAACCCTGCTCAAGAGCCCCTTTCATCTCCATTTAGCCAACATCTATAGAATGAATCGCCACGCCAGTAACACGAAAAGCTTCAACAACCCGCTAAAAGTCAATACAGACCGAAAGCGCAATGGCCAGGCAGGCGACGCTCAGATCACATTATCAGTCGCGGCGATATAGCTCACTTCCGAGCTAATACTGTCGCTCTCGGGTAGCAAGCTTCAATCACTGCCCCGATATCTTCTTGTTCGCCTTTGACTGCCCACTCAACCACCGCACTCAACGCAACCCGACTCTCTCGCTCCAGCGGAGTAAAGTGTGCAGAGCGTGGAAGGTCAATGACCTGGCTGTCCTGGCTAAGATAGTCTGAAATCCCATCCAGGCACAGTTGAGAAGTGAGCGCAAAGTCCCTTTTGCCCCAGATAATGGTCGTACGAGCCTTTAAAGCTCCCTCCGGCCCGTCATCAAATACACCCGCGCCACTACTAGCGCGGCGGATTCCAGTCTTCTGAGCAATACTGTGCAGGCTAGCGATAGTCTCGATGGACTTGTTCCAACGTGAACGGGATGTGCCGTCCCGGTAGTAGCGACACATATCGAAGAAATTGACGAGGCCACCTCTCTTCACCGTGGACTCGGCATATCCTTCGCCATCGGCGTTTCGTGTCTCTCCTTCGTGTGCAGAGGGGCCAATGCTGCTTGCCATGCACTCAGCAGCATCAGTGATGGTGAATTCCTGATTTCCCCAGGACATCTTATGAATGAGCTTCAGGAAAGAAGTATTGCCTCCGTTACCGAGGTACTCCACCAAAAGTTGAGGCAGCTGGAAGGCGAAAATATATCCCGAGGCATGCATTTGCTGAAAAATCGGCCGTAACGTTTTGGCGGCGTTGAACAGTAGGGAGCGCGAGCGAATCGGCGAGCGTAACAAAGATTTGAACATCTTTGAAGAGGTCGATAAGCGGCGACCAATATTGGACTCAACCAGGGGCATCTAGATAACCTGTTAGCTAGAACTAGAGTTGCTATAGCTAAGGCAATGCTTACCAGTGGCCCATTAGTGACGATGAACCTGTCCGCCAACTGGGGAGCATCAGTCGCCAGTCGGAAAGAAAGCACACAACCCCAGTCATGCGCGACGACAATTGTCCGCTGCTGATGGGTCTTGGTGTCGCTATCGATCCCATACTTTGTTCTCATAGCAATGATAAACTCAGTAAGGTTTTCAAGAACCGCGGTTGCCGAGTACCGATCCAGATTTTGAGAACCTCCATAGCCTGGGAGGTCAACCGCAACCACGGTTGCTGATTCCTGGAGAGACTGTGAACTCAAGATATGACGCCATATTGCCCAACTGTCGGGGAAACCATGAATAAAGATGACCAAAGGTTTATTGGCGCTGGTGACTGCATTGGGCTCATTGCAGAGGTAGTGGAATCTAAACCCACTTCGAAGGGTATAGATTTGATGCGAGTAATTCAGCCACTTTTTGGACAAGTCCCAAAATCGATTGCGAGCTGTAGAGCAATTGTCAGGACGACGAGCCCACGCTCTATACAATTTGTGGCGCAGTAGTGCCTGAGAGAAAAAGCGCTTACCTAGCTGCAATTCCAGAACTTCCTTTTCAGTTGCTTTTCGAAAGAAGTACCCTTCCCACGTTGCGACTACACAATAGATTCCCATGACTATTAACCCGTTAGTGAAGATGAAAGCCGACTTCAGCGACCTGAGCAACACGGACGCCATGTCGTGTGATTTTGTGTCGCAACAGCGGGGAGGGTGGGTTGTTCTTGGATTTGTGGAGCCAAGGATGGAAAACGATGGGGGAGGGAAGTTGGATAGGATAAGGACAAAAAAAGATCAGAAGCAGACCAGCAAGTGAGAAGGGATGAGAACATAAAGAGAAGATTGTGTATGGTGGTGGAGGGGACTATATATTGGCTCTCACGTGCAAGCTGAGGACGATTAGCCCGAATCCTTTAGCGATATTCAGAGCCGTAGTAGTCTAACCACAGAAGGTGAGATGTTCTCCACCCGAATGCAATTCGTAGGCCATTGGCGATTCTGATGCGATGGTATTCCCTGTTGATCTGAGGGAGGAACAGTTGCACAAGAGAACGCTACCATGATTTGGGCATGCGTCCGTGACCTACTTGGTCGCCACTGAGTGCCATAGCGGCCCTCCTTAGAGAATCCTTGGCTCAAGGCGTTCTATAATGCTTGGGCTCTAAGTTCTGACTGTGTTGAGCTCGCAGTTGAGCTTCTTTTAGTCTGATCTTTCCAAGGAAGCAGATACTGCCAATGAGCTACGGGATCCTTGGGAAATGAATAAACGTAATCTATTACATGAGACGTAAATCGTAAAGATATTGTACAACTAGAATCGCCTATACATATATGCAGCCGAACAATATCATGCGGGGTATCCCAGGGCTTCCCTGTTATCGTCGACCAAACGCCCGTACCTGCGGAAAGCAATGTTAAATCTCGAATACCCAGCTCGTGACGGTATAAGGAACTTACTCCAGTAATAAGCGAAAGAACCAAACTTCCATATCCTCCTTGCGTAATGTTCTTTGTACCCAATCCTTCCCTTGTTGGGCGAGACGAGGCGCCCCAGCCATCCCCTCTTCTTCTGAGGTAAAGAAACGCATAGTCTCTACAACCTCGTCTCCCTTCAAACTCAATGGAACATAATGGACCCAAGGCTTGAGTACCTCATCATGCCATTCGCGGAACAACGCAACTTTGCAAACTAGGCTGTTGCTTTGGAGGAACGCATGATAACGACCGCTAAAGGCATTTCCATCAACATCGACGAGATATTTGTAGGCCCAAGCATCTTGCTGCTCTACGGGCTCCGTTATGTTGAAGAACTCCGTCTGAGCAGCGCAGTCATTTCGATCACATTGTCCAACCGAAGTAAATTGGACGTCAAAGAGGTCATGATAATCGCTGCGGTCAACTTTCTTGGAATCCCATCGTCCGGTCTCAGTTTTGGTAAGGACTCTAGCTGTATTCAGTGCGTTGATGTTACCAACCATCAATTGTCGATGGTGCCGTCGCCAGCCGCCGCCTTTTGAGAATCCGCCGGTAGTTGAGCCTCTCCAGTATAATTTATCAGCCTTCTCTTCCCAGCTGTAGTCCTTCTCTTTGAGGTACGGCACCTTCTGAGCCCAATACCATGGACTCGGGTAGAGTATGTCCTGAAAAGTAGAAACCTTGCTTTGAGAGAAAACGGGGAAGAGATCATGGACAACCGCGAAAACATTTGGCCGGTCAAAGAAACCATAGGTATTTCGCAGCGAAGGAGTGTTGCACACATCGGAAAAGGCACTAGTGTTGTGAATGAAGCCCAATTCACCAAGAGCGTAGCCCGTGGTATGATCTGGCGTGTCTTCGTCGAGAGAACGAACGGGACTGTCGACTGGGCATGATATCCTAGAGCTAGTCCAAGCCGGCTGATGCGACATTCGGTTGAAACGGGTCCTCCGGACTTCGTCAATGCGATCACCTCTGTTCAGGTCGTCGGGACGAGGAGACCATGCGTTTACTGGCGATTGTGTATGGAACGAGCTCGGTATGGTACTGTCTCTGGCAATCGTGACGAGTCTCTGAAGATCCTCGCTAGGTAGTATAACTCGAGGCTCATCGTGGGCATTAAAAGCCAGATCCATGTCAGGTAAATACTGAACAAAGTTCTTCATCATGCCGAGTGTAGCCTCGCGCTGCCAATCTTGCTCCTCGTCGAGACCATCGGCCAGCGATACTTTACCGTCTCTGATGAGGATCCCCAGCAGCGAATTATCGTATCCGAGAGCTTCCCGAGCGCGCGAGCGGATAGTTTGTGGTGAAAGGGCCCAGAACGGCAGCAGGGTATGGTATATAGTATCGTACTCGTCAATCAACTCAACACCTTTTGATTGCGCAAACCCGAACCACTGATCGAAATGCGGCGGAGGGTGCATGTTATAGCGTCTGCGATATTCTTTGACAGCGTCTGCCAGTGTTCTTGACTGCCGCTCTCGGAGCGAGTCGAATTGTTGTCGGGCATCTTCGATGAGAGCAGCTATCGGATGGACGTCGTTCGGATAGTGCCTGGTGGAGTTGACTGAAGGTTCAATTGGTTGTTGTAAAGAGGATTGAGGGTTGGATGAAGCGAGAGGAGGGACATGAGGGGCATTTTGAATGCCGATAGTGGAATGAGAGCCCTGAAGGAAAATGATTGAGACACAAACTAGCAGGCCTGTCAGCAGCAGGCCCAAGAGACGTTGAGATCGCATGCTGCCATTGAGAATCAACTAGACGCCAGCATATTGGTCGTTGGACAGCATACATGCAAACAGAACTTGCAGCGACGAACTGATGCTGTCAAGCGTACAAGTGCTGAAGAAGATCATCCGAGGATTAGTCTGTTGGTTGCTATAACAACAGCCTTATCAACTGCACCACGTGTGATATCATCTTCTTGCGTTCAACAAACTAACCAATCGCTCTTCTTCTTTCCAAAGATGTGTTTTGGTTTTACTTAGCTCAGCGCTAACTTCCTCCATATCGTTGTCCTCGTGCCACGTTCCAAAGTTTGTGCTGCCGCAGCTTTTTCCTTACCCTTTAAACCTCGTACTTATACATCGGATCACCTCTCGGTATACTCCGTATGTCCCGGTCATATGTTGCTATCTCAGCCATCACTGTACCGTCTTGTAGCAGCACACTAGGTTCACAAGAAAAATCCCAAGCGACTCGAGGACAAACGCCTGCGCCTGCGCAACATGGACATATGCCGCAAGACACAACAACCCTACAAAGAGAACATGCGCAATATAGAAGGCCCTTCTCCTATTTTTGATCGACCCCTTCCATATCCCGCCGGTCGCCCCTATCGGTCGCGCAAAGACCATAATGGCGATGGCCATGCTGACTGCGCTGATACCCCACTGCACGTCAGTGTCACGCAGGCGCTTTGAGAATAAAGAGCCAAAATCAGGATGACTCGACTGCAGAAAAAACAGGCAATAGAAGAATGCATGCCCAACGAGCAATGGAGCGATCACTACGCGAGCAAAAAGGCGATGATAAGCAGTCACTGTTGGCTGCGGGATTGTGGCCAATACTGATATCAAGGAAGATGCTCTCGGCGTCGAAGTAATGTAGAAGGCGGGCGACATGGCCACTTGTAATGGCAATTGCGAGAGGCCAACATGACCCAGCGCCTTTGTGAAGTGTAAGTAGTCTACAGTACATGTTAGCCCAAGCACTTAGGCAGCTGTCAGACGGTGAAAAGAACTGGGAGATTTGCGTACCGTCGCCTGTGCTCCACACAGAGAGGAAGAGCAACCAAAGGAGCCAGCCAAGGCAGAGAAGATACTGTCTTCGGGTCTCAAACCATCCCGCGAACAATGGCGAATCCAACCATGACCTTTGCCGACGGCCTCTTGTCGGCTGGTCAATGGCGGGAAACGCGGTATATGCCCGAAGTAAAATAATGGCCAGGAGAATTGATAGCTGGGCGTAATATCCACGAAGGGTGAGGAGCTCGCGACGGTGCTGCTTTTCTGATTCAGAGAGCGAGACAAAATGCCATGGCCATGAGAGAGCCATTCTGGCGCAAAGAAGGTACACCAGTGATCCAATTGTCGAGGCGGCTGCGGCTGTTTGTATAGTTACCAAGCCAGCTTGAAGGGCGATGACCGGAGCGGCAAGTCACCTGTAGGAAAACAGGATTAATAATGGAATCTTGGACACTGCTTTACGTGAATCACATGATCTCAGCCAACCGTGACGTGACAAGCTTAGTGTATTCGTAGGAGTATTTGAACGGGCCAAAAGAATCTACATTTAAAAACGCCTTGAAAGTTCATCCCAGTCAGTTGTCCTGACTACTTCTAAGGTGACTAGATTGAGATCCACCCAAGATGTGAGCGCCCTCGGGTCTTCTTTCGCTCACATTCAAGGTGCTTTACAAATCTGCCAAACAGGGCATATAAAAAGCCGAGGACCAAGCCTACGGTGAGGTCTGCATAACCTCTTCGTGGCCGCCAGCGGCAGTTGTTGCAAAGTACCGAACATCAACATCATCGTCAGCTTGAAGTTTCTCCAGACTCGGGAGGATACTCTGTTGGATAAGTTCCTGGCCCTTTGGCGAAGGACCCTCCGGCTTGCCGGTCTTCTCTACGTCCGCTAGAGTGCCCTGAGGGGGAAGACGTCGCAGCGTGTCGATCAAGACAGCATATGATTTGGCGACATTGAACCGAATGTTGGGAATCTCATCAGACACGAGTCTGTCCAGGATGGGGAGTATCGAAGTCTCAATGATATCCAAAGTAGCAACGGGTGCGAGCGTCTGGAAGAAGAAGGTCAGCAAAGATTATCAACAAGGCGTCGGGTAGCATACGGAGATTGCGAAACACGTTGTCATTCTGTAGAGGTAGTTAGGATGTTGGCCCATGGCCATCACCTTCGGGATAATCGAGCCCTTGGCCCATTCGACGCCGAACACCTCTGTTAACTTCCTCAAGTTCTGTGTGGCAGCCTCTCGAATAGAGAAAACGGTGTCGCCAAGCCAGCCCATGCAGAGATCGCTGAGTTGTTCATCGAAGAAATTAACTCCCAGCTGGCTGGCAAGCAGAGGAATGTATTCAATGATGGCAAGTCGGACTCTCCACTGTTTATCTTCGGCCAATTGGACGATAGCGGGAAGAAGGGATTGAGACAGGAGCTCGATCCCGATGACTATGACGGTTAAGAAGTGACATTAATGATGGAAACTTGCTGTAGACTTACCATTGTTAACCAATTCCAACTTGGAGATTATATGCAGCCGGACATCCGGGAACTCGTCTTTGAGCATCTGGAGGAACATCGGCAGAAGGTGGGAGATTGTTCTGTACGGACTTGTAAGATTTTTGCCACAAAGCATCGGTCTAACGTTGGAAAGATGAGACTTACTCTTCCTTCCCGAGAATTGGCGCAAGACCGCTAATCTGAGTTCCCAAAGCCGCCCGCACGTGTTGAGACGGATCCGAGACGAGATCTTCCACACTTGTCATTATCTCGTTAAGCAAGGTTTCCCGATCAATTAGAGAGCAGAATCCTGTTTAGCGGTTAGTGACTTTGACCAGAAATCGTGACCAAGGATCGAGAATGGGAGTACCTGGTATCTGGCCGGCAACGGCAGTGCGGACTTCAGCCTCAGTATCTTTCAGAAGTTTGACAAATGACGGAACCATGTCGCGCGTTACAACTTCTTCATGCACTGCTTTGGCGATCTATCAAATGGATTAGAACCCATGAAAGATTCAATTGAGAAGCGACGGTAGAAAACATACCTTCTCATAGCGGTCGGCAACCATATATCTGACCCTCCAGCTTTTATCTTCAAACAAACTCCGCAGGGAAGTCAGCAATACGCCGTGGCTCGGCTGTTGCTCCTTGGGGATCTCTTCGGCAATTGAGATGAGGATATCCACTGTAAGCAGGCGCACACTATCCTGATCATCGCCAGCCAAGTACTGGAAAAGGGGTATCATCTCGTCAATGACTACTTGAGTGTTCATCTCCTTCACAAATTTCGCTAGGTTGTTGGCTGCTTGACGCCGGACCATTGGAGTCTCATCGCGCACGAGCCCGGCGAAGAATTGCCGCAAGGTTTGCTGCAGGGAAGGAGAGGATTTCTTGTAGGGAACGCAGTAAAGGCCAGTAGCGGAGACTTTCGAGGTAAACCAGTCGGCTTTTGATAAGCGTTGGACCATTGGAACGTAATATTCTTCAATCTGCTTTTCGGATAGTTGCTCGCCGATCTTGTTTAGGGACTCCACGGCCTGTAAGAGGTTAACACGAGACTCGGCGCCGCAGGATCACAGTATCTTGCCTTCTCCCTGACCAACGGTTCCTCAATGGCGGCTAGGTTCTCCAGAGGGGAGAGAAGTACGTGTCCATATTCCGGGCCGCCAACATATTCTATGAAGGAACCCAGTTCCTCGCTGAGCGCGGTCAGAACCTCGTCTTCGTCCTCGACAGAGTCTGTGTCGTAGATGTCAATATTGGATCCTGGAGCGCAAGAACATGTCGGGCGCATCGATTACTAACCATCGAGAAAAGGGATGAGCTCCTCGCGAGTCCTTTCCGGCCCAAGAGCTAACGCAATAGTGGAGAGGCGGTGGATTGCATTAAGACGGAGGAGGACATCATCGTGCTAGGAAACTCGACCGTCAGCAACAATGGCTTTTCATGATGCAGAAATCCTTATAAGGCGGTGGGCGATACCTTTAGCTCATCAATAAGAACAGCGATAGGGTAGAGCTCGTCGTTTTCACCCTGACCCTCCATCACGAATGTATCGTCGTAGTCTGATGTAATTTTGAATTAAGAGATGACTAGAGGGCGAGGATGTGGCCGGTCCAAGTCCTCCCTGACGCAATTGATATCACGCGAACACAGCGAACGACTTTTCCTCCTGGAGCGGACAAAGAAACGAGGGTCTAATGCACAAGAACAAATAAAGTCCAGCACCTGCACTGCTTCGGATTAGCTTGGGCTGATCGAGGGTGATGTCGTGGCGGCGGAAGGGGATAGTGGACAATGAGGTCCCCGGGGCGAGGTTCGTGGGGTTTGGGCCGCCGCAAGACGCTTGAGAAGCAAGAGCAGCACACCTCGCCGGTGGGATTGGGGCCGAACAGGAGAGAAACTAACCTCGGTGAATCGTCGAATTAGAATGATTCTGGGTCGAGGAGAGAATAGGAAATGGGATCGCTAAGTGGAATCTAAGAGTGGCTCCGCGGGCGCTCTGGATCGGATATTGTTGTGAAGGTGACGACGGGGCAGCTGGTCGTTTCCCAGCTTTGCACATCGCCTGTGGCTGGCGCCCATTTCGTTCTAGGGAGGGGTGTGTGAGTGGCGGTGCACGTGGCTGGTGTGCCCGCCGCCTTTACTCCTCCGCTTGTGTCCCTCAAATTTGTATGACTCCGAATCTCCATTGCGCAGAGGAATTATACCCAACCGCGGGGTGAAGTCAACAGAAGCCTTTCTCGTTCAGAAAATTGAGCCACACTTTAACCCTGTGACGCCACCCCAGTCTCACCCCCTGGGCGCTTTTCTCTCCCTTTCGCCGGCATTCCTGATTCATTTGAACCCCTCCCACCATGCCCACCATCTCGGTCGATAAGGCCGCGCTCTTCAAGGAGCTCGGCAGAGAGTATGTGCAATTGCGGATTTGAAACGACACACGGTCTGTTCTGACACAAGCTCATAGCTATACCACCGAAGAATTCGACGAGTTGTGCTTCGAATTCGGTATGTGTACCCTATACTGCACCTTGGCGGGGTTTGCGCTGACTTTATCGAAACATAGGCATTGAGCTCGACGAAGATGTAAATCCTCCGATAAACCCTCTCCAACACAGTGGCAGTTTCTGAAACAAGGCAGACAACGAATTCGGACCGACCGATTGTGGATGGCAAGCAGGAGCCCCCCCAGCTCAAGATCGAAATTCCGGCGAATCGGTACGCACCAGGTCTTGAAAAAGGGCATCGCATATACTGAGATTCTCCGCAGATATGATCTACTATGCTTCGAAGGAATCTCTCTCATGCTCAACATCTTCTTGGGCCGAAAGCCGCTTCCCAACTACAGACTTGTTGAGCCTGCTGGCGGGGAGCTGCAGAAAATCATCGTCAAGGAGGACGTGAGCGATTCCCTTCAAGACCTACATGAGTTATGTGTGCACGTATTGACGAGACATGATTCAGACGATGAAAATTAGGCCACTCGTGTCTGGCGCAATCCTCCGAAATGTCACCTTCGATAAGGCCCGCTATGAATCCTTCATCGCTCTTCAAGACAAGCTCCATCAGAATCTTGCCAGGCAAAGAACGCTCGTCTCTATTGGTACTCATGACTTGGACACTCTCCAAGGACCTTTCACCTACGAAGCCCTCCCACCGAAAGACATCCGCTTCACACCTCTCAACCAAACTCAAGAGATGAACGGCGAGGAGCTCGTGGCTTTCTACGATGTATGACCTACTACTCGTCGCCCGCGGCCCTTTATATGCTAACTCCCATTACAGAAAGATAAGAACCTAGGCAAATATCTTCACATCATCAGGGACTCCCCCGTCTACCCGGTGATCTACGACTCGAAGAGGACTGTTTGCTCCCTTCCTCCTATTATCAACGGAGACCACTCGAAGATCACCCTCAACACCAAGAACATTTTCATTGAAATTACGGCGCTTGATAAAACTAAGGTGGAAATTGTGAACAAGATCATGGTCACCATGTTCTCCCAATACACATCTGAGCCGTTCACGTAAGCTCTTTGAATTCCTCGTGGCTCACTTGACAGTGTACAATCGCTAACTTCAGAACGTGTAGTATTGAGCCCATTCAGATCATTTCTGAACACAACAACGAAACAAGAATCACTCCCGACATCGCACCCCGGACAACCCAGGCCGAAGTCTCCTATCTCAACCAGTGCTGCGGTTTGGAACTCTCTCAACAGGAAATCTGCGACCTCCTCAAGAAGATGGCCTACAAGGCAACGCCATCGGCCTCTCCCGATCTGGTTGATGTGCACATTCCTCCTACACGCGCTGATATTCTCCACCAAGCAGACATCATGGAAGATGTTGCCATTGCCTACGGATTCAATAACCTTCCACGATCCTTCCCTAGCAAGTCAGGAACAGTCGCCCAGCCTCTGCCGATCAATAAGCTCTCCGATATTGTCCGCATAGAGGCTGCGATGGCTGGCTGGTCGGAGGTTCTGCCCTTGATTCTGTGCTCCCACGACGAGAATTTCGGATGGCTCAACCGCAAGGATGATGGCAACACCGCCGTCAAGCTCGCCAACCCCAAGACTCAAGAGTTCCAAGTTGTCCGTACAAGTCTTCTTCCCGGTCTTCTGAAGACCATTCGCGAAAACAAGCACCACACTGTTCCGATGAAGATCTTCGAGGTCAGTGACGTGGCTTTCAAGGACTTGTCACTAGAGCGTAAGAGCCGAAACGAACGGCACTTTGCTGCCGCCTGGTACGGCAAGACCAGTGGTTTCGAAGTCGTACACGGTCTTCTAGACCGCGTCATGTCGATGCTGAAGAGCGCCTTCCTCACAGGCGAGGAGGGTCTCGAGAACCCTCAAGTAAACGACTCACACTACTGGATCGAGGAATTGGATGGTAGGACCCTGGTACCACTCCATAGACTAGAATCATCTCCTAACAGAAGACAGACCCAACCTACTTCCCCGGCCACGCCGCCTCCGTCCACGTCCGCATCGGTGGCAAGGACGTCATAATCGGCTCCTTCGGTATCCTACACCCAACTGTGCTGGAGAACTACGAGATGAAATACCCCGTCAGCACTTTGGAAATCAACATCGAGGCCTTCCTGTAGTGCAGACACATGAAGTCTGGACACGGATTGGATACGTAATGGGTGGTTTAGAGCTTAGATAGATATATCTTGCGCTTGCTCGATACCTTGTGTACATGTCTACTTACCTCGAGGCTGATCTTATGAGCTTTCGACGAAGATAAAATAAAAAAAGTGGAAGAATTTTTCTGTTCAACTTGCTTGTCGTGGTCAAGGTAGTATCATATTGGCGGAGGGGAATTATGCAACTATATATATAACGATTTACCACAGCTTTGACCCACCGTCCAGGCATTTCCGGTGTTTCCAGTACGGAGTAGTCCTATCAGAGGCCACTAGCTGAATGGCCCACCGACTTTGCACGTGGGAAGCATCTTCGTAATCAAAGACGAACATCCCGAGATACATCGGACTTAGGAACGTACACTCCCTACAAATACTACGTACAAGACAAGCCTATGAAGTTCATATGGTTCTTTATTTTTGGGTCATGGAAATAGGGTAGATAACAAGAACGTAGCGCAAATATCAGAACCCGATAATTACTCCTGCGCATAAGCCTCGCCGCTAGCAGCACCTTCCTGGCCCTCCGCAGCCTGTTGCTCGGCCAGACGCTGCTGCTCGGCGGCCTGCTGGGCGGCAACGGCCTTGGCACCGTAATCCTGGGAGACGGGCTGGAGAACGGGTTGCTCCTCCTTGGGCTCGATAATGGTGACGGAGTCGGGGAGGGTCTTCTGGGGACCGGCCTTGCCCTCGGGGTCGGAGCCGCGCATGATCTTGACCTTGATACCAAGGACACCCTGGCGGAGGAGAACGTGGCGGGTAGCGGAGTCAATGAACTCCTTGGCGGGTTGACCGGAGTGGATCATGAATCCGTCCTGGAGAGAGAATTGTATGTTAGTGAATGGTTCCGTGAGCGTTCTAGACCACCAATGGATGTTTCAATGTCCGAGTTTGCTCCCGCCTTCGCGCTGCGATATCCCAACCAAAAATCCATCCTTTGGGGTCTTTTGACGATTCTGATAAGACGTACAGTGAACTTCATGGACTTGGCACGGGCAGCACGGAGCTTTCCGGAAACGACAACCTCACAACCCTTGGCACCGCTCTCCATGATGAAACGGAGAACACCGTAGCAGGCCCGACGGACGGCCAGACCGTTGAGGAGCTTGTAGCGGAGGGACTCGCACTGAGCGACGGCGGACAGACCGCGGTTCTGGACCTTGGCGGCATAGAGGGAGACGGAGTTCTCGGGGAACTTGAAGCGCTTCTGGATGAGGGAGGTGAGCTCGCGGATGCGGCGACCCTGCTCACCGAGAACCTCCTGGGTGTGGGTGGCACGGATGACTATGGGAAAACAAGAGCCTCTGTTAGCAATGTCCTGATATTCTGCTGATTCTTGCGCCCGCCAAAATATTGATGTCGAGAATTCCTTCAATCCCATTCCTTTCCTCGTCCTCTGCCTCGAGAAACCCCGCCAGAAAACTCAATTGCCATTGTAGAATCGGGCGAACGTACTGATATCGGTGACGGTGGGAGTGACACGGACTTCGACACCGGAGTAGCCCTCCTCAGCCAGCTCGCGCTGGAAGAACTCGTTCAACTCGGCATAGAAGACACCGTCGGCGACGAACTTGCGGCGCTTCGAAATAGCTCCCTGGACTGCAGCCATGTTTGCGTCTATTTGATTGTCGAGTAAAGGGCCGAGGACGCGGTGATAGGGCGGTGCACCAAAGTTGGGAAGTCGTTCAAAGGTCAGGTCGGTTTTCAGAAGTTCGGCGTTAGTGGGGAATTTTGCCAGTAGGGCTTCCTCCCTTCCTAATCGGGACAGGGCTCAACCCTCGCTTGCTCACCGCCCGCGCCTTCCTCTTCAGCGCCCGCCAAGACTTCAAGACGCTCGACCTGCTTCAGGCGCCAAGGCACCAACTCATACTTCGGCCTGATCCAATCCGAACGCTGAAGAGTAGTCTGCTATAATTCATCAAATGTATATCGCATGTTGCTCTACACTCACAAGACACAAGGCTATTGACAAAAAACCAAGGCTAAACCGAAAAATCATAGGTAAGGCGTATTTTGGTCGATGCCCACTGGATCAACGAAGACATCAACTCCAACGCCCTGTTCATAGTGGCTTTTGTGTGCTGCCAGATAGCCTTTCCCTTCACTGCATCTCAACCTCCATTTGGCTCATGCCGCTCGAGCCAGAGTTTTTATCCTTACCTGTGGAGAAGGATAGATCAGAGATTCCTGATATCACTGTTGACACCTTGTTCACCGGTGGCGGGGACTGGTTAGCAGGTACACCACTGCCCAAGGCTTGTTGGCTCGTTTCAACACCTGTCAATATGGGTGACCCTGAGTTATCCCGGGGAGTAGCCTGAAAAGCGCTGCTCATGCGACCTCCGTTCATTTCCGCGTCTGTCCGGCCGAAAGCTTCACTCCACCACCTGATTTCCTTGACTCGAGGAAAGATCAATCGTTCTTTGCCCCGCTGGTTGTCGTCGATATCTGCCTCGTACTTTGGGTTCAGAAACTGCTCTTTCCTCGCAAGGAAATAGTCCCAGACACTGCGCGTCCGCTCCTTGGCGTTCATATCCACACGCTCTTTCTCACTATTGAAGACAAAAGTGCCATACTGGCATGAATACAGGTGGTAGAGCAGTCGTCGTAGAAACCGCTCATTGAACTCGAATCGCGTGGGGTACTGATACAGCATCTGGTAGGTTGCGTCGAGAAATTGATGGAAGACCGGGCTTGTCTCTTTCGGTTTGGTAACTTCTTTCTCAGCAACAGCGGTCCTCGGCGTGGGTGACGGCCTCATGGCCGCAGGGGTATCGGAATCATATTCTCTGACGTCTCCCTCCGAGTCGCCAAGCGAATCACGACTGGTGTTGTCTCGAGCAAAAAAGCCCTTTGCGCTGAGGAAAGCGTTTTCGATGGCTTTACCGGCGCCGCTACTCTCGCCAGAACCACGTCCCAAGTCACCCCCTATCCTTTCGTTCTCGATCTGGAACCATTTTTCACTATTCAGGTGTCCCGCTCTGTGGCGGAACATGTGGCCGAAAGAAAGCCAGTCCTTTTCCACCAAAACCATGAATCCTTCCATGGTTCGATAATACGGATCAAGACAAATCTGACTCAAGGCGCTCAGCTGACTTGTGCGATCCCAACCATCCGAGCAGTGAATTAATACATGCGAGTGCTGAAGGCCGACTTGCCGAGCAATCAGACCAGAGCCTTCCAAGATGCCGGATATATGCTTCAACCAGCCACTCTTTGCCAGCTGATCTCTGTTCGGACCAAGTGGGGTTAGATCCGAGTCCTTGAGCGCGTCTATCACCCTGTTGAGAGAATCCCTCATCACATGGATGTTATCAATCCCGAGATAGGCTTTCGTAGCAAACGGATAGTGGTCCATATTCTCTGAGCCTAGTCCAACAGCTTGCATAGCGATAGCATTGACGGTGGGCCGCGCATCGACGATTAGATTATGTTGTTGAGCGCCATATATGTGAGGTTTGTCGTCAGCTTCCTCAACCGACGCGAGAAGCTCATCTTCTAACTCTTCAGCATTTGTAATATCCGGGAAGCTCTGACTGCCAGGCAGCTCGCCTTGTGTCGAAGTTGAGGACTCATGGTCTAGATTCGGAGGGGTAAAGTTGGCGAGCGGCCTATCTGAGCGCGTACTCGCAAAGATGGCTGCCAAAAGCTTCTCGTCCTGGATGCTTCTGTTCCCGCGGAAGCCAACGAGCGGTTGAGAGCTTCTGGTGATGGAACAGTTGTTGATGGGATGCAGGTACGTCAATACTGGTATCCGAGCACGAGACCTGAATTTTCCGGCATAATTGATCGTGTTGTCCGAGATGCCGGTCGGGACAGCGAAGATGGCAGGGTAGGTGGGGGAGAACTATAAACGCAAGTTAACTTGGCTCGTAACAAAAACAGCCCGGGAAGTGATGTGAGATATACCCCATAGTCTGAGTTTATGTGCGATATGCGCCAACCATGACCATTATTGCCGTCTACGCCTTGTCGCGCCAACTCTTTGCGGGGATCGTAGAGGGCCCAGCCATTAACCTCGCGCTCGGGAGTCGGCGGCTGAAAGGAAAAAGCATATAGTCTATCGATTCGCCCGATCTTGCAAGTCCACGATTTAATGCTCTCAAAAACATCTCTAGCTCTGCTCTCTGCGGTAAAATAGAAGCAAACAAAGGTGAAATCTCGGCATCGTAGGCGAATCGATGACGGTTGGCGGGAGACGGCGGGAGTCGGACGATAGGTGCAAAAGGATATGATGGGATATGTTATCCAAAGTTCTCTTGGCCTGACAACTGCGCCTTGTGCCTGTGTATTATCTGGTTGGGGAGGAACGTGGGAGAAGATAATATGGTGCGGGGTGAGGTGAAGCGTGCCAACAACTTGTTCTCCTCGGCGGGCTAAGGTCACGTCTTCAACCTAGAATATGAACAAAGGCAGTCAGACACATTATTCATGTAAATGGCTTCCCAGAAATGGCCCAACTCACCTTAGCGACCCGTGTTCTCTCCATGCCTTTGCTGCTAACGGGTGTGTCCAGCCTTCATGGCTGGTGTGCGCGAGGGACCGGATTGGCTGGTTCAGCGGCGTATGAGAATCCGAGCGATTGGAACGAACGGATTCACAGATATAAGATGGATTCGCAGTATGTATAGCAGCAGAGCCGAGGATTGGATTGAGGATAAATTCAGGTTAGGAGTCAGTTGCACGGACTCGGTCAGCTTGCGGCGCGGCCCCTCGCTCGCTAGCCTGGACCACATGAACTACGTCAATTCCCCGGATTGGCTCCCGCCATGCATTGATGATTGTTTAGGCATACTACCGGACAACGACTGACTTGGGCATTGCCGGATAACAAAGCCTGCGATCTCTTTGTTTCGCAACAGGTAACCAGGCTATTTCTATACATATATTATTATACACAGCTCGCTAATGTCCATTCCCATCCAACCATGACTTCGCCAATAGAGCCATAAACACCGATTTGCACCTGCAGAATAGATCTATCATTTCATATCAAACCAGGTCGAGTTCAAATGATAATGCACACGCCGCGCTATAAAATGACTTGAACTCATCTTGAAGAGACTTGGTTGAAGCCGCAGAGTGATTATCCCCAAGTTCCATCTGCAGGAATAAATCATCTGTCATGGACGCTTCGAATGGTCCACCTTCAGAGGAAGAAAAGACGAGTCGCTGATTCTGGAATTCATACTTGTAAGTCACCGTGTCACCTAGGGCGTCGTTCACCGGCACGTATAGGTACTCCGCTGTAACAGTCGAAGATTGGTC
The DNA here is from genome assembly GCF_044049435.1 of Aspergillus pseudodeflectus. Lineage (NCBI taxonomy): Eukaryota > Fungi > Ascomycota > Eurotiomycetes > Eurotiales > Aspergillaceae > Aspergillus > Aspergillus pseudodeflectus. Next base: position 88,705 of record NW_027263801.1, on the reverse strand, counting down.
TGCATCAACGCTTCGCGAAAGGTAAGATGGCAGGGTGATCATAGTGGACACTGGTAACGGAACCGCACTGGTGGTAATCCTATTCTTCCTAAAACATCGGCGGAGACCGGTTTGAACGCCTTCCAAGGAGTACAGTTCCTGTGGCCCAGTCAAAAGGTCATGGGTCGCACTCCTTGTGAACCGAATGTCGGCTGTGGCTTCCGGGAGTAGATAGTCAACGCTGGTTTCGTCTAGAACGGCTTTGGCACCGCAAATAACACATGGATCTTCGCTGCTGTCGTTGAATATTGCTGGAGTTTCAACCTCCAACTCGAGCTGTGGGAGGACATCTGCATGAGAAGCAGCTGGAACAAGCCGAATGCGATGGGTTCTCGTGCCTTCTTCACTTAATCTTGGTGTCAATGAGCGCATGAGGTGGCCCGCACGGGGGACTTCCTTGACAAAAGTCCTCGAGAAAGACAACTGCCCTAATTGAGCGGCACTTAATCGTTTCTCCTCGAGGAAGGGCTTACGCAAGAAGAGGCATTTGCCAGCTGCAGCAGTTACAGACTCCCTGACGCTGGGAACTGATACGTAACTGGCACTGGCAGATGACTTTCGCTGAAGGAAGTTTAAAAGCTCGTCTGAGATGGCGGACTGGCTAGTATTGAAGAGAAACTCGGATGGACTTTTGGACTTTCGTAGCGTTGAGGGGATTTCCCAGCGGAACCACGGCTTCCCTCTATCGGGCCAAGACGCGGTAGTCTCTGTATTGACATCATGAACATCTGCCTGCTCGGAGGCGGACATATATGTGCTGAAAGGGACAGGGGGTGATCGGGCCTTGTTCAGCGCTAGGTGAAGAGTTCTTCGAGCATTTTTCGCCTCCCCTTTGTTCTCAAGAAGGTAGAATAGCCTTTGTGGGATGCTGGAAGAGCTTTGCTCAAAGGAAACCTTGTATGTTTCCGACACCCATGACAGGAACTTAGAACTGAATATTCCTTTGGCGCTCGCCTCGTCGAGCTCAATGCCGATGTTGACATGCTTAATCCTGTTTGTAGCGTCGTGTATCACGTCTGCGACGTTTTCGCAGGACCGTTGTTTCCCGGTAACTCTGACAAGTCCCATAGTATGCACAACATCGATACTTGCGTCATTCATACTGGCTAAATCTTCGAAGGAAAAGTGCGTTGAACCCAGAAAAAGCGATAGGTGGTGCGAGGGAAGGCGAACATCGAGTTGGCCAATCTCATCAACGACTCCAACCTGCCAGCAATCCCGGAGGATCCTTTCGGCAAGAACAAACTTGCGCGGCAGAGATTGTAACCCCTTGGTATCTGCAATTCGAGTGGTGACGCTGTGGCCGTGGCCACTTTTAAGCTCAAAGTAAGGAGAGGTTCCGGGGTTCCATCTCATATAACTGGAATGCTGAAGCATACCGGGCTTAGGATGAGCATCAATGTACTCCTTCATCTGCGCATACGTGAAGGACGATTGTAATTTTTCTCGGAGGGCCTTAAAATCGGGCTCGCTAAGGTTCGTATGTAGCTTGTAGTCTTCGGCGAAACTCTCAATGGCAACGCTGGTATTATCAGGACTGGTTTCCCCAATATGCTGCAGCATATATTGGGCGCCATCTCCCTGGACACTTTCTTTCCGGTCGTCTTTGAAGAGGACTCTGGAGCGTTTGTTCTTTTCTCCAAGGACGATGACCTCCCCGGGCTGTCCAAGGGCAGAAACACTGAGGCCCACTTTCCTCCCGAAATAGCCCCGGCGGTCACGATGAGTTTGGGGTTTCCGACGCGAAAATTGTCGACCGGACAGGTCAGGATCGTTGCTAAGTTCGCGTTCTGTATCATTAGGTGCATCATCTCCTGAGTTGCTGGCGGTATTTTGGTGCCGAGCATGGATGCCACGGGGCGGTAGCGACGCATATATCGCGTCTATTCGGCATATTGGGCGTAGGCGACAGTCAAGTAGAGTTCGCGCATGTCGGGATGATCGAGAAAGCATTGGGAATAAGGGATTTGGTTGCGGACAAATTTGCTCGAAATCTTGCGAGGCGGCGGCGGCGACGGAGCTTCAACATTATGATAGAACTAAGCCAGATATGGACTAGTCTAGCGCCAGAGGCCTTATCGATAACAGACCTCCATTTGCTCCATACATTTTCACAATGAACAAACGCCATGAGTTGAGTCTGAAACTTGGAAAGCTAGGATTTGACCAAGTATCATTGTTTATTACTAATCTCCCAGCTTCGCAGGTCATCTCGTACGTCAAACTCTGACAATTCATGCTCTGTACTACGGTTCCTCCAACTCTTCCCCATGTCATTGTCATAGAGTTGGTGTTCGATACTTCCGCTCTTCTCGGTATGTTCAATCGCAGGGGAAAAGTCCAACCCTTTATTGCCTTTGCTGTGGCGACTTGAGCTTCGTGCCCGCCGTTCGTAGCCTGGTGATAGAAGGTTCCGCGACGCAGCCTGCTCTGTACGCCCAGTTCCACGATTAGGGGACCGCTCATTATGGTATCCTTCGGCGGGTGGCCCGGAGCTCGAATCGTGGAGATCAGTTCCCCCAACGGCCCCAGAGAAGAGCCCCTCAATTAATTTATCGGCAGGCAGGTCATCGGCGCGGGATGTCCAGGAAGCTGCCAGCGTGCATCGGTACATTTCTTGCATATCAGCAACCTCTCGGCTCTGGGTGTTGATCAAAGGTAGCTGGCCCATATCATCAGCCTCGACCTGTTCTGAGGCCACAACTCCTGTGATACCTCCAAAGGCCATAGCGGATTTCAATGGCGGCCTAACAGTTATCAACAACGGTTAGCATAAAGGTTCAAGGGCGCGAAAAGCGACCTTTGACATCAAACATACGTCGTGAAGTTCCGATCTCCCTCCACTTGCTGCACAGAGATGCCAATCTTGAGTGTGCTATTTATTTTGCTATCCTGCAACAAGTACCGCCGGACAATCCCCTCGTCATCATCGCTTTTATCCACGTATTCGGAAAGGTTGAGCTTGACCCTTCCCAGGAGGTTTTTCTCGCCGTGCCCTCCCGATGAGAACTCCTGTATAACATCGAATTGAATTTCGCAGTCATGAAGCATGTGATCGCGATCGATCGTCAACCTGAGCTGCAGTGTCCGCTCATAGTTCCAGGACGCTCTATGGTCGATAATGAGGGCTTTGTCGGTGTTTCCGTGATGCTCGTTTGCATTCGAAGAAGGTAAGCGCCATTTTACATATGCAGTTCCGGTAACGAGAGGGATGTTATTGAGGTCAATGATCTAGGATTCAAGTCGACTGGTCAGCGTCGGAAGATGATCGGAGGCTCGGGTGGCTCACTCGGAGGACTAACTCAAACCTAGGCTGTGACGTCGTTATCAGACCTGGAATCTCAAGATAGGAGCAGTACTTGCCCTTCTATTCTTTGGGACTGGAGGCGCTCGCAGTCAGCAAGGGCATTCATCCCATGACATCACATTGGCTAAGTGAGAGAAAATCGAGGCGCATGTAAGGCTCAACTTACCGAAAGCTTGCATCTTCCACGGATGTCACAGGCGACTGTAAATCGCAAAGTATCTCCCTCTTTGACCTAGATCCCGCTGTCATTACCCTGTTCCTCTCGAGCCGCAACCTAACACCCTCCCTTGAGTGCTCTCTGCAGGGCGGTGTATAACAATTAGCAGAAAGCTACCGCCCAACTTCCCGAGTCTCTCTCGTCGAGTCCTCCGAGACGAACCGCAACCTGCCTGAAAACTGATCCGCGAGTGACCAGAAAGGTCAAACTGACTACAATGGACCGACCTCCTCTCTCGCCACCTTCTGAGCCATCCCCGTCTCCAAAAACCACGCCAATTCCCCTCGACTCGCCTACGCGCACAACCCCAATCCACGAGCTCCTTCCAGACATCCGCCTCCCAAGCGCTCTTCCAACATACAACTACAATCCGGTAACCTGCGCTCCTCTAGACACCGACGATGTACGCGCCCAGCTTGAGGAACTGCGCAAAGAGTTTCCGACACACGAAGCGGCGCTAAAGGCGCAAGAACAGGCCGCGCGCGAGCTGAAGCAGAAATTGGAGGATGCGGAGAAGAAGCGCGAGGAGGTGCAGAAGACCATGGATAAGAAGATCAAGGAGCGAAATACCGAGCTGAAGGTTCTTTCGAAGTACCAGGATGGAAAGGCTTCAGGCTTGCCAACTTAAAGGCCCGAGGTGGTTTGCTATTGTTACGGAGTTTTCGAACATAACTCTGGTTCCGCATTGGAACCACAGGTCGAACCCTTATGAGAAGGAATCGCGCTCTACTCTAGTATCAAGGGCAGAAACGCTGGTTGATTCTGCGAACTATACCTCGAAATCACCAGGATAGCTATCATTGCCGGGCCTTGTAGCGCCCTTACTCGAAGCACAACGCCGGATTTGGTCGTCCACCACTTTACTCGCCATCTGAGGCACTACAAAGTGAACTGGACCAACAAAGTGGACTGGCGAACCTATTTTGGCGCTTACCAGCAATATATACCGCCTCAATCGCAGCCAGCAGCAGGTATCCGCGAAGGGAGGATCAACCGGGCATTCAGCGCCAGGAAGGTTGACTACACCAAGCTATATATTTATCTACAACCACCGCTATACCTTGAGGAACGCGCGATCTTAACACTCAACCCGACGTCGAATTCAGACATCCATTATAAACATTATTATCATGACGTATAAACAGTTGACATGTCCATAACGTCGCAAGCATGATTAATCATATGCACATGTAAATGAAAGTCGTTGCCCATTATTCATGGCTTTCACAAGTTTGGAATCAAAAACCGCTTCACAGGTTACCCAAGATCTGCACCAACGCGGGAAGTAACTGGATATACAACGTTAGCAAGATGATTCTTTTAGGATATCAGGGGATATGCGCGGTGATAGCTTACCTCCGAAGCATCCTCAATCAAAGTCTGCGTCTCATTGACAAATTTGCCGGTGAGCAAGTCGCCGGCGTGGTCTAAAAGACCACCGACCTGTACGAGCAACTCGGGTGTGATAACAGGCGCGACTCCATCAATGAGTTCCTTGGTCTCGTTGACGAATTTCGGCGTCAAGAGACCCGTGGCGTTTCCAACCAGGAAGGTCACATTGTGGAGGAGATTAGGCGTGATGGCCGGGCCAACGCTCTCAATGAGGTTCTGAGTTTCCTCGACGAACTTGGTTGTGAGAAGCTTGTTGGCGTTACCGAGGAGACCGCCCACGTCGGCGAGAAGCTCGGGCGTGATGACCGGTGAGATGTCGCTGATGAGGCCAGAGGTTTCATTGACGAACTTGGGTGTTAGGAGATCGTTGGCGTTATCCAGGAGGCTGCCCACCGAGTCAAGCAAGCCGTCGCCCAAGATCGGGCCGAGCTCGGTGATTAAGCCACGGGTATCCTTGACGAATTCAGGCGTAAGGAGGTCGTTGGCGTTGCCAAGTAGGCCCTTGGTGTCGTCAACAAAGTCCGACGTCAATAGTTTGCCGGCATTGTTCAGTAATCCGCCGACTTCCTTGAGAAGTTCGGGTGTGAGGACTGGCGCCACTGCTCCAATGAGGCCTTGGGTATCATCCACAAAGTCTGCAGTTAGGAGGTCATTGGCGTTACCCAGCAAGGCGGCAACCTCCTTGAGAACGTCAGGTGTAAGGACAGGAGAAACAGCACCAATCAGACTGCGGGTATCCTGCACAAAGTCCGCCGTCAGCAAGTCGTTGGCGTTGCCCAGAAGAGAGCTGATCGATTTGAATAGTCCAGGAGTAAGGAGAGGACCGGCGGATTCGATCAATCCTTGAGTGTCGTTGACGAACTCGGGGGTCAACAGGTCGTTGGCGTTACCCAAGAGACTGCCAACTTCAGCAAGGAGACCAGGTGTAATCACTGGCGCCACATTGTTGATCAATCCCTTGGTGTTCTTCACAAAGTCCGCACTGAGCAGGTTGATGGCGTTCTTGAGCAGCGTGCTGAGCTCCTTGATCAAGTCGGGCGTCAGGAGAGGACCAGCAGCCTCGATCAACTGGCGAATCTCCTTCACAAACTCAGCTGTCAACAGGGTGTTGGCGTTTCCGATCAAAGCATTGACCTCCTTGACAAAGTCCGCAGTCAGGAGGTGGTTGGCGTTTCCAATCAAGGTGTTAACCTCCTTGACAAACTCTGCAGTCAGCAGGTTGTTGCCGTTCTCCAACAAGCTGGAAATCTGCTTAAATAGATCAGGCGTCAGGAGAGGTCCGACGGATTTGATGAGTTTCTTGATCTCATCGACAAATTCCGGCGTCAACAGGTCGACTGCGTTATCGACGAGACTCTCCAGTTTCTTGATCAGGGCCTGGGTCAGCAGCCCGGACGCTAGGTCAATCAAACCCTTGGTCTGCTCGGTTGTCTTGTCGTCGAACAGGTACGCAAAGTGATGGAAGAACGATTCAATATTCTTTAGTAATGTAGGTGAAAGGAGGCCAGTCACGCCGCCCAGGAGATTTCCCAGGTCAGTCAATGGGTTTCCAGTTACTCCATCAGGAATCAGTGGGTTGTCGTCGGACGAACTCGATGTTTGGCTAGAGCTGCTAGACGTCGTGCTCGGCTTAGTAGTCTCCGTCTTTGTCACTGTGGTGGTTGGAGCTGCAGACTCGGTAGGCCCATTCGTATTATCGGCAGCATCATCCGGGGCGTCGGAGCTCGAGGGAGAGAGGATGCCACCTAGTAGACCATTGCCCGAATCATCGTCCTGCTGGTCGGTACCGTCCTGGCTCGGGGTGGCGGCCGGCTGCGTTGTTGTCGGCTGTGGAGCTTGGGTATCCTCCTCCTGGTCATCTCGGGTGCTCTCAGTCGGCTCTGCAACGACAGTGGTGGTTGGCTCTGCCACGGCTCCCGTGGGTACCGCGACAGACTGGTCTTCAACGGCCTCCTGTGACGGGGATACTTGAGCTGGTGTCGCCAGCGCGGTGCTCGAGAGCACCAGCGCCGAGAGAATTGTTGAAAAACGCATTCTGAGTCTCCGTCCAAGCTTCACAGGAGGTTGTCCAGCAGTTGACAGCGGAGGGGAACCAAATTTGAAAAGGAGGGAGGTGGATGGGGTTCTTTATACTAGACGTGGACCAAGCAATGCCCCCGCTTGCCGCTAGTATTTGAGTCTGGGGAGCCGAGCAGACGAGAATCCCCGCATGTGAGGTGATACGCCGCCTATCTCACTCTTAATTACAATGGAGATTTCCTTGTTTATTCCCCCTTGGCTTTGTCGACCCATCGATGATGAGAAGTCTTGAATCTGATCTAACGGAGATTGATACCTGTTTAGCACGCGGTAATTGTGATATTCCCTCGATCTAGAGAGGCCACCATGGGTCCGGGGGCGGTGGTTAACCTATCAGGTAGCAGCAAGGGGTGATAATCCTCGTTTGTAGCGACGAGGATTGATCGAGAGCAGCCATCGTCGTCAGTGGAGATGACTCAAGCGTACGGAGCAACCATTCTGGTCATGCTGGGAACAGACGGTGCCTCCCGCCTGTCTTGCGGGAATGCGGTTCTGCATAATTGAATTGGGAAAGCCTTGCGATGAAAGTTGCTTGGATCTTCTGCTCTCTCCTTGAGCCTATCGACAAAACGGGAAAGATTGACCAGCAGCAAGGTACTGGGCCCAGCGCGCCTTTAGCTATGGGAGGCACTATTTTACTACAATGCTGATCAGTGATGACTAGCGCAGCCATTGGACGAGTGGCGGCACTGCGGGAATACTGAATTGCTCACTGAAGTCTGAATATCAAGCAATCGGTATTCCGAAGCCTTCTGTCTCCGTTGGCTGTTGTTGGTAGCTCTATGTTATGCTCTCGGTGGGCGCTTTCATGGTCGTACCAAAGGCATTAGCTTGATGGGAAAGACAAGGGAAACTTGTCAAGCGGAAAAGTTGTGAAAAAGACCTAAATCATGAACTTTGGAGCCCCTAATCAACGGGGGTCCCAGAAACGGTGCCTGAGAGGGTGGAGACAACCCGATTCCTGGTGGGCCACTCTGGACAAGCAGAGGGAACAACACTGCGGCGGTGCAGCCTCTGGTGTCTATCAAAAGCATGTGATAGAGGCAACGTGCAGGGAGTGCTCCGAGTATGTACATCAGCGTGTCGCCGGAGCTTTTCTCTTGCTCTGCTCTCATCCGATGATGCCTTGGTTGGAAGTTGGTGAGGAAGGTTCTCGGAGCAGCGCCATGCACTTCGTCTTGGTGTGACTCTGGCGGTCACGCACGGGCTCCTTAGCGATCGGCAGTTATCGCTAGCGGGATTGGCTCCGACGCCGGAGGCTCCCCACAAGAACTCTTGTCTTCGCTCCCTTGGAGAAGCCGAAGAGATGGGGATTGGGGAAGGGAGGGTGCCGAGTTCCTGAAATGATGAGAGATCTTCGACCTCGCCAAAGAGAGTTGTCCGTCATGTTCGACCACAGAGGAGTCTTCTGAGCTGTGTTTATCAAGAGTGCGAAACTCTCGGAAGCCGAACGCGTCACATTCGGTGCTGAGTGCGAACAACAAAGAACGACCAGCGCAAAGGTATCGAGGAAATGAAGCCCAGGCCTCAAGCTGAGACTCTAAAATTCGATCTCACCTGCGCAGGATCCTCCTCTGAGTTGCACGCGGCTGGCAGCTGAGCAGCAGCTCAGGTGAAAGGAGCGGGGAAACTTGGAAACGGGGCCCGCCATGCCAGAGAGAGTAAGGTGAAAGGCAGCCCGTGGGATAAGCAATTGCTTAGCGTCCTATGACCTCATAGCCCCCGCTGTCGGCCAGTTCCAAAATCTTGCATTGCCAGAAGCATGCAAAGATCAGCAGAGAACGAAAAGTGCCGAGGAGGAATGAACCTCTCAAGAGTCGAAACCAGCGTTTGAGTGCGGAGGTGTGGGACTTTCTCCAGATTCACAAGACACTTGAATTTGCCGAGGATCTGACTGAGGAGTTCGAGCTCGACTCTCTGCCAGATGATGCCAGGAACAGGCTCACTCGCTGCTTATCTTCCCAAAAACGAATGTCGGGGACTTATTTCATGAATGAAGGGCACTCTCATTGGTGGAAACATACGAGTTGTCAGTTGAGACTGTTATTCGGGGTACTGGTACTCTTCTGGGGGTTGTCGTTGGAGAAAGGCGACGTCCTTCATCCCGGCTCAGGCTTCAAGCGAAACATATGACGTGCTTTTAATGACAGATGGACCCTGTCTGGGAAGGACAGCATCCTACGTAATTGACAGGGCATGGTTTCAAAGGTATTGATAACTATAGAGTTGGTGTGTATCCGTGAATATCATCCGAGGCATGACAGCTAAGCTTCATTTCGTGGAAGTGGGCGAGAGACCGCAATTGTAAGTGTCAACGGTGTCATAGCATCAGAATGTCCTCTCGCTGATCGACAATTCCCAGTGATTCACGTCGTGCACAATCTTGAAGTGCTTCTCGAGTCAAATCCCAGATTTTCGTCTGAATGAAGTTGCGACGCCTCTTCACCAATAGCACGCCTAGTGAAATAACATCTACCACGTCCAGCAATGTATCTTTTTGAGAAAACGGAGTGACAACCATCTCTGGGTAGCTTGTGCCAAGGTCATCACATTGACATGACCGGTATGGACTCCGCATTACTCCCTAAACGCATCAAACCCTAAGAAGACAAGAGTGTCTTGAAAAAGCGAAAAGATGTCACATGAACGATTCGAAATACGTATAGGAGGGAAACAACTCAAACAGACTGGTGATAATTGCGCCCCATAATACTGTTATCAGGAGCGAAGTTGCATGTCGGCTCGCCGGCAACACTCATCGCATACCCGGATTTTCCTGGTTGTGCCATCATGGGCAATGCTTGCTTGCTTGTTGCGTCTGTGGATATGTTCCCTTTTGTCTACCTGTCAAGGTACTTTGACGGTCTGAAAAGGCTACCAATTCAAGGATTGCATCTGGAGCTTCCAAGCTCGGCGCATTGTCCAAGGACTATCACTTACCACTTTCGTTACTTACGCATTCATGATTCTGTGCCTTTTCAAGATGCACGATGCCCAATGAGATGAGAGAACGGTTGTCCGGGGATGTGACTTTCAGCAACTTCGCTGCGTTCCCGTGGAGGCCACTGTATGCAAGGTTGGGCTGTCCTTAGGCTGCTGAGAAACAGGTGCAGTGTTTCGGTTTTGCATCAGTGTCAGAGTTGCTGCAATATGCAGTAGAAGATATGATTGGAATCTCATCTCCTCGAGTCCCTACGCAAGGACAATGGTTAGCCGCATACACTTGCCCTATCCGACCGCACCTTCATGTCAAGATGCGAAGGCTTGGTTGTTTCAACGTTGTCAAGCCACAAGCAACCAATACTCGAAGGCATCTCCGCTATATCTTAAGATTCGGGACGCTCTGGAAAAGAAACGCCGATTCCCGGCTCGGGAACGGAGGATATCAATGCTAACTGTTCTCAAAGCCTTGGTAATTTCCTGATTACTGTCTCTATAAGAGAGATACAATCGACCTGGCGGTTGCTATACACCTCTCCAGTCTCCAAATTACCACGGTCATGATGGCAAAGAGGCCATGATTACGAACTCGAATGCTAGCCTCGGCCGGAACTTCCACACTTGCAGGTCCCTAGGGTTTGAGAGGGTAGTATTACATGCAGAAGCATACGCTTGGCTGCAATAGCCGATGCACAATCAGCCCTTCCCTAGAGGGAAAGCAAAGTTGTCAGCATACTCACCTTGTCGCGGTGTAGTATACTAGACGTATATCCCAATTTACCCCTAATGGTCTTGTACAGCTTTCAAGCTCGGTGTCAAGCCAGGGAACGGGCTGTATTCAACTTCCCTTCCACGTCCAGAGAAACTCTATGTCTACCACCGTGAGGCGTTAGTAGTCCCCTTGTCTGCGCACTCCGAAAGTTCTAGCACCTTTGTAGGTGTTCTTTTGTATAGCATGTATCTCCTCGATGGGTCCCCCCTAAATACAACCATCAAATATGGCTGCATTATCTCCTAATTCACCGCTCTCATGTGTTGACTGTAAAGGCGACGCGTATTTCAAAGGAGAGTACTAGTATGGGTCAGAAAAGCAGCCACGTCAATGCATTTCATCTCTTGTTCATCTGAACCCATCCATTGCGAGGGTCAACCCGATATCAGCCTCCAGGATATGGTGATATATCGCTAGCAAAACAGCCATCAGACATCTCAGTTGCGCTTTGACACAACACATTAGTTCTCTAAAACGGTTGTCGTTGAATATATAATCGGTATCAATCCGCACTATCGATGATATCTTGCTCAACCACGCCCGGAACATGAGTTTGTCGCGTATCGAGGCATCAGTAGCTTTTTGCTCTGAGAATCACCTATTATTTGTCTTGAGGGACTATCAAGTTATATGCTAGACAATGTTCTCTCCGATCATCTATATCGAAGGTGTGGGCATGAGGGACTTACTTGAGTATGTACAGAGTGCTTACTGCAAGAAGAGTAGTATATTTTTAGACATCATCTGGGCAAAAGTCTTCTAACCACAAAAGAAAGTACATGAACTCAGAGACACGAGGATCGGTAAATGTCTAGCAGGAGACCACTTCCTGAGTATTCTTCTGGGTAAGTTACCTAGGCTGAGTACGTAGACTTTTGATGAAGCGGAAGCGCGAGGACTAAGGCAATGAAATAGTATTTCGATATCAAAATCCGGGAGTAGCAGGTTGATAGTTACTTTTTCAGAATTCTAAAAGTCCTGGTTCAATGACTTCTTTTTCAGTTTCGTAGGAGCTTAGGGCTTCTAGTAAGCCTCCTGCCAGGTCTGGTTTCGTGTATGTCCAATTGCAGTATAATGAGGCTCGTTTGGGCCTAGTTATTACTGCAAGTTCAAGTAGCCTTGCATATTCGCATTGAACTCAAATTGGGTAATAGGTCTTCAGATATAGTTATGTAGAGAGTGCAAAAGTACCTAAGATGACGGTCCTGCCAAATTTCGAGATTCCAAGATCTAGATAGAGTCATTAAGCGAGGCTTCCTGTGCGGTTGAACATACGAGCTAGTGATCCAGTTGGTGACACACGTTGATGAGCAAAGAAGGAGGATAATGAAAATGACTGGCCAACAATGATTCAATTGCATGGACACTGGCTGAGAGCATGGCCTAGAACGGCCCAGCGCGTAAGACTACTTACAGGGACAAGTCCTCATCAGAGGGAAGGATGGCCTTCCTTGATTGTGGTTCTCAAAGCACAATACCTAGATCTTGGGTAAGTCCCAATAAGCTTCGGTGCAGTAGCTGAAGTTTAACTTTGGGAAAGACCTGCAGACGGGACGGTCCAGAATGTCCACACGTACGCAATCAGGAACTTGGGCCCATCACGAAACAAGGATCACGCCCCCATCACGGCCTTGATGGTTGTCGGCTCATTGTCAGAAAACTCTCCTCCTCTCATTCTTCAGGCATCCATGAGCAGATTTGGGTAAAAGAGCCGAGTCCGACAACGGACGACCCTAACAGGACCTAGCACAAGCTACCCCTTGCCTTTCGTACTTTGTACAAAGCAGATCAAGGAAGGTATGAGGTATGTGCGCAAAAGTGAGGTGTAAAATCCGGTCGCGGCGCTTCTCCAATCCATGTCGCTTGCAGGTCTATAACATGGGCAGCGGCAGGGGTGCACAAAGCACCAAGACTCAAGTTCGATACCTTTGTCAGTCCAGGCCGTTCTGTCACTGCCCAAACTGATTAGCAGAGCAGGTGACTGAACCTTTATGCACTGTCAGCACCACTAGTGCGTTGGGGCGCCCACCAAGAAGCCGAAGGTGGGATCGCACGGTTCCACGGCGATATTAATATTGATTGAGGTGGGACTTTGGAGACATGCCGGAACCACGCATGGTGTGACTATGTTTGCTCTTTCGTCACCAGTCGAGGCCAAAGCAGGAAGCCGGGCTGAAACATATGCAGAGATCGCCGTCGCCAAAGCAGGTATCAAGGATGCCTAGATTGGTTGATTCCTGGGCGGCTAGAGACGAGCGAGAGTGTTTTGAGCGTCATGGAGGGGTGAGAGCGGGAAGGCGTCTTCGATCCATCGGGTCGAATACGTACAACCCTTTTACCGCCATTGCTTTTAGGTGCATTGGCTGTACGACACAAGAGGAGGCCTAAGGTGGCAGGATCCCGGGCGTCGAGGATGGAAGTGAGATGAGATGCTGATTGTTGAGAACACAACGCACGGATAGCTGATCTTCGTCAGGCGGACAACTATCCATTATTACCGGATCCTCATCGAAGGTGTCAAATCTGGTGACGCTGGATGGACTGTCTCGATGTTGTGTTGCCAACCGAGTTGTTTTCCTTGCCGGAGATACATACAGAAAGACCCGCCTTGCTGTCACGGGGCGGGAGACGACAAGCCGATCCTGACTCAAGCGCTAACCACTTCACAGAACAACTCCTGCTGATTTTTTTCAGATTCCTTCGAGGTATCCTCTTCTTTTTCGTTTCGCTCTCTTCTTCCTCCACTGATTTCCGGGCGCCACAGCGCATCATTATGTCATTGCTGATCGCTGCAGAAACTTCGCCTCACCAGTGTGGCTGATGCTTCGCTGGCGAGGCGCAGCCGGGCATCACCGACACGACACTGAGCAGCTGTCAGTGTTGCCATCCTCACCGATCCACATTCGCCTAGTCGCCAGCGCTCGGTGTTTCCTTTGCTACGCATTATCATACCCATCCAGAAATAAGGTCGATGTTCTCGGCAAATTCAATTGCTAGTTGTGATAGATCACATGTCAAGTTTGAGGCTAACAAGATCTCTAGACTGATAAGCAAAAGAAACCAGGGAAGAGACGCCCGGGAATTTCCTCGTTCATCTTGCCCTCCGACTCCAAGCGCCTTGCATGGCTCCTCGTGACTCATACATGCACTCCACATCTATCAACCCAAGCGACTGGGCGCATGCTGATGTTGGGGCGGCATCTTCGTGTCTGTTCTTTTTCATCTGACCTCATTCTGCCGCTCTGCGACCCTCAATTCTTCTGCCTGTTGCATATGCGCTCTTCCAGTTGCGGGCCGTGCAAGGCAAGCTGGAGGCATGACCTTCGGTCTCGAGACAAATGTCCTTCCGCTTCGGCCTGCTCATCTCCCAGTCTCATCCAGTCGTGGTTTCGCCACTCGCCTTGCTTCTGTATCTCTGGCCTATGGCCACGGCTCTCGTGTTGACTTTGGAACGTCATGCGGCCAGCTTCCTGGGGACAGGAGGATTTGTTCAAAGAGACCTACCATTTCCAAGCTTATACTCCCTGACGGCCCCTGATTGCATACGCACGCTAGTTAAGGGGACCTGCGACATGCATACGGGGGAGTCCAGAGCAACGCCAAAGACGCATGGATGCTGATCAAAGATTCAGCGAAGGCCTCTCAGAGGCTTCCATCCTTCTTATTTACATTTCTGATACTCTCTTTGGTGGATGCTTACTCAACGTAACACCCCAGTATCAGCAGTAGTATAATTACAAGTGCATCTCACCTTTGACTCAGATTCCTTTTTCAGAGAGGCTGGAGATGATTCTCAACGAGGCTTGGTCCAATCGTTGGTCATATCAGGGATATCGGATGTAGCGTCCCGGACGGCGTTTCTCAAGGGCAACAAATGAACGTCCAGAAGAGCCACTCTGTCGACCCTCGAGCCCATTTAGCTCATGTGCTAAAAGACGGACGCCGTGGGGCTAGCTGAGTTTTTTTTTTTTTTTTTACAAGAGGTTTTCCTTGCTTTCGAGTCCTTGCTCTCTTGCTCTCTTTCTCTCCTCCCTTTGGCGAACTTTCCACGTGAGGAGCCAAGGTCATGTGGGATCCAGTATACTTGACTGAACGACTGGCGACTGCAGACGGATCGTTTCACTTGCCAGTCGACCGAGTGCTATGAACCTTCTTCAAAGGCTCAGGAAATGAAACCGTCCTGATTTGGCTTCTCGTACGTCTTGTCTTGACCAGTGAGGCCGGAACGAGGATGCACGCGGATCTTGTTGGAAGACCGGCCGATGCCTAGCGGTACCGCACACAATACTACGGAGCTCCGGAGCTCGTACAAAGGCCGGACGCATATACAAATCCGACTATGATTGACATCTGTGCTTGCTCTTTATTTCGGCTTCGATTTGAGATATGGAGGCTTGAGTTTAAGGAGATATCGAGTTACACTCGGCGTACGACCCTGGCCCTTTCTGCGCATATTCCTATTGTGTTCTTTGTGGAAATAGGGAACCATGGAACCGGACAAGGCCAATCTCTGGGTCAGTCCCGAAGAGGTTGTATACGGATGGGTATTAGTTCCGCAGAGTCTATCTGAATTGCATGCTCTCAGTGTCCGGCTGCGGTAGGTCTTGTCTCGGATGCTTGAGAACTTGATTTGATAATGATGGTCGAAAGAGGCGCAATTTTATGCAGCAGCACATAACGATGCCGAGTAAATTTCCAGATGCACAGTGTTTTAGCTTCCTCAAACTCAGCCACAACACGAGGCCACAGGCGAATATTAACTAATCGCTGTTCAAAGTCAAGTGATTTTGGACACTTCCCAGCTGAATCTCGGTCCACTGTGGTGGCAAATCGGCGAACCCGTCAATGGGATCGGGTGCATATTATGGCCTACGCCCAACAGCGTTAGCGACTGCAGATGGCGGCCCTGAACAGGTTTATGAGCATCGGATGATTTTCCGCGATGCACTGAATCCTGATGCAGCGTGGAGAACTCTCAATATGTTCGTGAACGCTTTCTGGGACGTTGTCTCGTCGGCTATCCTAGGGATCGACGGTAGCAAGGAGATGAGAACTTGCGCAATAATCTGGAGTAAAACTCACGAAACCTAAAGGTTGAGGGTCCAGTAAGCAGACAAGACCATGATTCGAGGTGGAGAGCGATGGGGGCTGAGCCAGCTGCCAGCCTCCCCGAGTCAAGTCTGAGAGACTCTCTGACTGTAGTGTTTCACAACTGCAGCCAAACCCAGATCATTGGAAGGTTACTCAGCGTTCACAGTAAAATTTATCCTGCCTTTTTCTGACTGGTATAGTGGTGGTATTAGTACTCCGCCGCCAGAGCGCAGGAGGGGCTAGGAGGGCTGTGACACTCCCAGTCGTCGATCTGCCTTCAACGGCTTCCCTTCTTGCGACTTTGATCCGTCGCACGTTCCATCGCACGTTCCATCGCACTGGAGGAAATGCTCCTTTTCCGTCTTTTCTTTTTTCTATGCTCAGTATTCGAGAATCATCCGAAACCCCCCGAATCAGTAGCGACTGCCCAAGGAGTCTAGGCACTTTGGTTGAACTCTCTTCCAGCGGTTCCATGGAGCGCAACCCATCAAATGCATCCAGTCCAGCTTCGCCCCAACAAGCATGTCGTCGCAGGCTGGAAGTATATTTAAGCATCGAATCGACTAGCAGGCAGCGGATTCTGGGCTAATGGAAGAGTGTATTCTGGACGTAAAGCTCAGAGGCAGACAGACCCTTCGCGAGTCTCCACCGGCGATGACGATTCTGGACGCCTGCATACTGCTAACGCTCGGCCAGGAGAGGCAGAGGGAGGCAGCGGGGAGAGCGAGGCCATGCGCAGCTGAGATCGCACGGCGAATCCGGGTCGTGGCCAAAAGGGACTGACTTGTTCCATACGATCGGGTTTCCACCACCTGCGCCAGAAAAAGTCGCCGGGTAGACTCGCTCTTTGCCAGGACTCTTAAAAGACGAGAGGATGTATGAGGGATGTTGAGTTGAAGGTGTCTCGAAACCACAAGAAGAGGTTGAATTGCATTCTATACAACCAGTGGCCCCAGCGACAGCTTCAAATTTGATCCAGATTATTATTGAATATATTTTTA
The DNA here is from genome assembly GCF_044049435.1 of Aspergillus pseudodeflectus. NCBI lineage: Eukaryota > Fungi > Ascomycota > Eurotiomycetes > Eurotiales > Aspergillaceae > Aspergillus > Aspergillus pseudodeflectus. The sequence goes on along the minus strand of NW_027263801.1, from coordinate 71,867 downwards.
TTTTTTATTTTTTTTTACCTTGAATAATTATTTTTCCCTGTTAAACTCGAGTCTTCGAAAAGTCCAGCAGGGATTATTCGATCCTGCCGGTTTGCCTGTGCCATTGCTTGCCTGTTCGGGCCCTGTTCGCTGCTGCAACCGCCGCCCCTCCTCCTCTTTTCTCCAGTCTTCCTCGTCGCTACTTCTTCTTCCTCTTCTTCTTCTCCATATCATCGGTCTTGCTTTCTTTTCTTCCCTCTTTGCGGCCCTCAGGCCTTTTTCTTTCTTTATACTTATCATTCTTTTCTTACCCAACCTTTTTGTTTTATTTTCTGTCCTTCGTCCACCGCGCACGTTCGCCCACATACTACTAATTCCATTCAATACGACCCACGGACTATCACGACTTATCCAACTGCAATAGCAGCGACGAATCCACACGACCTTCTATCTGGTTCGGAAACCCCGCTACCTGGTACCTGGATATCGCCGTGGCCCCGTGGCAAATATTATCATATACGGAAACAGGAAGAGGGCGAATGTTGCCTGGATGAACGATTTTATTTCTCGCTATTGACCAACTCCCGACTATTTCGTTCCTTCTCGGCTATCTTACTTATCATTGGTCTTAACTCTGCACTGAAACACAATGCCTGTTGTCTTGCTGCCATCGTCGGCAGCCGCCTTCGCGCCGCGGTCCTCGCCGAACGTGGTGTTAAACTCTCGGATCGAACCATGGCTCACAGCAACCCTGAAGCGGGTCAACCGGGTTAAACGACCTCTCAACAATGTGTCGCAACATACGAGATGCCTAACCGAAACGCTCTCTTCGCCAAACGCTATCTGGACGCTCTGTTCGATGATGTTTCCCAAGGCTCCCGAGTCGGAGCTGAGGAAGGACGAGAACCCTCTAGTAGAGGCACTATTCAACTACCAGATGATTCACATGGAAGCATACGTGGTGCATGTTGATATGGTGTCTCAGAACGAGGTTGCGTTCAAGCTGACGCCAGAGACGATCGAGGCGCTCGTTGATTACCACAAGGATGTCTACTCGGTCGACGCCGCCGTCAGCACCTGGGACTGGTCTGAGAAGGATAATCAGCTAAAGAAGCTACAGGAGGAGTTTGTCCAGGCAGCCAACAAATTTGTTTTCCGCGCCGACGTCCAGGCCCTTGAGGGCTTGGAAGAAGACGGTGCAGGTGAGCTGCTTGGTGGTAGGAGTGAGACTGCGAAGACGGCCATCTCGTCCCTTTTCGTCCCTCTGCTCCCGCCCCCTCCTCGCGTGGTTGATGTTCTTCGATCGACACCTTTGCTCCCTAGCTCGACGGGACCCGAAACGTGGTGGCATGACCCGATGCAGCAGCCGGTGACCATGGAGTCATGGAAAGTGCTACCATCCAGCCCGGCGCCAGTCACAACGGTCACATCTGGGGATGTAAACCCTGGGATGTGGGCCGGACTGGGCGCCTTGCCTGAGATGCAGATGGCCTCTCCATCCCCATCGCCGGCTTATACACAAGCATACACCACATCTCCCTACAACACCTTGCAGTACTACAGCGCCGCAGCCACGTCGGCTGCTCTTGCAGTGCTCCCTCTTCCGAGTATGCTCGTCCAGCCCTGTAGCACAGCGGCGAACATGACGGGCTTCGGATGGGGAGATCGTTACCAGGATTTTGCGCTGCCGTACGGGACAACGATGTAATGGATCCAAGACACCAGACACTTGATGTTGACGGTCTTCCTGACTTTCGCGTGTCTTTTGGATTAGATCCCAGGGTCCTTATCGACAGAGCCAGTACCGGTCACCAGTACCACCCGATTCCGAGAATTTATACCCACGAGAACCACAGGGACAAGCTCCCTTCGACTACAGACAGCAGACTAATCGGCATCAGTGACGGCGTTATCCATGATTTGTTTTTAAGCCCGATGATACTCCACTTCGCCTTTGCATTACGAACACAGAAGATAATATCGTGTCTCTTTTTTTATCTGTTTGGTTTCAGCCTGTTTAGCGTTTTGTTTCCCCTTCTCTCTTTTGCATCAAGAATCAGCGGCGGGACGGCTTTCTGTCATTTTTGTTCCCATTCAATCCCGCATTATATGTCATGAAGACTGGTGGGCCTCGCGGCTTGAGGTATGGTCTGGATGAGAAACGTTTACCGACACTCTTTTGAGGTTTCATTTCGTTTCCATGAGTTGGCAGGGCAGGCGGCAATGACGATACTGGTTCCGTGAACTGGTATTGTTTCGCTATTCCCAATCCAACATCTTCTCCTTCTGGTACAGGTTACCAGACTGGTGTCTGCACGGACAAGGGGCGGATGCAATCGTGGCGCTGCGATACATACTCATCTGGGATGGTATGGACGCAGAGTTGCGACAGTGCGGTTTGTGTGGATTTGATCGGCGTTGGATATACTGATCTCGGCGGCCTTGGGAAGTCTGCCTGTGGCAGATCCCGAGCGAGGAAAAGCCAGCCTTGATCTGTGATCTCAGTTGGTCATGCCTCATGAGGTCAGTGTACCTCCACCGTTCTGTCCATATAGACTGGCTGTTGCCTGGTAGGTTCATCTCCTACTGTCCAGGCTGGGTTTTTTATTTCCTGGATATGCCCGATCAACTATCTGTTCACTGGTGAGCAGTTTGAGTGACGGGAATCGGATGCTGGAACGGGCAGTGCCCCAATACGTTCATTGCACTCGCGATCATTTTTATGCAGCTTCAGCTTGTATTTAGTTTGGAGTAATAATTTGAAACCACACATAAACAGATTGACAATGATTGCCTTTTCTTCTTGGTCTTTCTTGGACGTTCTTGGTAAGTGACCTTCATAGGGCAGGAATGCGGAGAGCCGAGAACAGTGACGTCAGGTCCACTCGACCCTGGCAGCAAGTTGCACCTCTTCCTCCAGGCTGCAGCAATGATTTTGGATCTTGCACAAACTGCCTCAGCTCTTTAACAATCTCTCGGATGAGACTCTCGATGTAATTCTTTCTCTCTATTTTCCAGATTAGCGGCATCAGACCAGGGTCGATCATTGGAGCCTGGTTTCCTCATCGTCCCCTACGAAGTATACAACCCACCACAACACAAGAACACCATTTTCATTACAATCCTCAATGGCCGCCCTCCACGAAGCACTAAAACTCCTAACTGGCACCCACTGGGACACAATCCCCACAGACCAATCCGACCTCCGCACCTACCTCGCCGACCTCTCCACGAAAGCCCGCCTAATAATCGACTCCGTCCCCGAACCCCCTTCCTCCTCCTCCTCATCCGCCGAAACTAACAACACAACCACATACGGCAAACTAAAACCCTCCCGCGCCCGCCTCGGAACAACAGACGAAACCACCCTCGCCCACCAACGCGAATGGAGCAAGCCCGTGAAAGTCGGCAACGCCCGCGATAACCCGCTCGGGATCCTGGTGTACAAGCTCCCCGGCGCAGACGGCAAGGGCCACTGGTTCGGCCGGCGCTCCATACATGAGGGCTTACCCTTCTCCGTGTGGGAGGAGAAGCTCTCGAGCGAGATGAAGGAGACACTAAAGAATAACCAGTGGCGTATTGAGAAGGGTCTCCCCGCGGACCAGGCAGTACGGGGGATAGGTGCGGAGAAGCAGATTGAGGAGGTGGAGGTACGGGATGAGGATGGGGAGACCGTGTTGGGGCGGGTGAGTGTTTATCATGTCTCTGCACAGTTCCCGCGGCCGACGACGGCGAGGGATTTTGTCACTATGATCATTACGTGGGAGCGTTTGTGGAGCGTTGCGAGTGAGGGGGAGGGGAAAGGGAGGGCTGGGCGCAGCTGGATGATGGTTTCGAGGCCGTGTGTACATCCTGATGTTCCCGAGCTGCAGGATTATATTCGGGGCGAGTATGAGTCTGTTGAGATGATTCGGGAGATTTTGGTTGATAGGGATGAGAGGGAGGGATCGTCTGGGACTAGCTCGGGTGGCGGTTCGAGTTCGAATGGGACTGATAAAGAGCGTGCAGAGGACGAGTCGAACCCAGTCGAGTGGATTATGGTGACTCGGTCTGACCCTGGAGGTACTATACCGCGGTGGATGGTTGAAAAGGGGACACCGAAGAGCATCTGCTCCGACGCAGCAAAGTTTCTAGACTGGGCGTCCCAGCCAAATTCGGGGGCAAAGCAACGCGAGCGAGCATCCACGTCGAAATCACAGGCTTCTCAGCCAGCGACTGCAAATGCGGAAGATTCAGAGAGCAGCGACTCGGATCTGAGCGAGTACGATCAGGAAGAACACCATGGCCTCATAGCGAGTGTTAGCCAGCTCCTCCAGGCGGGTCTCGAGCGATACGCACCACAGGCAGTCCTAAGCTACATACCCCAGCACTCACGCCAACAATCCGCTTCAGGCACAACAGACGTCGATACTAGCTCAACAAACACAGCTCGCGAAGTAACCCCAGAGAGCCAGAGCCGAGACGTAAAATCATCGGACACCCAAGACGAGACACTGTCACTCAACTCCGAACTCAACACCGAGCTCAACACCGAACCCAACACGCCCGGAGACATCAACCTCGACATGTCAGCTGCGGAGCTCCTCCAGCGAACAAAGAAGGGCAAACTCTCCTCACACGAGCGCCAGCTCGCCAAGCTCGCCCAGCAAAAACGCAGCGTCGAAGCCCAGATTGACCTCGTCCGCTCGGACATCCAGTCTCTCGGCCTGCGCCCTCCGGAAGACGACGTCAGAAAGGAGAAAGCCGCTGCCCTGGGTTCAGCGGACGTGCCATCAGGCGGTACAAGTCCCACAAGCAGCACGCAGAAACTCGGCTCCGAGGACCGCACGCCGAGTAGCAGCAACGTGCGCAGCCGCGCCGACACGCCATCAACCGAACACCCGGAGATGAACAAAGTCGCTACGGCGCTCTTTCGCGAGGAATCGAAGCTCATCCGCCGCCTTGCGAAGATCGAACGGCACCAGCTCAAGGAAGCCGCGAAGCTCGAGGCACATCAGCGCAAGGAGGCAGAGAAGCACGATAAGGCGCACTCACGGAATGAGACCGAGTCGTTGCGCCGCGAACTCGAGAGCGTCAGGAAGGAGTGCGAGAAGCTGAAGAGTGAGCGCAAGCAGTGGCTTAGCCTTATTGGGTCGTTGCAGGCGGAGAATACGAAGCTTGCGAGGCAGGTTGGGGCAGTGACGGGGGCGGGGACGGCGTCGGGTGTGGAAGGGAAGAAGTGATTGCAGCTGCACATAGGTCTTGGGATTTTCTTTTCTTTCGGCTGATATGATATGACTGAACGTACTGTACATTATGACCGGACAATAAATCTGAGTTCCTGGGAGGTAGATACTCATCGGGACGTGGGAATGAATTTATGCATTTCATGGTATATGGCAGACTTGACTCCAGACTCCAGTTCTAAACGCCGTAAAGTGATTCCTCCCAACAAATGTCGTCGCAGCCCCAGGAGGTTATCAGGGGTTTCCTTTCCATCTGCTACCGTGCTAAAAACACAGCAAGCGGCGCCCTTTCTCCCCGCGGAACATCTTCATTCAGGTCGACCGACTGATGCCGAAATGGAACGGTAGATCGTGGGTTTCCCTTGCGCAGTCCCTCTGTTATTGTCCAGATTCTTTCGATCGAGCCCATTCACGGAATTAGAGGTATCGTCGCATCGCACCGTATCACCAAGTCGAACCGCCCGACCGTCGCATCCATATCCCCAGCCAGCCGCGCAAAGAAAGCCCTCCGCCTCGTCTCGTCTATAAAAACCGCTCACTCCTGCGTCTACATCAAAAAGTCAGTACAACCATCTTCCATCGAACCGGACCAATGCCAAAATCAAAAATCTCAAAAAATACTAACCTCCGGCGGCGCCCCAACCCCCCGAACCATCCTCTCAATCATCATCGCGCGCACTTTCTCGCGCGGCTCGCCCATGGCCACAGCCATGTACCCGAGCAGCGGCGGGTGCCCAACGTAGCTTGCATAGCTGTCGCGCGCGATGTTGGAGAGGAACTCGTGTTTCGTCGTGTCGGCGTGGCCTGTTCCGATGTAGCGCGCTTGCATCGCTTCGAGATTTTGGAGGGTGCGGAGTTTGTCGGCCATTTTGGAGGATTTCGGCTCTGATGGAGTTCCGAGAGATTATTGGTGGCGTTCGTAGTTTGAGGTCTATGGTTGGTAGTCGGTGTTGGAGAGTGAGGTTTGACTTGTGAGGCGGAAAAGATGGAGATTGATAAGGTGGGCACGTGACTAATCTGGGTAGAGCTACCAAGGAGTATACCAGTTTCTCGCGGTTGGATTAGAGTATTTATCTCTTATCAGTAGGTAGAGAATGTATAAGGAAAACTATATTAGACTTTGCGGATATAAATTCATAACTAATTTAGACTAGAGTTCTTGGAGCGGTGATTATCAACTAAATCCATATATCAAGTCGAGAGCCATCGATAAACATCAGACACCGACCTCCAACTCCCTCTCCCAGTCCTGCTTCTTGAACCACTCCTTAGCAGTCTGCAGCCGCACTGGTACTCCCAAGTCACTTGGGTTCACAGTGCTCTTATCAACATTCTCAGAATTGTCGCCAAAATATCCAAACTCGACAAGAAACCCAATCATATCATTCATCTCCTTGTCCAGGTCAGGGTCTCCTGACTGAGTAACAGGTTGGCTGTCAACAAACTCCACCTTCTTCTCTAACACTTCGCCCAGGATTTCGGTCATGTCTCGTAAATTGAGCCACTCGTTGACGCCACGGAGCTTTTTGCCCGGTGCGGCGCGAAGCAACGCATGCACGAGTGCTCCGGTATCATCCACCGCGGAGTACATGGGAAACGGTGATCTAGCCAGAAAGTCGGGCAAGGTTAAGACAAGAGTGTCTCTGGCCTGGTTTAGTTTGGGGCGGAACAAAGCGCCAGAGACCCCAAAGTAGTTCTCAAGGTATAGCCCTGCGTAAAGCATACTGGTCTTTGCCCAGAGGTCTGGATGAGTTGATTGGCCGTAGTCCTCAGAGAGTCCCTTGCCCTCGAAGTGGTAGACATGCGGGTACTTGCCACCGCTCAGCTTGTTCGTGTTGACCAAGCCAGAGAAGATAAACCGGTCAAGCGTGCTGACTTTGGCGGCGGCGTCGATAATGTTCCGGTTCATTTGAATTTCTCTTTCCCGGCAATGAACGCCAATAGGTTGGCCTGATGCGGCAGCCTTCTCGCGCTCTAAGGGGTCGAAGAAGTTTATCCAGAAATCGGTGACGCTGAAGATAGCAGATGCGCCTTTGAAGGCAGCGTCAAGGGATGAAGGGTCGTCAACGTTAGCTTTGACCATGTCAACACCAGCAGCGGCCAGAGAAGCAGACTTGGGCGAGGATGGGTCTCGGGTGACGCCGCGAAGAGCATAAGGAGAAGGTGACAAGGAAAGAAAGTATGAAATGACCGATCCTCCTTGCTTGCCTGTGGCACCAAGGACAACAAGGATGGGCTTTTCAGAAGGCATGTTAAGAAGTTGTTTCGACGAGGTGAGGACCTTTGAAGTAGTGTGTGAAGATGGCTTGATGAGTTGAAGACGTGAGTTGAGAGGAAGGAATGGCACAATTTATAGCTTGAGCTCTCATACAACGGTCATGATGTATGTATCGGAAGTATACAGGAAGGCTCATCCACTTGCTCCAACTTCGGTCTAGTTCCCACAAGTCAGCCGTTGTGGGCGTAGGCCAGCAGAGCTAGAAACGCGTCTCCACGGAAATCACAGCCTGGTCCATCAGATCGTTGCCCAAATTCATGCAGTGAAATGAGCCTCTCCCCGACATCCTCGCCAGTTCTCGCCCCGGCTGTCGCTATCCAGGCTTGCGGCGACGTCGCCATCCACAGGCCGGCGCGTTCGTCGAATGGAAGCGACTCCATGAACAACCAATGAGTGCAGTATCCGTACTTGAAGCTACTTAGAGCCATCCCGAGACCGTAAGACGAGACAATAGTGCGCCGAACGCTCTCTCCAAACAGCCACGCCTGCCATGGAGACTGGTCTCGAGGCCTTCTAGTCTGGGCCGATGCTAACAGAGTATGGGCCCATTCGTAAATGACCTTGAGAAATGCCTGCGTATCTATCTGTTGAGCTGGGAAAAGAAAGGCTCCGTAAACCAGAAGCAACTGAAGGCCGCTCAAGTTTTCCATAAGGGATATTTGCTTGACGTCAAGTTGGATCAAGCGCTCAAACATTTCATGGTCCAGGTTATCTTGCCGAGCCTCCATCAGTGCGACAATGTGATTAGAGTTGCCTTGAAGTTGCAGCTTTGGATGTACAAAAAGCGCAGGCTTTCCCAGGTTCAGAAGATCCGGGACACATTGATAACCTAGACGCAAAAGCACTAGGTTATCTGTGTTTCCGGTACCACAAATTGCAGGGTCTATGAAAGGAGGGTGGAGATTGACGCTCTTCATGAAACAGTATCCCGGGGTATCGCATACGCTCGTGTTGAACGTCATGTTGTGTAGCTGTTTATCCTGCACAGTTGCAGCTTTCAAAGGCTCGAGATCATAGGTACACTCCAGGCCCCGCTGGACGCAGCGAGTGCACTTCGGCAGCTGAACCACGCATTTCCGCTTTGCTAGAGTGCAATTTTGGCAAGCTTTACGCAGGATAGTCATTGTGGGTGCGAAGGATAGCCTTCAGTAATGTTGATGAAGCAGCTCTCCGGGTCAAGAAAGGAAGAAGGGGAGGGGGCATCATGGCGTCCATGCTTATATTCGAGGCCCCACTGATCCTTCGCCTTGTCTGGGAACTTAAGCCTCATCCGGTTTAGATCCCACAGGTACGATTCGGGGCTCTCCAAGGCTCCAAGCCTCAACGGGCCACCCATTGTGATATATGACTCAATCTCGAGTCTGAAGTATTCGGATGAATGTTCCTGCTGTTGATTATCAAGCGAATGACAAATCAAATTCAAAGCAACAAGTTTCACTATTGAAGGTGACAAACGTGAGATGGACGAGATGAGAGGCTGTTGGACGAAGGAAAGAGGACCAGGATAAAACTGCTTACTCATCCTCCTGCACAAAGTCGCCAATATGCATAAAAATCCTGCTCTAAATTATCCTCCTACAACATCGTGACGGCCAGCAAAAGCTTCAAGCAAGCAAGCAGCGACCCCAAAGTCTGCTGTGTCTGACCGGGTCCCGGCAATGGGTGACACAGGACCAGAGACTCAGTCACTACCATCTCGAATTGCCACCATAGTTCACTCGCATTTCGATGGTCTGCCGAAGCGCAGCAAGCCCGTTATTCGCGACGATGGCACAGTCGAATGGGTTCCCATGACGGGCATTGTTCTTGTCAAGGGTGAGTTATTGTCATTATTTGGAGTATATTGCTATACTGTGTATGTGGGAAATCAACACACCCCGATATCCCCTCATCCAAGCACGGCGCAGGCTTCAATATTCCATGCAGCTAATTTTTACTAGGAGAAAATACACCTTCAGAAACATTAACATGTATTGCCGTTGCGTATGCTCCTCTTCAAAGCCTATTTATATTAGAAGGATACTGACCCTCCCAGAACTGGCGCAAAATGCCTCTCTGCGAGCCGAATCCCGCATTGCAAAGGACTAGTGCTGCATGATTGCCACGCCGAAATCCTCGCCATGCGTGCTTTCAACTTCTGGCTTATGTCTGAATGCCACAGTGTACTGGCTCAGGAGGGCCATTCAGTTGAACATACACACAGACATACAAATGACTCTACCTCACCATATATCCAGCGCCGTCCAGCAGATATCTCAAACGCAAATATCAAAAGAGGACCCGAGCCTCCGTTCGAGATTCAGTCCGACGTGCGAATCTACATGTACTGCACCTGTGCCCCTTGCGGCGATGCAAGCATGGAGCTCTGCATAGCAGCACAAGACGACCCAACCCCATGGGCTATCCCAGCCCCAGAGACAGAACCCGACAATACCCCCAGCGATACCAACAATGAATCAACCAGAGCCACACCTCTCCTCTCCGGTCGCGGCGACTTCTCGAAACTAGGAATCGTCCGCCGCAAGCCAGCCCGCGCGGACGCAGAGTCGACGAAGAGCAAATCGTGCTCGGATAAGATTGCGCTGCGCCAGGTATCGTCGTTATTGAACTACGAGACGAGTCTGCTTGTTGCGCCGACAGAGAATGCGTATATTGCTGCGCTTGTTCTACCTGAGGAGGAGATCACGCGCGTCGGGTGTGCGAGGTGTTTTGGGGAGGATGGAAGGATGAAGGGGCTTAAGGGGAGGGTGTGGCCCATTGGGAATGGGAATGGGGCTGAGATAGAAACTGGGACGGGAGCTGAGGCTGTAAGGGGGACTGAGTCCCGGTACCGCTACGAGTTCCGTCCATTCCAAGTCCTATCCATCCCAACCGAGCAGCTCAAATCGCAATGGCCGTTCCGCAAGCCCAGAGCAAGCGATCCCATATCGGAGATTGAATCAGACGACCAGTCCCAACCGGATTCCGCGGCGACAATGAAAAAGACCAAACCAAGCAATCTCTCATCGATATGGGTCCGCGCCCCCACGGCACCGATACCCGCGGATGCCGAGGGCGCTCCGCGGACAGTGATTGGGGATACAGGCTCCAAATCCTTGCCTTCCCTGCGCGGGTCCAAGACAGGTTTGTTTGAGAACATCATCAACGGCGTGAGGCAGGGCAATAAGCTCTCTGCGCCGGGGTTACGAGGTGCGTCTGCGCTCTCGAGGGCGAAATCCTGGAGTTATTGTAAAGAGGTTCTGGGATCGATCTTCCCATCATCTACGGAGAGTGCAGGCCCAGTTGATGGAGACGCGGACGGCGGAAGGGTCATTGCAGGAACAGGCCCGCCTGTGTTACAAACATCAACATATCGCGAGTTTAAGGAGGCAGACCTGACGGAGACAATCCGAGCGCGAAGAAGCGCTATACAAAGTGCCAGAGAAGTTCTAGCGGGATGGGTACCGAATTCCGGTGATGAAGCTTGGGGTTTAGATGTGCTCGTCGATACGAAAAAGCGCAAGCGGTAATTAGAATAATTGTTCCGCGTATAATTAAACGACTATAATATCTATGTTCCAGCAATTATGCCCAATCAAGCTAGATCTTGAAACCGTACATAACTTTCCATACAGGACTAATCACACCATAGCCTGAGCCCCATTGCAGGGTGCAATTGATGTAAATGATTAAACATTTAGGGAGTCAACCTCCTTGACGAATTGCAGCTACCTCACCAACGGCGCGTGCAGTGAATTAATATATTCCAGGGACAATGCGGCTGCGGACCAGGGAAGTGTATCGGTCCCAATCCTTGCCGTACTTCCTCTTGCATTTCTCCTCATCACGTCGCTCACGGTGGAGGAGGAGAACACCAAAGTAGATCAGGAAGTAGTAGGTGAAGATGATAGCGTACCCACGCGACTCCGGGGTCTGCACAGCCTGCCTCTCAAGCTCGCCGGTGGACGCATTGATCGACTCGATAATGACGAAGCCGGATATTCCAGTGGGGAGCGAGTACGACCACGACATGAGCCAGTCGCCGAGGTAGTTGATGTGGCGGGCCATTCCCCACCAACCCGAGATCATCAGCTTGGAGCCCTGGGAAGTCTCAATGTACTTGATGTGGCTGATCCGGGGGTCGTTGGGGTCCTTGCGGAAGCGGTTCTTTTGGTTGTTGGCGCCGCGGAAAATCATGTAGCCTACGGCTGTCGGGGCCAGGGCGACGGCGATGCCCTTCAGTCCGAGCTCGTAGGGGAACATGGCGAGGTACCGGGTCTGGAAGTTGTAGATGAAAGGGACCCATGCCATGTCTCCGAAGGAAAGCATGTATCCGAAGCCATCCATGATCACGTCCATTGTCGTCAAGAGAGCCGGCTCCATGTAGAGACCGTCGAGGACGTAGAAAGCCTGGAGAGCGGTTGAGAGGACAATAGAGTCGGTGACGTATCCGTAGGTTCTGTACTGGCGTGCAATGTTGGACAAGTTCAAAATAATCCATCCTAGCAAACCAGGCCGCATCTCGCACCAGGTCTTGATGTCAATTGTTCGCGACGGCTCGTCGATGAATGGGATTGGCAACTTTACTCGCGGGTTCAGCTCGCGCCCGATGAAGAAGTCATAGAGCACGTTGCCTGAATGTCCGCCCGGTGCCAATTGGCGAAGCTCGGGGTTGGGCTGACCGGGCGCAGGGACGGAGAAGCTCCTCACGTAGACGAAAATGGCGATTGACCAGCATACTATCAGGTTCGCGGTGATAACCTGTGGATAGTTGTCCCAAATGAATGTCCAAACAACGAAATCGGCTCCATGCACGTAGGTCCCCACAGCCAAGCCAGAGAGAATGATCATGGCAGTCGGGAAAGCTAAAAGCGTGTTAGAGATGCAATGAAAATCCTATAGCGAGCAGAGTTTTACCATTGAATTTGTATCGAAGCCTCCCGCCGCAGGCCAATTCGGTGCCCTCCGCGAACTGGCCGGGTAGAGCCACGTACAGAAACAGCTGGAGCAGGTAGTAGCTCAGAACCCACAGAAAAACTTGTGTATCGTAGAGCGCGCGCAATCCTCCCTCGGGCCAGCCAACCTCTGCCTTCAACTGATCGAGCGTAAGGGTCGAGGGGTGCAGCAGGGACGGGGCAGGGCAGCCGGAGACATCATTGCACAAAAATGTGAAGCCGTAAAGGAGAACGGGGAGACCGAAGGTAATGGCAAAGGCACCAGGCCTGCAAATTTTGGTAAATTAGGTCAATTCTTGCAAGTTGAATAGAGCGCAACGTACGGGCCAGAAAACTCATATCCTCGTTTCTCAGGGACAGGTTGGAGGCGTACAGCAGGTTTGGAGTCTTTTTTGGAGGCCATGGCGAAGAGCTCCTCTAGGTACTGTTGACGCGACGGACAGGACAGAACAGCTCGGGGAAGCGCTCAATTGGAAAAGGAGAAATTCAATAGAGGAGGGCTCATTGGCGAGGACCAGAATTTATGTGTTCGACCGAGATCTCGGCAAGAACGTCTGAGGACGGATCGACAGAAGCCGAGCAGGAGACAAGCTGCAGCCTAAGTTCAGCTGGGGTCTGCGAAGCGAAAGCAAAGGAGGCCGAGTTCTCCGCATCCGCAGTAATGCGACGTTTCATCTTCTGAACAACGCCTCGTCCTCGTCTCTTCTTGCCTCATCGTTCATTACTATTCCATCTCCACCTCGTTCCCTTGGTTTCCTTTTTGTTTCTTCTTTTTCTTCCGCCGATCACCTCAGCCGCCGGCTCGCGCTGGACCCCGATCCCCGCGATGAAGTCACCGGTCTCCCTCCTCAGCTTCCTCCTCGCCTTTGCCTCGTTGACCTCTGTATATGCGGCTTCCGATTCCTCTGGCTCTAAAGATGATCAAGCGCCATGCGTCGCGCGTTCTCCGACAACGGGACTCTACTACGACCTGAACAGCTTGACTGTACAACACCCTTCGAGCGACTCCGAGAAAACCCGCAAACACCAACGACAAGAGAGCTGGCACGCAAAGGGCTACGACTACAACGCGAACTTTACACTCAATGTCTGCGGGCCTGTGATTGAGAATGTTACGGACGTCGTGGGAGTTGGGGAGAACCTGTGGCAGAACGTCAGCGCGTACTACAAGAAGGATGACAAGACATATTCTATCGGGTTGGTTTACCTGAGCATTGCGAATGGCCGAGGAGCTAACATTGTCTAGACAACAAGCGTCTGAACTTTTCTTTCGAGGCCGTAAACTCGTTCTCAACTACACAGACGGCTCTCCGTGCGATGGCGATCTGTCTTCGCGTAACAAGTCGACCCTCATCTCATTCCTATGCGACCGCGACATTTCCGCGTCACAACCGACAGTCTCCTTCGTCGGCACGATGGACGAGTGCACATACTTTTTTGAACTTCGAAGCTCTGCCGCCTGCGGTGGCTATGGACATGATCCTGCTGGCCAGGGTCTGTCTCCAGGAGGGATCTTCGGTATAATGTGAGTACCAAGTACCTGGTATTATCGTTCCAGCTAACTCATGCGCGCAGTGCCCTCATTGCAATCGCAGCTTACCTGGTCGGTGGTTGCGCTTACCAACGAACCGTCATGCACCAGCGCGGCTGGAGACAATGTCCCAACTACAGCCTGTGGGCTGGAATGCTCGACTTTGTGAAGGTATGTGTACTAGCAGTGACACCGTTTCGGCGCACATACCGCAGGCATCGTGACTCGCTCTCGCACAATCACCCGAGCAATGCAAAGTTACCGGTTTCAAGGCTGGATTGAACCCTGCTGCTGGTCTAGCATGTCGCGCTCTCACTCATTATTGCTTCCTCATCGTTATGTACAAAGTACCTGCATCCAGCGTTGACCGCTGCAGTCATTCTTTCTCCTTTTTATGCGCTCCTATGGATACAAAATAGCCTCGTCGGCCTTGGTCACCTATAAACAAAAGAAGAGAACGATAGATATGCATACACCCTTTCTCCCTCCTCCTGTATCCTAAATCGTGTACCTCCAATATCCATTCTTACCATACAGGCTCATTTCTCATCAGCACGTTCCGATTATTGAATCAGTTCGATCCACGCTAACAGTCTCCTAATCTAGGACATGACAATCATCCTATTTTCTTCACTCCTCCGCCTCCTGCGCATCCGACGCTCACCGCGGGGCTACGCCGCCGCCAGTAGCAGTCCCCAACGAGGCCGGTACCCAGGCGGCCAGCGCGGCCGCGCCGAGGACGTCGATGCAGAGAATCGGTTGATAGACCAGTACGATGAGGAGTGGGACGATTAACGCAAGCGATCTGTATTTTGTTTTCTTCTCTTTGCTTTCATGTTCATGAGCTTCACTGCTCGGTTAGAGGGATTGATTCTCTGCTCTAGTCTAGGCAGGACAGTGATGAGGATGTATTGTATGGAGTGTGATGTTATTGTATGAACTGAAGGGAGGATTAGATTTACGAGGGTATATGGTTATATGATTTCATGGACATGGGGATACGTACATTTATATTTCGACGTACACATCAGGAGAGTATCTTGCTATTTGAATCTTTGGTATCAATCTGCCATCAGAACAAGAATACCTTATAAATGGTGCAACCATCACCTCGCAGCATCTATGTGCGAAGCGCAATTTTCACTTTATGCCGCCGTATAGTGTCAAACCATGACAGGGTATGTATCAAGTAGCATCATTGGTCTAGTGGTAGAATTCGTCGTTGCCATCGACGAGGCCCGTGTTCGATTCACGGATGATGCACGAATATTTCTTTTTTATTTTTTGGTCTTCTATCGAACTTGCGAAGTTGCGAGTATGCAAGAAGCATCTCTTATCTTTTTCTTTTCTTTTTTTTTTTTTTTTTTT